>NC_046167.1:73015684-73315684 GCF_011064425.1 Rattus rattus | reverse complement strand
GCTTGTTCCCCTTAAAACGAACTTTAAGTGTATTAATGAGAAAATTTATGGGTCTTAATGAAATGGGGGAGGGTGTACAGAGGCTGAGCCCCTCCCCCAAGCTGGCCACCCTGGGACACTCAGCGGTCCGGTCCCAACTGCTGTGGGACACTGTGCTACACCAAGCTCTACCTACTCTTTCCAACCGTCTCCCAACCCTGACCCCAGGGACAGGCACCATGGCACAATGGTTGTTTGTTCATCCAACAATTCCCACCAGGGCCTGCTGCTGCAGGAGACTGAGGGCAAGGAGACCTTCATCTGCCCCCTGAGCACAACGTGGGCACTGCCATCAGAGCGGCACAAATGGAGTGTGGCGGGGGATGGGAGGGCGGGGGGGTTGGGGGGGAGGCTGGTTCTCTTCCCAGGCTTGGAGGCTGCTCCCAGAGGAAGCCGGGGGCAGAACCTTTGTGTATCTGTGTGTCCACCCCACTCCTTAGCACGTCTGTCCCCACTGAGATGCACTTCAGACACAAGCAGCCACAGGCTGGCTTGCTTCAAGGTCGGCTCGACCTCCTTCTGGTCCAATTCACCGCCCGGGAGCCTTGGCTCCCTCTGGTCCCCAGCGCCAGGACTGCTGACTGACTCTGCTCTCCTTGGCTTCTCCTGACACCAAATGGGGTGCTGGACCCTGAGTGGCAGCTTAGAATTGCCATGTGGGGCAAAATCGGGCTTGACCTCTCTCCCTGGAGCCTACCCATTGGTGGGGGACAGACCCCCGTCATCAGCATGGCCCTGTCAGATGTGGCTCAGGGCCAACAGCAGCAGATCCCCGGGGAACGTGATCTGGGTGCCTTGGGCAGGTTCCTGCAGTGGGCATTGCCAGGCTGTCTAAGACGCCACGACACAAGGAGTCTGCAAGAATGGCCTTCAAGGTCAGAACACCGATCTTTGGAGTCTCTGTCCCCATCCTGTGTCTCTGCCCCTCACTGAGTCATGGGCCCAGTGCTATGGGTCTGATGGTTTCCTGAGGCTCCTCCCTCTCTCCCTGGGCCCTTCTTCTTGGTCCACTCTTTGTTCTTAAAGAACAATGGGCGTCACACAGACCTCAGATGAGGACATTTCTCCTCTGCTACCCTTTGTGGCTACCGGGGAGTGAGGGGTGTGAGCAGCTTCTCCTACGCCATAAGCATTATCCGGGCTGGAAACCTGATGGCTGTGACTTTTATTTCTCCTGTCCTGTCACAGCCACGGAGCCATTGCTCTCCCAGTTCGGTTCTGCCTCTGGGCCTTGGTATCTGCTGTTCTCTTTGCTAAGGATGTTCCCACACATGTAGCCCCTATGCTCAGTACTTCCTCAAGAAGTGCCCCCTCCCCCACGTGCTTGTCACGCTTCGGTGCCTGCCCTCTAAAGGGATCTACGCTGCACTGCTTTTTTACCGTCCGTCCGCCTGACTCGCTTGCCAACATGGCCAAGCAACCCAGAGGTCCTCAGTTCACGCTGCCAAGGGAACGGATAGCTCCCTGGGCACCCCAGGCTCTGCGCTGCGGAGGAATTCAGGGTGCTTTCTGTGTAGCAGGAGAAGTTGGCAGGCACAGAGGGGGCAGCACATAGGCCTTGTATGGGGAGCAGACGGTGTCGGAGGACACGTCAGGCTGGCTACTGCAGAAGCAAGGGTGTGACACTTGGTGGCAGTTTCATCGATGGCCGTGACACTGGACATGGGAGACCAGAGAGGGGTCAGACCCAGAGAAAGGGTGACAGTGTCTCCTAGCAGGCAGTGGGAGGCCCTAGAGAGGCGATAACACCTGCGCAAAGCATCCGGGCACAGGTTTGAGGCCAGGTGAGGCAGAGCAGAGAGCAAAGATGACTGCCATCCCCTTCTCAGCTGACTGAGTGGATGTCGGGTCAGCCAGGCATAGACAAATAGCCTACCAGTGTACTGTTGAGGGAGGTGGGGAGGGGCTCCTCTGACAAGCTGCTGCGGCACCAGCTCGCTCTGTGGTGGGGCCTGCGTGTAACGGCCTGCTAGCTGAGAGCACAGGTCAGGGAGTGCACAGCTGGCACGGAGGTCCGATGCCAAGAACCCTTATGGATGGGGTAAGTCACTGAACCATGGTGCTGTGCATGCCTGACTCCAGTCGCATAGCAGCAGATGTAGTCCCTTTTCCTCAGGGCAGCAGTCCACTAGCCTTAGGCTCCAGGGTCTGACCAACCAGGAAAGACCTCATGCAGCTACACACAAGCACCGCTCTTCTGCCTCCTCCTGAAGGCATGGAAGGGGCCTCATGCAGGCCCACACCCCCCTGACAGCCATCTGCAGAACCCCTCTGGCCCTCCCACAAGCCTGCTAGAACCAGAGGGCACCGGTTGAACTCAGGTCTTCAGTGTCCCCCTAACTCACTGGGGACACAACTGCAGTGTCTCAGTGGAAGTACACCATCTTTCCGCTGCCTCAGGCCAGGCATGAGGAGGACTCAGGAGAGCAGGGCCCTGGCCCCACAAGCGAGCAGGCGGGTGGTGTAGATCCTGAATCCTTACTCAGAAGAGGTCGTCCCATGGCTGTCCTGCACCCTGGTGTCTCTTGGGGTCCCAGGATCTGTCCTGGGGGTCTGCCAGCACCTAGGGCCTCAGATCTGTCCTCTGATACTACCATTACCTTGACCTGAGTTTGGTTGTGTTTATTTTTAAAGTGCCTTATCCACCCCACCCCGTTATGCAGCCTCCGTGTGCTTAACTGTCTCCAGCCTCGGGGGGCCTCTCCCTCTCCCTCTCCCCACACCCCCACCTCCTGCCTCTGTAAACACTCGTCTCCTCTGTGCCTATAATTAGCCCCAAACAGAATAATTCATAACAAACTTTATTTCTTGTGGCATCTTTCTTGCTAATGTGTCACTGAGCACCTCTCAGCCTCAGCAGGAGGGAAAGCCAGTCTGAGGCGGGGTTTGGGGGATGAGAACCCTGCCTACCCCCAGCAAACACCGATCCTGTGACACCTGCCTTTTCTAGACCGTTACCGCAACGGACGTGTGTAGCCATGTCTGGCTTCTTCCACAGTGTGCCCCGCTTCTGCAGTTTGCCTGGGCTGCTCTCTGCACACCCAGTGACCCTTTCTGCTGCTGGACAGCGGATCACGACGTGGGTGGGGCGCAGTGCGGTCTGCCCGTTCTCTCAGGTTCTTCTGTGAGCAACCTCTGCCGGCCACAGCCGCCCTGCTGAGTCCGTGACTCTGCCTTTGCACTGTGCTTTCTCTCTATTTACCGTGACATCTCAGACACTTGTCTCAACAACTTTGTGATTCTTGCTATTCCCACTTTGCAGATGACAAACCACAACATCTGTTGGGTCATACAGCGAGATACGGCGGAGCAGGACTGGCTGGCTGGCGTCTGCCCTAAGTCTCTGCTCTGCTGTCACCCACAGCTCCTCTGGGTTCGGCCCAGAGTGAGGCACTCCAGTGCTGGGTGGAACTGGGACCCGATGGTTAGAGGCCCCAGTCCCAGTCCCAGTTCCTCCAGGGCTGGATGTACACGCCAGACTGCCATGTCCCGGTCTGCCGTCGACACCCACGATGGCCTTTGTCACTAAGAACCTCTGTAGGTAGAAGGAAGTAAATCAGAGCTGACCCTGGGTCCTTGCTATGTTGGTTTACCGTTACGATGAGCTCTGAGTCAAAACTGCCTCTGGTGTTTCCACAGCCAGACAAGTATGGCCAAGTCCTGGCACCTCCGCTCAACCAAGCCACACCCCATTCCTGGTGAAGGAAGGGATGGGGTGTCTTAGCTAGATAGGAAACGAAAACTACACAGAATGAGGGGTGTGACTTTGGCCTCCTCTGCCCTGCACTCCTGGAGGGCAGTAGCTTTTCTGGCACCCTTGAGCCAAGCCCTCAGTATGGGCCATGGGGATGGGTCTCCCCTTTGGTGCCATTTGTCCCAAACACAAGAGGTGCTTTTGAAGTTGACCTAGACCCAGTCAGTCCTCTTGGCTCAGATTCGGAGAACAGACAAGCGAGGTCGGGTGGAGGAATCTCCTTTTCCCTTAAAGCTGGCTTCCATTAGGCATCGCTCGTGGGACTCCCTGGACATCGAATCCTCACTAGGCTCACTGCCACTCCAGCCATGCACAAAGCCAGCAGCCCCTTACAGGATGGGCTCTCCAGAGGGGAGAAGGAGATGAGGAGGTGGTCCCCTCAGAGATCCTGGGCTCTGATCCTTGGTTCCCTAAGGACGCTATGAGACAGGCTGGTGGGAATAACTGCTCTCTGCTCTCACACTGTGCCCCAGTTCGCATCCCAGCCCCATGTCCTCATGTCCCTCACAAACTCCCCCGATGCCTCACAGCCCCCCCACAACTTCCTCCCTCTGACACTCTGCTCTTCCTTTCCCTGCGGCCCTGTGCAGCTCTGTGGAAGAAGCAGGGAAGAGGAGAAAGACCGGGCCACCACCTCCACGCACACCCTGACGCCAATGTGCAGCCACAAGGTCAAGAACTCGCAGGCCAGAGCAAGCCCAGACCGTGTGATTCGGGCACAGCACTGCTCTCCCTGACCAGTGGCCTTCTTGGGGTGTACTGATGCTGTCATCGCACCCCACTGAGCCAGTGTGGCCATGGCCATCCATTGCTCCAGTCCTGGGATGCACGTCCACCCTCCCCATTTCTTGCAGACCTTGTCACAAGCTCAGGGCTTCTTGGCTCCACCCACCCTCCTCTGATGCCAGAAGGGTGGGGCCACAACCGAGGAGCATTCACTTGAGTGGGAGCCAACCAGGTAGCTACACCTTATGAGTGGATGTGATGTCAGAGAGATGGTTGGCAAAAGGGTCTCCTTTGAAGAGCACTGGCTATCAGCAGGGGGGATGGCTGGTCACAGCAAGCCAGGCAGGGAACAGAGAAGGGGACAGCAGCTCCATTATTGGATGCCTTTAGCTGCATCCCTGGTCTCTGTCCCTCCTTTCCTCACAGACAGCAGCTCCATTTCTTTGAGGAGTCCACCACTGTTCCATTATTAGCCAAGCGGTTTGACTGGAACTATGACTTGTGAGCTCCAGGAGGCATCCTGATTGGCTCCAGTCAACTGTGTCTCTTGTCTTGGGAGTGGCAGCTACTTGAACAGGCATGGGAAGGAGTGAGTGTAGACCTAAGAGTGGGATAAAGAACTGAGGGCCGGAGCTGCTGCAGCCACCCTGTCACCAGAGGGTATGGAGAGACTTCAGGGCTGAGAGAACAGTCCAGGGTGACCACGCCTAGGGATCAGCCTTCCCCGGTCAGTGCTACCTGTGGGTTCTTCGGTTGCAAGAATTGGTAACACCCACTTACTGTTTAAGTCTATTTGAGCTGAGTTTCCTATCATACTGCAACCAGAAGATTCTTAACCGAGAAGCTAGCTTGGCTAGAAAGCCTAAAACACTAGCAGAGAGGCAGGAAGATGAATCTGGCAAGGCAGATCAGAAAGGAACTCGAGTAAAGGACATGCTATTTCTTGAGGCACTGGGGAGCTGAAGAACGCTTTTATTAAGAGGGGACTGGTTCCCCGGCATCCCACAGCACCATCAGAATGAGCCTCACGGAGCCCTGCTTCCTACCTCACTAGCCTCTTAGCAGAGCCAGGTGTGTTAAGAAAACGTGGTAACAGTATTAGTCCACTTTTTGGTTACCGTCACAGAGTATCTGAGGCAGGCTAACCTTATAAAGAAAGAGGTTTCCTCAGCTCCTGGTTTTGTGGACCTTGAACTTGCTAGGACAAACGAGCTGTATCTCCCCACCCTTTCGTCCACAATTGTGGACGTTGAGAAGCCTTCCTGGTTCAACCTCTGGTGAGGATCTCTTGGAAGCTGATAGTAGATCTCAGTAGTAGACGTGTGCCTGAGAACAGGTCGGGCCACCACACAGGAAGCCAGAGCACTGAGGAGGCCACCTGTGTTCTTTATAACCAGCCTTGTGTGGGAGCCAAGGGGTCCGTGGATACTGCTTTAACCTCATCTGAGAGCAGAGCCTCCAATGTACCAAGAACATCTCCGCAGACCCCACTTCTTAAAGGGCCCACTACCCTCTTCACTACTGCACTGAGGAGCAAGCCTCCAGCATGGGGGGCACTTGGGCCACACCAAACCACAGCAGCCACTTCATCTGGGCAAAGATCTGAGACGTTTGTTCAGTGGATGCCTACAGGATGAGAGTCTCTACCCACAAAGGGAGCTCCACACTGGACGGCCCTTGTCAGTAACTTCCTCATGAGACAGTGTCCGGCACACAGCAGGGGCGAATTCCCCCAGAGAGCTTTTAGGGGTGCTGACAGGGACCCCTCAAGAGCTAGCAGAGACCTTAAGGCAGGGCACAGGTCTAATTAAATCGGCTTTAAGTATGTGAAAGGGACCGGGAGCTGTCCAGGGACTGAACCACTGTCCATGGTACTAAGGCACCAGTCCTGGCGAACTTCACAGCCAACCGACTCTGTGTTTGCTCAGAAAGAACTAAAAGCATCTTGGGAACCTGGGTGGGAAAGTAGACTCCATAGCCCTTCTGTCTCTGTTCATCCCACTCCCAGAAGGCCTTCTGCGTGAGACAGATAACCTGGCAGAGACCCAAGCAGCCTGCTTTTTCTTCCTGACCATGTCTCTATTCTGGTGCCCAAAGCTTTCTAGGATGGTAGGTCCCTAAAGGGCTCAAGCATCAGCCCAATCCAGAAGCCTCTGCTGGGACTCTGGAGAAGCAAGCCAGGCAGAGACGGGCAATGGGGGGGCAGCTGGAGAGACTGGCTGGCCACCAATCGTGGTCCCTGGAGAGCCTGGCAGGGTTCAGTCTTCACCATCTCATGGTGCACAGAGGGAGTGGTGGCCTCCCTATGATGCTGAGTGGGAGACAGAGGCCGGCACCACTGAAAGTGCAAACATGGGTGTGTGGCTAGAAAAAAATCCACGGGTCGGAGGTCAACAGGAGTGCTAGAGTGGGGTGGGGGAGCAGGGGTGGGGATGAAGGGTTCAACATGGGGGCTGGGGTATCTGTGGGGGTCAGCGGATGGGGTGGAGAGGGACCTCAGAGCAAAAATGGGCTGTAAGAGGGGAAGCAGCCCCATCAGATGGGAAGACGCTGTACGTGCCTCGCTGCAGACTCGCACGCGGACAGTGCAAGCAGGTGGTCATAGCTGCCCAGGCTTCCTGCTCTGGTGGGACTCCCTCTCTGACATCGTCTTCATGGGGCAGAGGCCTCCTCACATTCTAATTTTGCCCAGGAACCATTCTGGCTCTGCAATCCACGAACTTATCTAAACCCTTCTGGAAGCAATTTTATATTTTCAGCCGGTATCACCTCTAGGGGAAATGATTTTCAAAGTTTGTTCCCTGCCGAGTACAGCGGGATTTCCTGTTATTGGTTTTAAACCTGCCTTCTCCTGAGCTTGGTTGGGGGCCGGGATGGGGAGGGGGCTGCCTGTGAGGCAGCAGTCGAGTCAAGGAGCGGAGTGGCCCCTTCTCGCTGATTTTGTAGACGTCTATGTTTCCCCACAGACTCTTCTCCCTGAGTTTGTCCCAGGTGGACCAGGCTGAGTGTATGGACTGGTCTCCTTTCCACCCAGCTGTCTCGACAGTCACTCAGCTCTCGGGAACGTCACCATCACTGCTGCCTGCACAATGTCAGCCGCTCTCACATCTCTGGAAGGCCGGGCTCTCGCTGGGGATCAGTGCCTCCATTCTACAGATGTGCAAATTGAGTTACCGAGGCACACCAGTCAATCTGTGGCCGACATGCCTATCTCAACTCTACCAGGTGTACCTCCCACACCGGGCTGCATCGCGGGTACATCTGTCCTCAAGCCTGGGATGGGGACGGGAACATGGATGACTTCTCCAGCTCCCTTCTTATCCTGTCTAACACCCACTGCTGTCCTTCTGTGACCCCAATCCCTTCCACCTAGACAGCCTCCATGATGTGACCCCAATCCAAATTCAGTGCCGTCCTCTGCCCAGCCCGATGCCTTTGAGGTAAGGCCTCCCTAATCCACCCTTCACGAGCCTGGCATTTTACACTACCCGAAAGAGTTGAGATTTAACTGCAAACTCCATGATTTTATCATACGTAAACAAACTCTTCCAGATATTTTATTTGAGAGAGAGAGAGAGAGAGAGAGAGAGAGAGAGAGAGAGAGAGAAGAGCTTTGGTTCTTTGCCCAAAAGCACATCTCCCGCTTCTCCACCAAGAAGGCTGTTTAGCTGTCCGATCTTTTGTTTTTTTTTTCTTTCAGTTCGTCAGCTCTTTATCGATGAAAAAAAAAAAAAAGCCAGTTGCTTTGAATTCCAGATGAGTCCATTTCTGAGACATTTTTATACAGGGCTGCCTCTACACTCCTGCTCAGGTGCACATGTAGCTATGTGCATCTCCACACCGCCCTCCTCCCCGCTCAACCACACACCTGCACGTCGGGAGCTCAGAGCTGTCCTCTGCAGAGCCCAGTTAGCTCATAGGTTTGACAGGAGGGAAGGAGACGGAGCTAGGCAGGAAATGCCAGCACAGGAGGGAAACGCATGAGAGGCTATGGCTCATCTGTAACCGTGAGAAAGGATCAGAGGCTCTCCTGAAATTTGGACCTCGGCGACTGGAGAATTCTGGATGAAGGCTACTCCTGACCACCGGTGGGGATCCAATGGCTCCCACCCAAGAGCGTTTGTAAGGGACTTGCATACTGCATTGGCCAGCAGCCACTGTTGACAGGGAAAGACAGGACTGGCAGGAAGCCCTGAGTGTCCCCCTGTGGGGGGCTGGCTGTGAAGGGCAGGTTTCCTGAGCTGGCAGCAAGGTCACCTTCACCCATGGGCACTTCCACTCCCATTGCCCAGGGCCAATGTCCACTTGTAGGTGTACAAGCCATCAAGGCCGTATCCTCAGGCCCAAGTTCTGTCCTCCCAAGTGACCCGGGCCAAACCCCACCTTTCCTTGGCAGTGCTGCTCATAAAGTTGAGGTCCTTGCCAGCAAAACAGAACACTTCCATGAGACACAGTGGCCGCTCGAAGTCCCGAAGACATGGTGGCTCCCAGCCATGTCATACGAGTGCCAGAGAGGGCCCACATAGGACCAACTGTCCCCTTCGGCCTGCAACCTGCCTTGTGGCTGCAGCATTGCTCAGCCGGTGTTTGGCTTCACCACTGGTGCAGGACAGGCCCAGACTGACAGCAGTGCTGGCCCAGAACAGCAAGGCTGATCCCGCAGGAGCCCTCACAACAAATGCACTGCTCCTCAGAGACCCAGGAGGGAGGAGATGCTGGCAAATTGAATTGTAATCAGAGACTCCATCTCACAGCTTCTCCCTAAGAGCCTGGGCTGGGCTCACAGGGACTCCGGTAGAGGGAGGGAGGGGTGAGGGGAAGTGGGGAACCATCCAGAGACAGGACAGAAGGGGAGAGAGTGTTTCCCTGGGCCAGCAATAGCAAACTCTGCTGTTTCTTGCCATTCTGATATCCCATCTCTCTGGCTCCCTTTTTCCCTCTACTCTTGGCATTTTTCTTCCCCTTAAGGTCCACGGAAGAGAAGACTCAATAGAAAGATCTTTAAATGAATGGCCCCTCCCCAGCCCTGGGGAATATATTAGAGGCTCAAGTGATGGCCGAAGCGGGACAGTAATCCAGGGAAGACAGGGAGACGAATCAGACAGGCTGGCCCACTAATGCCGTCCATGCATCACCGCAGGGCCTGAGAGCAGAGAGTCACTTCTCAGCCACAGACAGGACAGGGACGGGGGGGGGTCTGCCTCAGCTCCTTTGTTCTCTTCTGCATGCCTGACAGCGTGTAATTATTTCATGTCTTCATCTGTTCACTGGGGTGTTGCCTGCCCCCTGCACTTGAATATCAGCTCCATGAGGGTGCGCGTGCAGCCTCGCTGGACACCCCGGCAGCCCAGGCGGGAGGCTGGAAGCCCAGAGCAGCACTTGTCAAGCGCTTGCTGAAGACATGAGCTGATGCATGAGAGAACAGGTGGCAAGCCGGTAAACCGGTAAGCGGAGCCGTCCAGGGCAAGCCCACAGCCAGCCCCCCAGCTTGTCCAGGAGAGGAAGCCAGCTCTGAGGAGGCCTAGAGAAACCCTACCTGCTCCCACACAACAGCCCAAGTGGTCTTCCCAGTTGTCTGCTTTTTACTCCAGATAGCTTGCCTTAGTGAGGACCTCAGTACCCGATGCCCAATACACCCACCAGGGGGGTTTGAACACCTGTGTGCTGAGAGAGGACAGCCTGCCCCAGGCCCTTGAGCTTCCCCTTCCCTGGGGTGAGCAAACCCTGTTGTCCGTTCTGGCTGATGCTTTTTCTCTCCCTCCCCTCCTGTCCTCCACTGGCTGTTCACTGTGATCTTTCTAAAGAACGACTTTGATTACAATGTTTCCAAGACTTCAACCTCTCCCCTCATCTCTGGAAAGGATGAGACTCCTTGATATAGAGGCAATCGACTTGTACAACCTGAATACTACTCATCTTCACAGCCTAAGGTTACACACCAGTACCATGGTATCATGATAACGGATGGCCGCTGTACCCATTCTACGGGTGAGGAAAAGTGAGGCAAGCAGTTAAGTGGTAAACTCCGGGTTAAACAGTCATAATAATAAAAGTTGTGGTTACAGCCAAAACGAACCTAGGTATGCCCGCACAGCTTCTCAGGAGGCTGAGGCAGGAGGATCACTTGAGCCCTAGGGTTCAAGGCCAACCTAGTAACATAGCGAGACATCATCTCAAAAATTAAGAACTCAATCAAAGCCCAGCTAGCCACGGATTTCCCTCCTGAGCAAGTCCCAACACGGGGGGTTAGACCTCACATCAGCTCTTCCATGCTGCCTTAGCCTGACCCCTGACTTCTCTGGGCCTCTGTCTTCACATCTGTAAGATGGGCCCATACTCACAGATCTCTTCAAAGCTCCATTGTGAGGCCTCAATGAAGAAACGTATGAATGCGTTCAGGGCAAAAGAGTGTCAGTTCTGGGTCTGAACACAGCTGCCGTGGTTGCTGGGGAAGGGCTGTACTCTATGGGCTGTGAAAGGCAATTGAAGACCTCAGCCAGGAAGCACTAGTCAGTGTGGTGGGACAAATAGGGGAGGGGAAGCAGAGCCAGGGTGGGTTGATAGGACTTCCGGATGGGACCAGCACAGAAGGAATCCTATACGGAACCAGAACACCATCCGGGTGTGGTGAGGGGTGTGCAGGATACAGCAGAGCGGTGGGGAGCAGGCCTAAACCCACACAAGCACTTCTTCACTTTGGTGTTGGGGAAGAGGCGCTGACCCAACAGTCTTCCTTCACAGGGATGCCAGATGCCTGGGCCCTTGCTGGCTGGCTGCAGGCTCTTCTGGGAGGAGACAGGTGACGGGGCAAAAGGGGTGCCCACTGCGGGGATGGAGATAAGGGGGTTTAGAGATTCCACACCGGCTGATGGAAGTTGCCAGCTGCACCCACATAAATCGTGGCCTGGCGCAGGCTGGCGTCCATTAACATGAAAGATTCCATCACACTTTACAACCTCCCTGTCTTGTACGGCGACAGCAGGTAATTAAAACAATAATTGTTTTCTGATGTTGCTTCTGCCGAATGATAAAAGCTTCCAGTTAGTTCCCTTTCACGGAGGAGTGGGAACCTGGGGGAGGCTCTGACCTGGGGACACGCAGAGTGGGGGGCAGGCCCACAGGAGTTTGGGAGGTAAAGAAGGGTACAGAGGGCCTTCTGCGTGGTTGTTACAGAGAAGCCTGCAGGGAGGAGGAGCCTGGTTCGTTTGTTCTCTCTCTCTCTCTCTCTCTCTCTCTCTCTCTCTCTCTCTCTCACACACACACACACACACACACACACACACACACACACACTCTCTCGCTGGTCAGTACACTAGAAGGCACACAGCCCTGCAGGTATGTCTTTTATTCCTTTAGGGGCAGGAGAGAGCCATACAGCTTGGAAAAAGGCCCAGAAAGAGAAGATCCAACCAACAAGGCTGTCACCAACAGCCAGAGGAGATAGTCTGCTCACTGAGGAACCCTTCCCAGCAGCTCTTGGAACACCCAGACCACCTTGGAGTGGAGGTGGCAAAGAAGAAAGGAGGGTCAGGTCTGGCCATTAACATCTCTGCAGATCCACCCACCCCCACACACGAGCAGTGACCATAAAACCCCAGAGTCCCTGTCCTCAAACGTAAGCCATAGAGGAGGGAGGCATGAAGTAAAGAAGGAAACGTGCACTTGAGAAAGCCCACCTCATTGCTGGTAATGCCATGAAGAAGCTGTGGCAGGGAGTGACAGGCTGTGGGTCTGATGTGACATTTGAGGGAGACTGGATCGCCATGGAGAAACGGAGAAAATGGGCCCCAGGCCTGGATCTGAGGATGCGCCCTCTGGTTCCACCATCTTCCCTGTCACCCTGCTATCTGCCTGCCTTGGCCGCACTCAGCTCCACGTCCAGGAAGCTTTGGAAGGGTGGAGTGCTAACTTCTTACAGGCAGCAAAGCTATCATATTTGGGGGACTCCCTCACCTTCCTCCACTTCCCCGGAGGCCTGCAGCATGCCACCCTAATGCTTAAGACAAATACTTCCTAATCACTAAAAAAATGAAATGCTTTCACGTGAAGATGCTAATGTATTCGTGATCACAGCCTTGTACTGGCAAATTAGCACCAGCATTGTTGGTAGCAACATTTGTCCTGGTGATGAGAAATGTGTGTGTGTGTGTGTGTGTGTGTGTGTGTGTGTGTGTTAATGTGAAATTCACATAAAATCACACAGTCAGATGACACTTGGAATGCACACACACACACACACACACACACACACACACACACACACATACAGAGGATGCAGGGGTGGAATGGACAGCTCTCGGCTTGGGGGATTGCGGAGGAGGGGCACGGGAAGACCCAGAAATCAGACAGTTCACTGTAACCTCACTGTCAACTTCAGGGCCACAGTCTCAGATGCCAACCCCAGACTCTGGGACCAACAAAGGAGTGCACCTGGAGATGAGAAAAACAGTTTTACAAAGAGTACAATGTTTCAGAGATAGGCATGGGGTGTGGAGAAACCGGAAATGCATGCACTGCTGGTTGGGAATATAACGTGGTACAGGTGAGGTTGGGTTTCCCGAGCCCGTTCAACACAAGAATCACCGGGCCCAGCAACCCCATTCTCGGAGTGTGCCCAAGAGAATGGAAAGGAAGTATTTAAGCAAATACCAGTACAGAAATGTTCAAAACAGCATGGCCTGAGACAGCCAGAAGTGGGAGCAAGCAATTAATAGGCACTTCAGCCTCTGGGCCAGAGATCGGGAGGCTGGCGGCTTACTTTAGACCTCTGGACGATTTTCCTTCAATTCTAGTTATACAGAAAAATGAAGCTACGACTTCAGAGCAGAGTATTAATGAAAAGCACAAAAGAGAAAAGGGCAGAAGGGAAGAAAGAAGGGAGGGAGGGGAGGAGAGAGAAGGAAGGGAAGGGGATGGAAGGGGGAGGGGGGGAGGGAGGGGGGGGAGGGGGAGGGGAGGGGGAGAGATCCCTGTAGAGCAGGAAGGGTTCCCAGAAACAGGACTAGGGACATTTCTCTCTTGGGTCACCTGGCTCTCAGCTCAGGTGCTCTTTGGCATGTTTCTCTAAGCGTACAAATGCTTAGCGTCTCTGTCTTCTCTCCCCTCCCCCACTTTTCCTGTCCCCTTGGCAAGTGTGTTCCCTTCTCTTGTGACCTGACTTCTGACCTCTGCTTCCCTCCTCTCCCCATCACCTCGGGCAACTGCATTACCCAGTGTTCTCTGGGTAAAGATTTCCAATGACAGCTGTGACAGTCTGTGAGTCCTCCTGGCTGGTGTGGAGAGCTCTTCCCCCACTGCCCTCCCCCACTGCCCTCTGGCTTTCTTTCTCCTTGGCCTTCCCTGCCCGCCTTGTTTTCTGTTTTGCTTTGGAGGAATTCCCAAGTGAACTTTATTTATTTATTTTTTGCCCCCGGGAGCTGGGGACCAGAACCCAGGGCCTTGCGTTTGCTAGGCAAGCACTCTACCACTGAGCTAAAGCCCCAACCCCCCAAGTGAACTTTATTAAGGTGGTGCCAGCTACCCAGAATTTCGTTGGTTTGGTTCCTTCCCTCTCCTGTGCAGAAAGTGTTCTGCGTCACCCAAACCATTCACCAGTCTTGTGGCGTCAGAAAACAAAAACTTGTCTCTTTAAACGCAGTAGGGCTAGCGACATGTGGCTCAACTCGTAAAGATGTTTGCCACGAAACTGGGCCAGCACACAGGGACTATGAACCATCAGTGGGGATGAAGACTCTGCCTTGGGGTGGCCTCCATGTTATGTCACTGTTGGCACCTTCCCATTTGTTATGACGTCCACATGGGCTGACCCAGAGAGACTTAAAGCAGGGCGCTGTCTGTCACGTGTGGGAACATGGAGGAACGGGGAGTGGATCTCATTGGGAATGACAAAAATCCACGTGATAGAGCAACAGCCACACTGTGTGCGTTCCAAGTGTCATTTGACTGTGATTTTATGTGAATTTCACACACACACACACACACACACACACACACACACGCACGTGCGTGCGTCTGACTTCACTACACCTCTGTAAGCTTCTTTGCACGTTGGTATTTGATATGAGGAGACAGCCTGGCAAAGCCCAACTCCAAAGGGCTCAAGTAGCCTGCCTGGCCTTCTCCCTGCACCCGCTCCTGCCTGAGGTCTAATGATCAGCTCCCGGACAGCACAAGCCCAGGCTCTTCTGTTGCATAACCACAGCAGAGGAGTGTCTGGCCCTGGGCTCACGCTGTGACGGAACGCAGGCCTTCTGAAGTTCCCAAATCGCTTAACAAGATCAGATGTGGCCCAGAGGAACTCTCAGTCACTCTGATTCTCCACTGTGCCTTTTCCGGAAGTCGCAGCGGCTCCGAGTATCAGCGAACACAGACTGAAGCCACTGAGCACTCTCTTCATTCACACAATTTCACGGTCAAACCAACAACCCTGCCTTCCCTTTGTTGGTCCCTTCTCAGCTCAGATGCTGTTCCATGGGGACGTCTTCCTGGATCACCTACTCTCACCTGTGACCCTGACTCCGGAGGGCCACGCCCACTTGGCACACCTGAGGTCATGTGGCCCCTCTGCTTGCCTTCTGCCTAACAGAAACGTTTCTCACTATCTTACTCTGCCAGCTTGTTTGGGATCGGCTCCAACCTTAATGTGGGTTCTCCAGAGAGGGGGGCAACGGCCTCGTTCATTGTACCACTGTAGTGTCTCACTGAGTGCCAGGCACACAGTAGGTGCTCAGTGTACGCTTGCTTAATGGTCTAGCCCTGTCCTTCGGTCTGTCCATTCTATCTTCCAAAGAGCTGGCTCTGAATCCACCTCAGAGAGAGCCTGTAGCTAAGTACATTGTAAAACCCTCGGCAACCATGCCTGGCCTTCCAACTCCTGCTTATTCCTCCCCTGAAGCCCCGAATGGCTTCCATGCTGACTTAGTCAGGGTTTCTATTCCTGCACAAACATCATGGCCAAGAAGCAAGTTGGGGAGGAAAGGGTTTATTCAGCTCACACTTCCACATTGCTGTTCATCACCAAAGGAAGACAGGACTGGAACTCAAGCAGGTCAGGAAGCAGGAGCTGATGCAGAGGCCATGGAGGGATGTTTCTTACTGGCTTGCTCCCCCTGGCTTGCTCAGCTTGCCCTCTTATAGAACCCAGGACCACCAGCCTAGGGATGGCTCCACCCACAATGGGCTGGGCCCTCCCCCTTGATCACTAATTGAGAAAATGCCTTACAGCTGGGTCTCATGGAGGCATTTCCTCAAGGGAGGCTCCTTTCTCTGTGCTAACTCCAGCTTGTGTCGAGTTGACACACAGAACCAGCCAATACATATGCCTTCTAGTTCTGATACTCTTTCCCTGTCTGTAAGTTCCCAGGGGTCTCTGTGTCTACACACATCTTCCCTGGCTCGATAGGGCCTCTTCCAAATCCGCCACAGTTCCCCCTGATTGCTCTTTGACCTCCTTCGGGCTCTCTCAGAATCCTGCCCCCACCGTCCTCTTCCTCAGCAGCAGTGGTTCCCCTCAGGCCCCCCTGAGAATGGGATCCAAGCCCACAGTATCTACTGAGACCTGCTTATGCCCGGTCTCACACCTGTGCTTCACGCCCTGCCTGCATCTCAAAGCACCTGAGCAGGAGCTCTGGGAGCAGCAGGTCAGGGAGGTACAGGAAGGGGCTCGCACGTGGCCTTTGTACTTAGCCTAGCCAAGTGCTGTCCATAGAACGGACAGGCAACCTCAGCGTGACCAACCAAGAGAGCAGGTGTGCCTGTGTACAGGGCCGGGGGCTGCCTAGGCAAATTAAGGACATGGGTCTGTGGGGATGCACAAAGCCAGAAAGTGAATGTGCGAGGGAGCATTTGAGACCCTGACACATGGGCAACGGAGACACACAGGTGCTAGGGGTGAAGCCTATCAAAGTGACAGCCGAGTTCTAGCCAAGCCAGTGGACTCACGGTGGCTCAGAGATCTTTTTAAAAATTTATTTTTATTAGAGTAAGAGTGTGTGCGTGTGTATGTGTGTGAGAGAGAGAGAGACAGACAGACAGACAGAGACATAGAGAGACAGTTACAGGTGGTTGTCAAGTTGTGCTGGGAACTGAATCTGAGTCCCCTGCAAGAGCAGCACACACTCTAAGCTGCTGAGCCATCTCCCCAAGCCCAGCTTAGACATTTCTGATGTACCAAGAGAGGCCTGTGATCAGATTTCCATGCGGACTCTTTCTCAGAATGTAGCAGCTGCCACTTGGGGGCTGAACGCCCTCATACAAGCCCCACCTCTGGATGGGGACCTTATCTTCCTCCTGGATCCTGGATCAGGCCATTTAGGGGTGCAAGGTACCGAGACCCAACACCTCATCTGTAAGTGTACAGCAGGAAGTTCCTTGATCAAGCTTCAGAAGTTGCTGGATCAGCTCCCAGCATTGAGAGCTGCAGAGACCAATCTCTGGGGCCTTGGGGCCTCCAGGACAGTCTCTTCCTTCTGCCTGTCCCAGTTCTCTCGTGCTCTGGCCTCTCTCTACCCACTGTGGGAGCTCAAATAGTCCTGGCCCTCTGCCTCAGCCTGCTAACTCCTCTACTTCCAAGTCAGAAGATCCTGATTGGCCCAATCCCAGGCTGGGCCACCCTGGACCCAATCACTGTGTCCAGGTTTCCTTCTGTGGTTTGGCTAGCTAGGGTCAAACTCTTTTTTCTGAGGGAATCGGGTGACCGTTCCACCGGAGCACACCATCGGAGGGGCGTGGAGGTGCCATGTGCAGACAAAGTGTGGGACGAGATCAGCAGAGTAATCCCAAACCCTGGACCTTGTCACCTCACTGCAACAAGCCCACGGGAAGAGTCTGCTCAAGACCTGTGGAGGCTGGGAGTAAATCTAGTGTCGCTCCAGACCCCCTTTCACTTCTACCACAGAGTCTGTCCGAGACCCCCTGCTGCCCACCCTCCCCCTCCCTGCTGAGTCCTGCTATGACCTTCTGCAATCATCTCCAGTACCAAGGCCACCTCTGCCTTGCTTGTTAGGAAGGCCTTTCCCCATGTGTCCCAGCTCTCCAGACCGCTACTCAGCACAGAGCAGGCCACTGTCTCCTGGGCCACATCCACCGTCCTCAGCCTGGCTTTCCCTCCCCAGTCCTTAGGAGGGCTTCTCTCCTCGCACATGGCTTTAGGTTAGGCCAGTGCTGTTACAACACCCAGCTTGGCCAGACCCAGTTACTGTTGCTTATAACATGAGTGCAGACATAATCTACACCCGGGCGGGGTGGGGTGGGGTAAGGTGACCACAGTGGATCCACAACTCTTAAAAGACTTCTCCCCCCAGCCCAGCTCCTCGTCTATTTTGTTTCTGACACCGCTTCCCCGGGCTCAGAGCTCTGAATCATGTTCGCCTCTCCCCCTCCTCGCCCCCCACACGCACGCCATCCAGATGCAGCGGTGTCCCCCACATCTATCTCTCTTACTCCAGGCTTGCTGCCTGCTCGCCGGGAAGGGAGGCTCTGTCATTTCTTGCCTGGATGACCGCAGCAGCCTCCCGGCTGGTCTCCTTGCCTCCAGCCTCTCTCTGCAGCCATCCATCCTCCGCGCACCGCCAGATTAATCTTCCTTAAACACTGCTCACTGCCTGTCACTCCCCAGCTCGAAGACATGGCCAGCTCTACTGCTTGCTGGCCCCCCACGGGCACCGCCTGCTCCAGCGGGCCTCTCTCACCCACCCACATGTCATCTCCAGGATGGCCTGTCCCTCTCTACCTCCTCCTTCAACTCTCTGGTGGCCACAAGCTGAGATCCTGGCTTATGTCACTCTCCCTCTCCGAAGGAAGGAAGCTCCGGGACATCAAGTGGTTTGCCCTTTCCCAGCTTCCCTTGGCTCTTAAATGCGACGGTGGCACTGCCACCTCTCTCTACTCTGTAGTCCTGGGGACCAGACTTGGCTTCTAGGCTGTCACAAGTCAAGCCTGGACAAGGCACTGTGCGTGACTCATACATACTCCTCCTCAGCTTTCTGTCCCAAGCCCCCTCAAGAGCACTCGTTACCCCAGAACGAGCGCCTTCCCCAAAATGCCAGGCCTTGACACATTCTGCCTGTTTTGTCAAGCAAGACTCCCAGCTCCCACACACACAACCCAGGCGATGGAAGCTAAACAACAGCATATTTGTGTGGAGCTGCGGGCGCAGCCTAGGCGGTGGCTCATACCCACCAAACGTTTGCTGTGGGCCTGCGTGGGCCTGGATGTTCTCAGAGAAGCACTCGCTTGATGCTGGCAACCCTGAGAGAAGCCTTCTCTTGGTGAAGAAACTGAGGCACGGGGGGCTTGTATAATTGATTTAACTCAGGCAGGGTTATGCTCCGAACCCAAACCAGCAAGCCCTCACTGACTTTTTACCCTTGGTACAACAGGATAGGCTCCTGACTGGCAGCAGTCAGGAAGCCCTGCAAGGAAGGAGCTGTGTCTGTCCTCTGCTGGCTTGCTGGCACTTCAAAGGGCTGGGATCAGCACGGTGTGCAGTTATGCCGCACAGAAACCAGTGCCTCCAGGCTCCGGAGGCTGGCTTCTATAAGCTAGCCGACACCACCTGGCATTTGAAATAGGTTGCGGCAGAAATATTTACATCGGGGGGCTGGAGAGAAGGCTCAGAAGTTAAGGGCACGGACTACTACTCCAGAAGTCCGAGTTCAATTCCCAGCAACCACATGGTGGCTCACAACCATCTGTAATGAGATCTGATGCCCTCTTCTGACCTGCAGGTGTTTGTGCAGATAGAGCACTCATACATAAAATAAATCTTACTTTAAAAAAAAAAAGAATTATTTACACTGGGAAAATTGTCTGTCAGTCTTTCTGGGAACCTGTTGCTTTCTGGGGATAGAGCAATGAGCACTCTTAGAAGCTGCTCTGAGTCTGAAGAGAAGGGCTCTTTGGAAGACCAGATGTGTGTGGATTGCACCCCAAGGAACCAGAAGGAGGTTTCTAGAAAAGTGTTTCGTCAAAGATACCGGAGCAGCCTCAGCTTCTGACCGACACACACAGCAGGAGCAGAGAGCCAAGGGCAAGGCCGCAGGGGACCGCTGTGTGGACATTACACAGGGATGTCTGGGTGCAGGTCTGGCTGAGGCTCACAGGGGGTGCAAAGGCATTCAGGGGAGGAAGGGGCTTAGAAGAAGAGGGCCAAGAAAGGAGGAAGCCCTGGCTAATCCACCCTTGGGCTTAGCTCCTTGCTGTAGTCAACAAGGTTGTGAAGTAAGTGGGCGAAGTAGATGGCTGTTTCCACCCATGCCTCCTGGAGAAGAAGCGTCAAGGAGCAGAAAGCAGTTTGGATAACGGGATAGCGGTACTGGGCCTTAAACCCGAGCAACCCGCACCGTCCTAGCCGTCAGTGACTGACATGGGTAGAGCATACGAACTGGACCTGTAAAAGATGACTAGATGTCTGAGGGAAGAGCTATTCAATTTCTACCCCCTCAGCCTGGGCCTACCAGGATGCTGAGGCCTGGGAGTCCCTGGCAGCCACTTGAGGACCATGAAGGGAGAGGTTATTAGGGGTTGACATCAATGCTCAAAGAACTGGGATGAAAAATGGATCTTATCGCACTGTTCTCTTTGGATACAGCCATGCCTGAGACCCCGATTAGTCCTGACCTGCGGTTATATCTGCCATTAAACTCCCTATGTTTGCTTAAATGAGAGTTGACTTTTTCAATCTTTGTCACAGATGCACGCAAGGGTCCCACGCTGCTTGGTGCTGCGGTACTGTCTGGCGTGAAGAGCTCCTGGGACGGAAGGCTGAGGGAGGGTGCTCCTAGCTACACCAGCTGAGACATCCCTGAGGAGGCTGAGGTGTTCTCTGGGGAGGGCAAATGAGGCAGGCGGGTGCCCCGACTTAACCAAAAAGGGGAGGTTATCTAGTGTAGCCGCAGAAGAAACAGCCCAGAATCACCTGGAGGAACTCATAGAAAAGGCTTCTACCTCATTATAATAAAGTAATTTTGAAAGTCCCTTAGGCGCGAAGCTCCAGGGCACAGGTGAGGACCAACTCCCTAATTATAATCACAGCCCTGTGCCCTGGCCGGCCTTTTCCAGGTGTAAGGCATAAGGACACCAGACATTGGGTGGCAAGGTGTGAACCGAAAAGGTGGGAAAGACCACACAAGCCTCTGCTTCCTTCCACCAGGGTGGGGAACACCAGGAAAGGCCAATGGGACAGGGACATAGGGCGGGGATTGTAATGTGGTTGTAGCTCCCATTATCTTCGACCTCGTCTTCCCCAGGTCTCAAGGTTTTGATGGGACCTCCAGGTAGAGCCTAGCATGATCAGGAAGTCAATTAAAAACAAAAACACAAACAAACGAAAAAACAGGGATAGTAGTCTACAGTCGCCTTCCTCTTTCCCCCTCTAGAGTTCTCTCCCAGCAGAGGGGGAAAGGCATTAATTAGGAAGCCAGGCTTGGTGGCACATGCCTTTAATCCTGGCACTCAGGAGGCAGAGGCAGGAGGATCTCTGTGAGTCCGAGGCCAACTAGAGATACGTAAAAGAGAAAGCTTGTTTTTTTGTTTTTGATTTTTCTTTTTTTAAATGCGTTAGGGCTTAAAAGCTCTAGATTGGGGCTCCAGCCTGCCTAAGATTCTGGGTTTCGGAGCAAGTGGGTGCTGCCTCATGTACAAAATGGGAACGATGGTCTCTGCCCACACCAGACGCTTGGATAGTGGGTGGCATCCTCCTGTTCCCTCACCCCGCGTCTAAGGGGCTGGGGCACAGAAGGTAGAGGACAGGGCTGTAGACCATGCGGATGCTGGACAGAGCTCCCCAGGCGGCAGCCAGGCGCTCAGCCGGGAACTTGTTAACAGACCCTGAACAAAGAGCTGCTAATCCTGCGGGCGGCCGCGGGCGGGCTGGCGGGCGGAGGGATCCCGCCCCTTCCCGGCTCGGCCCCAGCTCGCCACGCATTAATTAGGCCGCGCGGGGCGGGGACCACAGCGCGGGCCTCCCGCCCGCCCGGACGCCGCCCGATGGGCGCGCCCCTCCCGCAGCAGCTAATTGCATCCCGGGCTCCGGGTCTTACTGGCTCGGGCAACTGCGGGCCACCGCCGCCCACGTGTCCCGCAGTCTCTCTGGCTGGAGGAACCCCGCCCACCCAGCCACCTTGACGGTCGCGTTGCGGGGAGGGGTGAACGGGTCTGGAGGCTGTGGGTCGGGTCACACAGCGGGCACGATCACGAGAGACGGGGGAGAAGGAGCGGGAAAGAAACGCAGACCTGGGAAGGATCTTCAATGCCTCCTCTTCGTCGGGCTCCGCCCCGACTAGGAGAGGGTGGAGTCTAATCGGGGGCTACTCCCCCTACATGATCCCGGGTGGACACGCTAGGGTGGGACACCAAGAGTTAGTTCACTTTGCAGCCTGGCTTTAGGGTCAGGTTGGGATACCGGGTCAAGTGTCCCCTTTCAGAGGTCCCTGCAGTGTCCCTCAGGTATGTCAACACAGGCAGACTCCCTAGCCCTTCATTTCCCAATCAGCCGCGTATTTGCCTGGAGCTCAAGGTGACCCTGAATCTTCTAAAGAGACATCCAGACTGAGGAACCCGGCTTTGGGGGCTCACCAGTCAAAGCGATAGCTCCCCTCTGGAACTCCTACCACGATCCAATAAAGAGGCGGAATTTTTGGGGTTCCTCCCTTACCAAAATAGGCCCTAAGACTTCAGTCTCCCCCCTTTATGTTTTTCTGTGAGGAGCGGTTGCCACTGGAGCTCCCCGGAATCCACTGAGTCTCTCTGGACCCCCAATCTTAAGCAGGGCTAGACAGAACCTGTCAACAACCACAGCCAAGGAGGGGAAATGGCTTCTGTATGCCCTGCCCTCTGGATCCAACCAGCAAAGAAAAACAAGTCAGACCTATCCTGGAAAAACAGGGTCCTCCCCTTAAGCCTAGTCCCTCAGCTCTGTCCTCTCCAGACAGCCAGACTGGTTCCCACCCAAGAGGATGGAAGCTCCTGCCCTTCCTACCACAGTCCACCGCCTACATCGGTGCTGGCACAATGCTTCGGTAAGATGAGTCCTTTATCAGGGAGGAGGTGCAGGAGGAGGCAGAGTCCAGGGTAAGGACTTAGAGGCTTGGCAGGTGTCAAGAGCTCAGGATCCTCGGAGGAACTCATGAGGGACAGCTGTGTACTTGGCTGTGTAAATTTTTACCCCATGCTGCCTGGGATATGGACTCTAGGGTCAAAATCTTCCTGTGGCATTAGTGTCTGAAAAAGGGGACAGGCCTTCAACACTAGCATCCTGACCTTGGGGTTCCTGTTAACCACTGGAGTTGTTCACCCGCTGCAGCAGGACCCAACTTCCTTACCTTTCCTTACAGCCACCTTTGGCTCTGTCCCAGAACCCACCTGGTTCCCAGGCAACACAGCCAGCCACTGCCAGGGTCTTTGGTAGGTGTGCCTGGGAGAGCCCGCTACTGTGTTCTCAGTCCACCCCAGGCTCCAAGGGCAGTTTCCCCGGGCATCAGCCTCAGTCTGGGGCAAGTCATCAAGTTCAGTCCAGACCCGTTTGAGTGACTGGTCCAACACCATGAAGCAGTCAAATGGCAGAGCCCAAATCAGGATTCACATCTGCCCAGGGGTTATAGCCACACCCAGTGTGCCAGAGATGAAGTCCACATATGGTCCCGGGACAGGGTGAACCAGAAAGTGATGGCAAGAACCTACCAAACAAAACCCTGTGAGCCCAAGAGGGCTAGATACAGAGAGAGCAGTGCTGTCCACATGAAGCCTCTTCTGTCCTGTGTCTGACTGAGCCTGGGCCCTGCTGCAACCTAAGGCCCAACTCAGTTCTAACCCACTGTCTCCAACGCCAGGGAAAATGAAGGCTGAAGCCAGAGGCCCTGGGCACCTGCAAGATGCTGCAGTGCACTCTGGGTAGAGCTCGCTACCATTAACTGAGGAATGAGAGACCCCCACCTACAGATGTGGAGACTGCCTGGGAAGTAGCCATTACTCGTCCACTGACTTGAGGCTTGGATTGCAAGACAACTCTATTGCCTCTAACATCCCTGCCCTGTCCTACATGGTAGAAAGAGGCCAGGAGTCCCCTAAGAGCGGAGGACCCTCATGGGAAATAGGTACGATAAAGGAGACTGGTAGGAATGGGTACATCGAGCTGAGCCCCCTCCTGAGTGGTAAGGGACACTGCAGCTCAGCTGTCCAGTCTGGGGTCAGACCCCACACTGGTGATGTGCCTAGAAACCCACATCTTGGCATCAACTCTATTTGCATAAGAAAATACTATTCTATGGAAGCCGATGTCAGGACGGATAGAACCCACCGGAGAATACCTACTCAACAGACATGGTTCACTAACATGTACTCATGCATGATGACTTGCTGTCTACATATATGTGTGTCCTGGGCCTGGTGCCTGCCCCTGTGGTGGGGGCCCTGGCTTTACCAGCCCTGACTCTTGACAAGGTGGGGAAGCTCATGGTCAGGAACAAGAATGGGGTCCACCGCTGAAGTGGATCAAGTTGAATTTCTCTTTTCCTCCCTGCTTGGCCTGCAGGCCCAAACTCCTACCAAGAACAGGAAGAAAAGCATGAAACAGTTGGCTGGCAGTGATTCGGAGCATGGCAGGGGCAGGGAGCAGGGTCTATAGTGTCGCAGGCAATGGTGATACTGGGGAGGCACTGGAGAAGGAACCGTCAGGATCAGAGGCTTCCTTTAGCTCACCCAGAGCACATCATGGAGCCCCGTGGAGGAGGAACCGGGGGAGCTTTGCGGGGGAGATCTCCAGCTCAAGGCTGGATAGGTTGAGAGACTACCAGCAATAAAGTGGCCGGGCCAGGATCAGAACAAAGCCAAGGAGCTGGGATGCCAAGCAGGGAGCTGTCAAGGCCAGGTGGCACCACATCCTGCAAGTCTGGAAACAGCTAGTCTGGTAGAGCCAAGCCCAGCAGCAAGCAGGCCATGCCCAGCGACGGAGCTGACCTCTGGGTGCATCGGTCAGGTGTTTCCTTCATCCTCCCCAAGCCCATCCCAGACCAGGGCTAAGGCTCTACCTGCAGGCCCCAGAGAGCCGTACATTAGGCTTCCAGAGACCTTCAGCGGAGAAGAGGGAACGAGGGGGGGGGGATGGCCACTATGGTGAGCCAGGTGGGAGATAAAGGAGGTGGGGATGGGAGGAAGCAAAGAAGGCTAGGGACACAGCAATGTCACAAGTAACACTGTGCTTGATGACTTGGTGACAGATTAGATGTGAAGCGTGAAGGAGAGGGGAGAGCCAAGGGAGATAGTAAAGTTCCCGCCCCCTCCAGGCTGGGGTGAGGGATGGCAGCAATGACAGGGTCCCTGGGAAGAGGGGACAATGGGAGCCTGGTGGCTTGGTAATGAGAGGGCCTGGCGCTCATGTGCACAGAAGGGGTTCCTAGGTGGCAGCATTGGGGCCTTCGACTGAAAGGGCTGTGTACCCCAAGTTATAGCTTAATCCTGCAAGCCTGAGACTTGTGGCAGCATCAGGCAGGAAAAGTAATGTGACAGGGGTCAAAGGTAGCTGCTTCCAGACCCCGGGCCTCTGGGTTGGAGTTTTTGCCCCTTGAGTCCATACTAATCCTGGCCTCCTGGAAGAAAGCCTTTTCCAACATGGGCAAGGGGGTGCAGTGGGGGGCAAACAGGCTAGGGATAGAATCAGCCCTCTCCTACAGCACCAAAAGCAGCTACCCCATGTGCAAGAAGCAAGAATGTGGTGCTCTCTGCCCCAGAGTGAGGGTCTCTTCCACAGTCCTGTCAGCCTAGAGTGGGGGTGGGCAGAAAGTCCAGCAGCCCTGGTGATGGGAGCAGGGATGGGAGGAAGAGGGGGGACAAGGGCAATGTTATAGCCTGGTGCCCCTCAGCTGGCACTTTCCAGGAGAGCCTGGCCTCCATGCCTCTCCTCCCTAGGCACGGTACAGTCTAGGGGGTACCCAAGACAAGAAGACACGAAGGGTAAGGAGTTGTATGTGCCGGCTGTGTGACTGGCAGAGTATAAAAGGGACAATCTGGCACAGCAGGTGGGTGTCTGTGTGTGCAGGCATAGACGGGGCTATGCCCAGGTGCATTTGTGCTGAGGGATGATTTTTGTGAGTGGTAGTGTGTGACACTGGGTGATGTAGGTGCTTGCCCTGGAGGGCAGAGTCCGCACTGGCTCAGCAGTCCTAAGCCACCCCCACCACACACACACACACACACACACACACACACACACACACACAAAGGGAGGTGCATACATACACACACACATGCACACACAACATGCACATGCGCATGCACATACACACACACAAAGAGAGGTGCATACACACACACACACACACACACTCTCGCACATGCACGCGCACACACAGACGCGCGCACACACATTGCACCGTACCCCTCAAGCCTGCCTGGCTGACCATTTTTCCCCAGCCACTCACAGACACATTTTCCACCAGATGCTGTTGCCAAGGAACCGATGAGCAAGTGCAGGTGTGTAGGGTCGTGGCAGGGGCAGCCTACCTAGGTATCTGTCCACATATGTCCAGAGCCTGAGCGGGGAGGGCAAGATGGGTTCTCTTCGAGAAGTGGGGCCACTCTTACCCCCATACCTTTCAGCAGCTCCCCCTCCCACTGCAAGAGAGTTAATGCCAGAGACAGGCTCTGATCCAGGTAGCCCCGAGACACTGGTGCCCACCTCTCAGCCCTGGGAAACCCCCAGGCCAGGCCCCAACAGGTGTCCTGCCGATGGGCAATGCAGCTCTCCCAATCCATGGCAACCCTTCATTCCTGGTTTTGGTGCCCTCACCTACAAGTGTCTGTCACCCCTATCTGTAATGCTCACTGGACTGGTGCAGTAGCACGCAACTACCACACGCATACAGCCTATTAGTACTCATCTGACCACACACACGATAGCACCATGCCACCCCAGTGGCGTCCTCCCTCTCCATGACCTGGGACACATGCCAGTCCATGCCATTTCCCACCCACGTGCTCACGTGGGCAAAATGCAGCTCTGACCACACAGCCCTCTCACTCACATCCAACTCAGTAAACATTTCCTGGGCACCCATCCGGGGTCTGGCAGCATCTCCTCCGACAGCCCCAGCTCATGACCCTGGCCAGTCCTGCAACTCACATCTCTAACAGGAACGTATACGACATGAATACACATCCGATGGCAGAAGGCTCAACCTGAGGGTCCGTCAGGATTGAAGGGGGAGGCTATTGGGGAGAAGGGCTTGTTAAAGTGAAGATTTAGGGTGCATCGACAGTGGAGAGAGGTAAAGCAGGGGGGACCAGGCAGAGGACTTAGGGGGCAGGATGGGGAGGGCAGTCGAGGCAGTGGTGGGTGAAGGATGCGGTGAACAGAGACTCTTCAAGGAACCAGACATCGACCTTAATCATCTGGTCCTTGACGGAGCTCTCATCTTTCTGGATTGGCAGTTCAGAAATCCACACCCTTAGGATAAACTGTGGCCTTGCCAGCCTGGGAATCACCTCCTTGCAAGCAGGTTCTGGGGGCATCAAGCATAGAGAATTGCTAAGGCGCCCTTCCCAATACACATACTCAGCGCCGCCAAGTCCTGAGGGGCCAGAGATTAGGGACCCCCCACAACTCAGCCTAGGTGCGGGCTTCAGAGAAGACAAAGCCTTCCCCCGAGGCCCCTCACGCAAGGAGGTGGGCTAAAAGACTGGGTTATGAAGGGGCTGGTTAGGGTGGCCAACAAGACAAGCGGGGAGACTGCAGGGTTGAGGAGTTTGAGAGGTTCTCAGAGCCCGCCAACCAACAGCCAACAGCAAACAACTCCCCTTCTCCCTCCTTTCCCCCCTCCCGCCTCTAGCAGAGAGGCCAGGAGCCACAGGCCACCACAGGGGCCCCAGTGCATTGACTGCCGGCTGCAAGAGCTGGGGGCTGTTGGATGCCTCCACGCCTGAGTGTGTGCGTGTGCAAACGTGTGTGGTGGGGACAGAGGAGGACACTGTGTTCTAGACGTGGGCAGAGGCCAGGTGCCAAGCTAGAAATTGTGAGTGGCTGTTTGGGGCAGTCCTACCTGGAAGAGCTATCTTAACCCCCACCCCCAACCTTGCCCCGCACACACCCCATTTTCTGGGCACTAGCATATGGTCCGAAGCCGCTATCTTTGAGTCCTTCAAGTCTTGTCTTTCCTGGATTATTCCAATCCCCCCACCCCGATCATTCTCCGGGGCCCTGAAACCAGTAAACTTCCCCCACCCGGAGGCGTGGGGCGTCTACACTCGCCAGCCCCGTGCGCTGACAGCTGTTCCTGGACTTGGCAGAACCCAGGCTTCCGGGAGAGCGCACCGGGAAGCTGCGCAGCAGCGAGTGGCGGCCCCCGCGTCCTGCCCGGCAAAGTTTGGCCTCCGGGGGCTCCCAGACGGGTCGGCCGCGCGGGTCACGGCCACCTCCTCCCCAGAACTAAGCGTTCGCGCGCACGGTCCCCCGCAAGCCTCCCCAGAGCGCGCGCGGCGTGACTCACCCGAACCACGAAGCCAGGCGGCGAGGACTATGCCCAGGAGCACTGGCCACAGGCCGGGCCGGACGGCCATGGCCGCGGGCGGACGAGCGGGCAGGACTCGGGGCCCCGCGGGCGGGAGAGAGGCTGTCAGCGCCTCAGCCGAGAGCCCCACCTCGGGGCGCCCCCGGGGCCCATGCCAGAGGACGGAGCTGCCTCCGGGCGGCCGGCTGCGGGGCGCACGCGGTGCGTGGCTCCCCTGGGCACCCGGAGCGCAGCAATGCAGCCTGGGCGGAGCGCAGCGCCAGCCGCGCCGCGCACCGAGCCAGCTGCCGCGCGGAGCCTGCAGCCGGGGGAGCGGGCCGGCGGGCGCCGCAAAATCCGGACTGGAGCGGCGGAGCGGGACGGAGGCGGGGCGGGGCGGCGGAGGAGGGGCCGGGCGGCGCTGCGAGCGCGGGCCACCCCCAGCACTGGGGATCCCTTCGGGCAACGCCTGAGGCTCCCCCAGGGAGGAGCTGGGGTAGTGGGCGGGGAGGCCTCCCACCACCCCTCTCAGTCTCCAGGGACAGAGACAGGACTCTGGAACCCGGAGTGGATTGCTTTTCCGGATCCCGCATCACCCTGGTCCGCCAGTCGGCGCACAGGTGGCCCGGGAGGGGCCCCGGGCTGCGGCGACCCCGGCGCAGCGCCAGCCTGCGGAGAGCAGCTCGACTCTGGAGTGCCCCAGGCAGGTTCCGCTGCAGTCCCTGTTTGCACCCCTGCCTCCGGGCTGCGCTCCGAGGTCGTCAGTACGCCGCGGTTTGCAGCCGGCGGGCGTCTTGGATGGGGGACTGCAGGAGAGGTCCGGGGGCCCAGCCCGCGCGCAGGAGCCGCCAGGCCCCCACTGTCTCACCATCCGCCCTCACCAAGACAACCTGGTGGGCTTCAGGGGCACGCGCAGCAGCGTGGCCTCAGGCTTTCCTAATCCCTCCACGCCGTTGGCCCAAAGGAAACAACCTTAGGGCGCAGCGCAGTCTGAAAGGCGCGTGGTGTTGTTTGCGCCCCAAGCGCGCGCGGCGCTGGAGACGTGGGCGTGATGCAGGAACCAGAAGGGTTTGGGGAGCTACAAACTCCTGGGGTAGAATCGAAGTGCGGTAGTCTTCTGGATCTGTGACCTTGGGCAAGTCACGGGCGTCTCTAGATCCAGCACAATGACCGCTGGAGAATCTCCTATTCCCCACCCCCATTCCCTAAGCTGGCTAAAATAAACAGAGGGCAGCCCTAGAGAAGGAAAATAAACGCTTTCGGTGTGCACAGGGCGAGGGATCTGAAAGAGAGGGTCCCACTCCCGGCCAGGAGGAGAATGAGAAGGGTGAAGATGGTCACAAACTCAAACGCCTACAGCGCTGATCGATAATATAAATTGGAGCTGCAGGCTAGACGACACAGGAGTGGTCTTGGCTTCCACAAAGAGATGTGAGCTCTCGTATATTTCTTGAGACACGAGGCCCTCTCTCGGTCTGTCTTTTGTTTCCCACTTTTTATAGAGAAGGTTATGAAAAATGTTTTGCTTTCTCCTGCTCTCATATATGTATATATATATGTGTATATATGCATATTTACATATGTGTGCGGATATCTATTCCCAGTCAAAGCTCCAGATGTGCACCTACGGATCATATGCCTCGGGGCCAGGCAGGCAGGGAGACAGGACACAGGATCATATCTAAATGGCTCTCTTGTTCCAGGTGCCTCTGGTGGGGGAAGTTGGGACCCCAATTGGCCTTATTTTCCAGTTTTCAATAGAAGCCATTGTCTAGGGGAAATTACTTTATTTTTTTAAAGGTGTGTGTGTGTGTGTGTGTGTGTGCGCGCGCGCGCGCGCGTGTGTGTGTGCAGACGTGAGTGCATTGCATGATGCCTGTATGGAAGTCAGAAAACAGCTTGCGAGAGTCATTCCTCTCCTTTTTTTTTTTTCTTTTTCTTTTCTTTTCTTTTTTCTTTTTTTCGGAGCTGGGGACCGAACCCAGGGCCTTGCGCTTGCTAGGCAAGCGCTCTACCACTGAGCTAAATCCCCAACCCCCCATTCCTCTCCTTCTTAAGTGAGACTCAGGGATGAAAGCCAGGTTGTAAGACTTGGCAGCAAACCCCATTATTCACTGAGCCATCCTGGTGGCCCCAAAATTGATTTTTAGTACATGCGTGTATTTATAACCTCTTTTACTCAGATGACCATACTCCCCAACTTCAGCTTTTTATACATACACATTAGAGAGTGGAGCTGTCTACTGCCTGCTCCGGTGTGTGTGTGTGTGTGTGTGTGTGTGTGTAAGCAGTTTGTTGTGTGTCTAGGCTATTCTCATGTATCCTACTAGTACCCCGTTTCCACAGTGTGGAAATGTGGAGGGTTTAGGGTTTGGACACTGAAGGGAGGTGGTTGGGTATTAGGGCGTGATGCATATGAGGGAACTATAATGTGTTTATTTGCTGTAAGCAGCAGTACACGGAACCCCATTAAATCAATATTTCCACTTTATATAGAGAGTTGGGCAAGGACCAACCCTATCCTAGAACTGCTAAGCTGGCTGAGAGGGGCCCCAGGAGGTTTAATCTCTGGGCCCATGGTCCATACATTTCTTCCCCCTATAGCCTCTGCTTTGGGATTAGAATTGGGAAATTCTCCTCCCCTCAGTTCTCCGCCCAATCTCTTTCCATCTAGAGCAGAGAGAGGCCTGTGTAGCAGTCAGAATAGTTTTGTCATGGTAACAAATGGTCCCCAAAGTATCAGTGGCTTTAATCAACAAAGATTTATTTCTCATTTGTCCACCGTGGCTCTTCTGTTCCTGGTCATATTCACTCAAGGGCCCAGGCTACCAAGGAGACAGAGAAATGGTGACTCTAGAGAAACACCTGACAGCAATCAGTGGCTCGGCCTGAAAGAGGACCTGCTACTCTTACCCACAGCCAGGACCCTACCTGAGAGAGCACGGAGGGCAGAGCTGAAGCTAGTGAACAGCACTCAGTAATGTGCACAGCCTGCCCGTGTGTGTGCATGTCTGTGCACGAGCGTGTGTGTGTGTGTGTGTGTGTGTGTGTGTGTGTGTGTGTGTGTGCACGTGTGGTGGGGGGGAGTCTTACCACAGCACAGCCTGCCGGTGGGGTGGGATCTTACTGCAGCCCACATCTGCAGCTGTGCCCAGGCCCATTTCCCCAGAAGCCAAGCTGTTCCTTCATTCCAGGCTTTTCTATGCGCCTTTCTCCCTCCAGCACTTTATCCTCTGCTGGTTACTGTGGCAAGCCCCTTTAAGTCCCCGAGACCCCCCACCTCAGCTGTCCCCTTCTAAGCGGCACTCAGGCAAGCCAGGAGAAAGAGGAGAGATGGCTTTGCCAATGTCACACCTGCCTTTCGTTTCTGAATCCGCTCAGGTGGGGTGGTCTGGTGGGAGGAAGGCTCCTGACACCCCTTCCCTCCCCCTCCCCCATTTTGCTAAGACTAAGGCCCAAACTGTGTGAGCTTGGACCTCTGCCCTCGGGGATGCAGACTCCCCTTTTGATAGTCTAGGGTCAGGACAGAGACTTTACCAGAACCACTCTAAGGGCCAGAAATGCCTCTTCTGTAGGGAGCAAGAATCTTCGCCCTCATTGGCTTCCCTATCTGGGACAACCCATCCCTCCTCCCCACATGTCCGTTATTTTGAAAGACAAAGCCTGAATCTTTCTCCACCAGGCCAAATGTTTCCACCTCAGCTGCCGGTGTGACAGTAGGGTTTAAGGCCCTGGCTTGGTCACTTGGACCATTCTCCCCTCACCCCATACTGCAGGTGCTCTCAAGGCATCAGACTGTCAGCATGGCTCCTGGTCTCACAGATATGTAGAGGTGTTCTAATCAGCCCGTGGCCATGGACATCGCATCCCTAATGACCACGGGAGGGGAGCTCAGAGCCTGTGGTCAGGTCATTTTTCACATGGACATGTGCTGAAGTGGCCATGATGCTGGGCAAAATGCAGATACCTAGGACCTTCTGTACTGTGATTCTGATTCATGGTGTACAGGGGCATCTCGGTATCTGAACCCCTACTTTCTGCCAATTGTCCCCACAATACAGTATCAAGGGATGCTGTCCTGGCCTTTGCCATAGGCACTGCCAACCACCAGAGCCTTCTCATCTCCCCGTGGCTCAGTCCATCATAACTACATTCCTTACTATGGGAAATCATAGATTTCCGGCTATGTCCTTACTCAGAAGTCTCCACTCAAGACTGCCTTGTAGGCTGCCCTTTAGGAGAACACTCCACTCAGTTCAGCTTCTGACTGCGCTCGCCTGTCGATTACATTTCGCATTTGCCCACTGCTTAGAAGCCAGCTTCCATCTATGCTTCATTTGAAGAGCCACCCCTTCTACCCTCAGCACGCAGCGTTCGTGTGCTCTACCCACCCCTGTTCCAAAACACGGAGCAAACTTCTTATCTTGCTCATCAACCTCCGAGATCCCACGAACTACGGAGACAGGCGTGGAGTGGGCAGTGATCTGAGCCCATTCACCGAGGCTCGTTTCTTCATGAACATGGTCTGGACAGGAAGCTCAGGTTGTATGGGCAGACATGCTTGAGGCTGAGGCATGGACGAGAAGCCAAGTGTAAAGAGAGCTGCAGAACTGTGCTGTGTCATCCAAAGTGTTTCCGGAGCTACTAGGAGCACCCCAGATCCTTCTGTTCCCTCAGCCAGCAGGTCCCTGTGTTGATTGTAAATCCATTTGGGTTTCTGTCATTTGCTTCAGAAAGAATGATACGTAATTATCCTTTGTAAGGGCTGGGTATGCAGCTCAGTCAGTAAGTTGCATGCTGAGCATGCTCCAAGCCCCAACACTGCACAACGAAGCAGGTATGGGACCTGGCATCCCAGCACCAAGGAGATGGAGGCAGAAGGATCCATGGAAGGTCTTCCCAGCGATATAGTGAGTTCGAGGTTACCCTGGGATGCATGAGACCCTGTCTCCAAAAAAAAAAAAAGAAAAGAAAAGAAATTGTTCTTTAAAAAAAAAAAAAAGTCTGCTTTAAGCTGGACATGGTGGTTCACACCATCACAATCGGAAGCAATTAACAGGCAGTACCTTAGCCGACTGTGGATGCTCCTGCACTAGAGGTTCCAGGACCAAGGACAGCACCCAGCATGCTCCGGGCAGGAATCTGTCCCTTGTCTGGTTTCTTTGAATTTTCGCAATCCAGGCTAAGTAGATCCAAGTTGTGTGGATATAAAAATTGAGCCTCAGAGAGGGCACGGCTTGCCTGACGCCCTTTAGCTGTAGAAAACTCAAACTAGAAACGTTTGCTGAGTCTAACAAATGGTTTTATTAGAGATGCATGGGCTATCACTCGTGTGTAAAGACACACACGCACACACACACACACTCTCATGCATGCACACACACATGTATGTACATACATGCATGCGCACAAACTCACATCACACTCATGCATGTACACACATACACAAACATACACATCACACTCATGCATGCACACAAACACACACATCACACTCATGTATGCACACACATGCACGCACGCAAGCATGCACACAACACAGATACACACACATGCACACATACACACTCGTGCACACAAAGACAACCTTCCCTAGCCCTACAACACCCATGGAAATTCAGTCTCTAAGGTTTCCCTGGCTACAGAGGTTTAGTTTCCAGTCTCCCCACTGGGCATTTGCAGGTAGATTTGGAGGTGAGCAATTCCATGCTGAGAGGCCCATGTCAAAAGGAGGGGGCAGGAAGCTCCAGGAAGGAGGAGGGGGGTTGGACCAAGCTGAAGCTTGGCACAGTGCCCTCTGCAAGATGACCTGATGAGTATTTTGCAGAAATAATTTCATTAGCGTCTCTGGGAGATGAACAATTAGCAAGATGCTCTGATGCTTTAAAAGCTTAAGAGAAGGAAGAGGACGCCCTTCTCACTCCCCGACCGCAGCGCCTCTCTCTGCTCCCCTCCACCCCACCTCCATCTTTCATTCACATACATCCCGTGCTTCCCTTGTACACTGCCATTCCCTCACACAGACACCTCTGCTCCCAGCCTAGCCAACACATGCCTGGGCCCCTCACAGCCCCCTCCCTCCTCCAGGCTCCCATCAGCCTATGCTGGAGTTCTGCCCATACTACATCAATCGGTCCCCTGTGCTCTGATCACTCAGACACCCAGGCCTGAAGCTTGGCACAGCTCCAGTCTTCCAGAGGCTCTGCTTTTCCCTCCGACACCAGAGGGCAGGGCCAGGGAGGGCTCTTCATTTTGGATTGGTTTTGCTGCCAGGTCTTTGGAAACTTCCAGCAGAGGTCGGAGCCCTGCTACTGCAATCTCAGGAGTGGTCTGGGAGGCAGAGTTCCCCTCACCTGCCCTTGTGCCGGACTGTGTGCCCATTGCCGTACCCAATGGATAGAAATCGGGCTCCAGGTGCCTGGGTCAGTGTTTGCCCCTGACTCCAGCTATGTGCCTTGGTCTTGGGGACAGACTTCCAGTATGTTCCATGTGGCTTTAGGCAGGAGAAGGGCTCTGCCCAAAGAGCCAGCAGCTTTTATTTGGGTAGCCCCCACTTCACAGAAGCAGTGCTGGTGTAGGTAGAGGTCCTAAGAATGAGGCCTCAACCTTCATGGCTGACGTCCACATTCTCTGGTGACTCCAGACAGATGCTCTCCAAGCAGACTGGAAGGTTCCTTCATGGAGGCACCAGAGCTCTCCATTGAGAAGAACACAGAAACTTGTAGAAACTGAGTTTCTGGTCTTCCCCTCCAAGTCTTGTGACTGGATGTTCAGGGGAGGGTCCAGAAACCCCTGGGCATTTTGGATTGTTTGCTTTTAGAAGCCTTTTATTTTTATTTTTAATATAAGATCTTTCAGAATTTTATACAGGCATACATTGTATTCTGATGATATTCATCCTGTTCCCTCCCTAACTCCCCCCCCCCCAGATCCACTCTCTCACAGAAATCTGTGCTAACAGCTCTCTGGTGGGCCCTGGAGACTTGGGACCCTGCACTCACATGGGCAGAAAGGGAAGAGGAAGCCATTTGCCTTGCAGCGGGAACTCCAATATCATGGCCCAACCCTCCAGGAGTGTGATGGTTTGTATATGCTTAGACCAGGGAGTGGCACTATTAGGAGGTGTGGCCTTGTTGGAGTGGGTGTGGCCTTGTGGAAATGGGTGTGGCCTTGTGGAAGTGGGTGTGGCCCTGTTGGAGTGGGTGTAGGCTATAAGACCCTCATCCTAGCTGCCTAGAAGGCAGTATTCTGAGAGCAGCCTTCAGATGAAGATGTAGAACTCTCAGCTCCTCCTGCACCAGGCCTGCCTGGATGCTGCCATGTTCCCACCTTGATGACAATGGACTGAACCTCTGAACCCGTAAGCCAGTCCCAATTAAATGTTGTCCTTATAAGGATTGCCTTGGTCCTGGTGACTGTTCACAGCAGTGAAACCCTAACTAAGACAAGGAGGAAGGCAGCTCATGGGGAGTAGGGAAAGTCTCTTTTTATAATGCACAGATATACAAGCTATGCAAAACAGAAACAAAATGCATTGCGTGCTGAAGTTTCAGACATGGTTAGGGAAAAACAATCTACAAAGGTTCCTTGTGGGGTGACAAGAGAAACAGACTGAAAAACATGCTCACCACCGACAGGGGTGAAGATGTACAAGACGCACTACTCATGACCGTGGCTAATGACACACACATAAATAAGCACACCAGTCCAACCCACACCCAGGATCACACACCCAGACATACATACACACCCAGCCCACACCCAGATATGCACACACGAGCACGTGGATCCGCAAATACACGGGTAATCATAGCTGGATATAAATACACATTCATATCACACCCATTCTCTCTCTCTCTCTCTCTCTCTCTCTCTCTCTCTCTCTCTCTCTCTCTCTCTCTCACACACACACACACACACACACCTCCCTCACACATATGCAGATATACTCGTCTGCAGCCCACACAGGCATCAGGAGACTTCAACAACATTGCCACAGTGAGGAGGAGACTGGGTTAGGATTTTAATAAGCTTTAAACAAATAAATATGTAAAGCCCAGTTACCAGGGGCCGTGTGCTGTCTCCTGCTGCATTCTATTAGTGGCGCTCCTGGCCTCTGGCCGCTCACAAGCAGAGGAGCCTTCTTCACATGTGGTCCATGTGTGTGTGGTAGGGAGTTCTTCTGAGATGACTGCATGCCCACAGCTGTGAAGGAGGAAGGTACCACCCATGCAGGCACATAGATGCAGCCTCTGGGAGGTATGTGTTAGTGCGGGGCAGAGAGGGCAGAGAGCAGGGAGAGGTGTAAGTACACACATGGACGACGACTGGGCCGTCAGAGAGCTCAGCTTTCAAGCATCACATTCTGCTTGCCACCGTGCAATAACCTCAAGAAATACAGGGCGCAGCAGTGAACGACCGGTGGATGTAGTCTGCGGAATCTCTCACCTTCAGCCGGCCCTCTTAATTAAGTGTTACACCTTGCCCGGGCCCCCGGGGAGCTTGATGCTCCTTTCCCAGATGAGAAGACCAAGGCAGCCCTCTACCTCCCCTCCAGGCCTTGGCAGTGGGACACAAGCTTTCTGGATCCCAGACTTCCTGTGGAGCAAATCAACCAAGTGGGACCACCAGGCTGACTTGGCTGTGACCCACCCGGATCACTCAGGTTGAGCATTGCAGAGCCCCCCCCCACCGTAGGAATCCAGCACCCATGATAAGATCCTCTAGAAAGGTCTCCAATGCCTCCTCCCTGCTTTCCACTCTGCACCTCCCCCGTGCTCCCAACACTTGACCCTCAACCCCTGCTTCCCAAGTCCCTGAGGGCCAGCCACACTCCGCAGCACAAAGCAGAGCGGCCATGCTCACCCTGAACAGCAGTCTGACTCAGCCCCTCGGGGGCTGGTGCATACTGTGTGCCAAGGTTAATTAAACTAGTAATTAGAAGGAGAGATGCTTAATCGATCTGGTTAATAAAATAACCCCCTCGCGGGAGCATGTGGGTGCTGTCACTCTGCTGGGCATTGTGGGGCCAGCCAAGCATTATGCTCCCTCTTAGACTAGCTCTGGCCCTTCTTGCTCTCCGAGGTCCTGAACAAATCCCTGGGTCCTCCTTAGGGTGGAATCTTGGAAGCAGCTTCAAGAACCATCAGGCCTGAAGAGACAACTTGGGTGCTAAGTGCCAGGGAATTCAACAAGGTGAAGAAGGGTCCCTCCGGCTCTGTCTTCCCAGGTCTGAGGCAGGCATTGAGGTCTTGCAGGCTTCCCCGGTTAGCTAGGACCCTCCTATAGTCTGATCTGGACCTTCTTGCCACACTCCCTTTGAAGATTACCTTTGTTAGATCTAACTTTCGCATACAAAAACCACACCCTCAGCATATTTGACTTGAATACTTTGTTTTGTATTAGATGAAGAGGAAGAGGTAGAGGAGGAGAAGGAGAAAAGGGGGAAGCAGGAAGAGGAGGAGGATGAGGAGAAAAATGAGGAGGATGAAGATGAAGAGAAGAAGGAAGAAGAGAAGGAAAAGGAGGGAGAAGAGGGAGAGAAGGAAGAGGAGGAGGATGAAGAAGGAAGGAGGAAGAGGAAGAAGAAGAGGACAAAAGAGAAAAAGAGGAGAAGGAAGAGAAGGAGAAAGGAAAAGGAAAAGGAAGAGGAGGGAGACGAGGAAGAGGAGGATAAGAAGAAGAGGGGGGAGGAGGTGGGGAGGAGGAGGGGAGGTGGGGGGAGGGGAGTGGGAGGGGGAGGGGGGGAGGGAAGGAGGGGAGGGAGGAGGAGATCGAGGAGATCTGTCCAATCCCAGGCTTTCTCCAGGAAAAAGCCTAGGGTGGAAGACTGACAAGGCTTGCTCCACCCCCACACAGGTGTGGACATGACCCTTTGTTATCTTAATGTCGCCTCCCTCCTTCGTGCTGCTCCCTCCACCCCTCATCACTCAACAAAGGTATGGACACCTGATGTGTTGTTCTTCAATCCGATTTCACCAAGATGGAATTTTCCAGAAGCAGGGAAGAGGCTCCGTCGACCTGAGGAGCCCACGCGAGGAATGGCCTGGCGACTGATGCAGGGCATCCCCTCCCCTGAACATCTCTGCGCTCCTGTTCCTTCCTCCTGTCTAGTGCTGGGTGATAAGCATGGGCCAGGTCACGGTAGTGTCCCTTCCCTCCCCGGCACCATCAGTCAGACAATACCCGAGTTCATGGAAACCTGGTCATGTGTAAGGATGTCCCTGGGGAGCCTCCTTCCGCCCCCGTGATAGAGCTTGGCTCAGACAGAGTCCTCAAAAGCCAGTGCTGGAGGGACAGGCCCCACTGGCCTTTCTTCTGGTGGCTTCAGCTCACCTGGCACCTTGCCAGAAAGAAGGAGCACTGATCTCTCAGCTCTGACAGCAGTACAGGCGACCCTGCTGATGGGTCGGCCCTGTGCCTAGACAGGGGACAGGGTTTCGCCAACCCCTACTGGCTGGTTAAATGGGGTCTGAAAGCGAGTGAGTTTAGCAACCAGAGTGAGTCACACGGAGGCTGCAGCGTGGCAGCTGGAGTCTGAAGCATTATCAGCTACCAGATTCTCAAGTCAATTTCTAGTCTAGAAGAAATGACAGCGCACACATTTACACACAGAGAAAAGAGGAAACAAATGCAAGAAGCCAGTGAGAGAACAAAGACAGGAGGAGGAGGCCATGAGCTCAGCCCAGCCTGCTGCTGGCGCCAGCTATGCACTCTTGGGCAGGCCACACCTTCATCAGAGCCCTGTCCACTCCCCTTACACATGCCCGCAAGCACACCGACCTCCCCTGTCTCCCAGGCCAACACCCCCCCCCATCTGCTAATCACTCTCCTCCATTCAAGTCCTGGTTGAGCATCCTAAATCTGAAATCTAAAATGCTCCAAAAATGCAAAACTTCTCATGCATCAACATGACTGCACCATGGAAATTCCACGCCATGAAACTTTGTTTCATGCTCCAAATTATTTAAAACAGTGCATAAAATTACCTTCAGGCCCTGTGTATCAGGTGCACAGGTAAGTCTAAATGAATTCCATGTTTAGTCTTGGGTCTAACCCCAAGACAGCTCATTATATCTGTACCAATAATCCAAAAATTGAGAAGAATTTTTCAAAATCTGAAACAGTTGTGGTCCCAAATATTTCTGATAAGGAGCGTTCTGTCGCATCTCTCACCTGCCCATGACACCCGTGCTGGGTATACAGTCTGTTTTTTTGGAACAGAGTGTTCCAGTGGAGACACAGGCTAAAGGATGGATGGGAAGCTTACACTAATTCTAGATTGTGAAGAAATGGGCCAGATAGGAGAGAGGTGCTTGGTAGGAGCGCGATGTGAGGGGAGCGTCTGAGAAAAGTGCTGATGTTTCAGCAGAGAGAGAGACCTTAGGGGAAAACACCCGAGTGGAGGTAACAGCTAGTGTGAAGCATCTCCTCTTGTGGGGAGCCAGCTCTGACTGTTACAGGCTGTTACAAAATGACAAAAGCCGAGGCTGGGCTTTGGTGGATCATGTGGAGCTGGTGGGAGGGGATGAGGGATGGAATTTGAGAGGTGTCTGCGGTCAGGGTCCAGATCTCCAGAGTTCTGAGTTAGTCCTTCAGAGCCATGTGGAACCAGCACAGGGGTGCAGTACGATTGACGCCCTAACATATCTGTCTAGCTGCTGCTGCTTAGTAATGATGATAACTGGAGGGGTGTGGTGGGGGGGTGGTTGTAACTCAAATGGAGCTGAAGCTGGGTGTCGTTGGCAGAGATCCCTGTAAGTGCAAAGGGCCTGTGGTGGGACCTCATAGGAACCACAGGCTGGTGTGGAGGAACGGTGAGAGAGAGGAGCAGTGGCTTGTGAGGTTGGAAACTGGGAAGGAATAAGCCTGTGGGCCCATGAAAGCCATGCTAACATTTTATTACAGGTGCAGGGAAAGCCATGGAAGGGGGCAGCAGATGGGGCAGAGACAGATGGAACGTTCCCTCCATAAAGAACCATCTGGTGGATGTGGGAGGATGTGTAGCAGGTACCACGAGTCCACCCTGTGCCCCTGAGCTGGCTGCTCACCTGCAGATGCCCATGAGCAGCTTTGAGCACCTCGGAAAGTACGCAGAGGCAGGCTCGCATGAACACTGTGGCTTCCCGTGCTCACTACAGCTTCCACGTACTGAGTCGTCCCCAGGGATTAGCAATCTTTGGAACCACTGTCTCCACAGAGGTATGGGAGCCACACTCTCCAGGACTGTGCTCCAAGGAGATCCTTTCTCCCAACCCAACCCCAGGGCACATGTGTGCATGCGTCCACAGCTCATATGCATACAGGTACATGCCAAAAGGTGGTGGGAAGGGGGGAGGGAGAGGAAGTCCTGGAAAGGACCTTCTGGAGGAGAAGCAAGCCCAGAGCTGCAGGAAACTGGCTGCCTCACATCCTTGTCTGTTCCCATAAGGCGAGCCATCGCCTTGCAGGCTATTTTATCTCTGTTTATTTGTCTGTCTTCCTGTCTTGCTCTATCTTCTCCTGTGTCTGTCTCTCAGCCGTCACATGCTCCTGGCTGGAGCCAGCGGTTCAGAGACAAACTCAGCCTGCCTCCTTCTCCTGAGGCCAGGCATGCACACGCGAGAACCCAGCAAAAGCAGCTTCTGGGCCTCACAGCACTTCACAGTTTGCATTTCTCCAGCCCACGCACGTGTCTAATTATATCTCTGCCTGTTCCCAAAGGGGTTTAGTCGCTGGCCCTCCGTTTGTTCTTCACAGTGACATTGTGGGTTACGCAGGCACAGACTTAGCTGGGGGCAGCTGAGGAATCCAATGTCCGGAGGGACTTGGCCAAGGTCATGGAGCCTGTATGTGTATGGATGTATGTTTGTGTGCATAGATGCATGCATATGGATGGAGGTATGCAAGAATATGTTCACATATGTGTGCCGTGTGGTTGGATGCATACACACATATGTACATTTATGAGCATTTATGCCTATGTGTATGTCTTATATGTGTGCATGTGTTTTTGCATGCACATATGTGTAAGCATGTGTGTTTGTGCATGTATGTGTATTTGTGTGTTTGTGTGTGTGTGCATGTATGTACATCTGTGAATATGTCTGTATGTGGACACATGAATATGTGTGTGTGCTCATGTAGAATGTATATACCTGTGTACATGTATGAATTAGTATACATTTGTACATGTGCATAGTATAGATTTATGTGTATATATACGCGCCTGCATTCATGTGTGCATGTGTGTGTCCATGTGTGTAATTCTTTGTGAGTTTGTATGCATGCATTAGTTGATATGTGTGCATTTGAAATGGGTAAGTGTGAGGTATGTGCCTGGGTGGGCATGCATTACTATTCATGTATGTGTATATGCATATACATGTTTGCACATGTGTGTTTGCATATTTGTATAGGCCAAAATATGAGCCATGAATGTACACATATGTGCATGAGCATTTGTATGTTTTCATTGTGCATTGTCATACATGTGTATTTGTGTGAGTGAGTGACTATATGTGTATATAAATTTGTGTGCATATATGTACAGGTTTGTGGATGCTTTGTGTGTGTACTTGTACATACATGTGCATGTAGTTGGAGGCCTATGTATCTGTATGTATATGGGCACATTTGCATGCAGGTACAGCTATGTATGCGCATCCACATGTATTCATTTGTACACACGTATATGTATACTTATTAACATGCACCTACATGCATTTGGGTGATTGTGCATGTGTGCTCACTCACACATGGGTGCATTTGTGTGGGAACACATCCATGTGTGCACACATGTGTTGGTGAATGATTATATGCATTCATTTACTTGTATCTGTGTTTGCATATATGTGCCTTCTCATATGCTTTTATGTGTGCACACACATATATGCGCATGCCTTCATGTGTGCACATGCGTGTTCATGCATGTATTCCTTTGTGAGTATGTATGCATGCATGTACACACATATGCTTTCATGTGCTGGTGTGTGTTCATGTGTGCCCATGTGCTCGTACATGTTTGTGTGCATAGATGGATGTGAGAGACAAGTGACAGCCCCCTGCGTGTCTCACCCTGCGGCCTGTCACAAGGACCTAGCGTCTGGAAGGGCTGGGCAGGTCTGCAGGGGTCGTGGCACAGAAGAGAAGGGGCTGCCCAGCTGCCAGCAGGTGACAGGATGACTTGAAGCCAGAGCTGCAACAAAGGAGGGGAGTACGGGGGACAAGGAGGCTTGGCAGCCGCTCTCCCAGCTGCTCTGGGTTTGAAGCAGAGCCACTTTGCTGGCTCTAGCACAGCGCGAACAGGTGGCAGCAAGATTGGCACAGCTAGGAAAATCCATCTTGTGGAGGCCAGCACACAGCAGAATGGGGGAGGGGGAGGCAGTGCCGAGGGGAGGGGCTGCAAAGAGGATCCTGCACCCCTTTATGGCCAGCCCCTCTTCCTTGGTGCCTGCCACCTCTGCTCCTCAGGCTGACCAGATCCCCTCACCAGTAGGAGTCCTCCTACAGTAGGAGCCTGTAGGACCCCTGCCTCCCCTCTTTACCCTGATGTCTGTTCATTTCAGCTAGCTGTGCCAGTGGGTGAAGGGAAGTGGGTGAAGGGTGTGGTGGGGGCTCCCTGGAGGGTTCTCAACCCACCATCAGGATGGAGTGTCCCCAACTCATGCTAAGGTGCCAGATGACTCAGCCTAAATGACGATTATAGGGACACTGTCAGAGCCCTGTGAGTTTTGCCCATTTACAGGTTCGGGGACAGGTCAGAGTCAGTTCAGTTCGCATAGCAACAGAGGGACCAAGAAATAATTAAACATGGCCAGAAGTAACTAGAGAGGTGGCCTTTTGGATAAGTGGCCAAGGAATACTTCTCTGAGGACTCTCTTTGGGGTGAGGCCTAAGTCAAGAGCCCTTCCCAACCCCGGAGAAGAGTACCACTGACATCAGAAGCACGCGCACAAGTCCTGGAGCAGTGACGACATTGCCCTGCTTGTTGGACCGAAGGAAGAGCAATGAGGTTAGGGGCAGGCAGGGCCTGGGCCATGCAGGGGTGGATGGCCACAGGGAAGTAGATAAGCTGCGGGGCAGGACAACCTGAGGCCAGACAGCAGTGGCTTCTCTTGGCCAAGCAAGAGGGACTGTGCTGGAGGTAGGGAAAACAAACGATGAGAAGAAGCTAGAGTTGGGGGTGTTCTAGGGGCTGGTTCTCATATAGAGCAATCTTTTTTTTTTCTTTCTTTCTTTTTTTTTTTTTTTTTTTTTTTTTTCAGAGCTGGGGACCAAACCCAGGGCCTTGCGCTTGCTAGGCAAACGCTCTACCACTGAGCTAAATCCCCAACCCCTGGGGCTGGTTCTCAAATACCTGTTCTGAAGGAGGCTACGGGGGCGGAACAAAATGAAAGACTGGTCCAGTTTCGAGCTAAGAGGTGTGTATTTCCTAGACCATGGAGGGCTAGGTCCTCATGAAACCAGGGTGAGACACAAGATCTTTACTCTGTTTTTCGCAACCCTGCTCCTTAGGCCAGCAGAGCCCAGAGCAGCACATCTGCCCCTTGTCTGTGCCCCAGACCCAGTATATACCCTTGCCCCGTGTATACTCCCTGACTTTGCTCTCCTGGGCATTCTGAGGAAGTTCTGTCCCTTCTTTAAAGATGGACGGCACTTTACAACCTCCATATGCTCAGCTTTCTTTTTATTATTTTAATTTCTAAATACTTGGGAAACTTTCCAGCCCTGGCTTCTGCTGCGATCCTGGTGCCAGCAAACACACTGGCTCCCCCCGCACCGCACGCACCCCTTCCTTCATCCAAGCCGTACGGACTTCTCCCAACGCAGGGCTGAGGGGAGACTGGGAATCAGGGAGGGTCCCTACCTCGAGTCTGATCACAGACACAACCTTCTTGGGGCAGTGCCGCAGGAGAGGGCCAGATGGGCCTGCCACAGGACCCGGGCACCACATCTGGACTGCAGGCTTCCTCACACAGCCTCCTCCACAATCACCTCCAGCTAAACTAGTCAGACCCCCTTCGTCCACTAGAGGGACCTTCCTATAGGACACTTTGGAATGTTCTCCCCACCCCTAACCTGGGCTTCCATTTTTCCCACCCAGTGACATCTCTTTCCTGGGTGCTCAGGCTGAATTGGCTTCCTTGAGTCTCCTTCTGTCTCTGTCTCTAGCGGAATCGCTCTGATGACAAGTCCGGTCAAAGGCGTGAGCTGGGCCGAGGGGTGGGAGTAATGCCTGGCACAGAGTGGACCTGCTGAACGAAGGGATGGCTTCTGTGTGTCTCCCGAGAGCCCTCCCTGCTGAGGTGTTTTGATTAAGGCAAGGTTAGGGGTACAGAAGAGCGAGGTGTCATTTGTTAACTAACTCGGCCACTGCCAAGACAATGCTATGACCTCATTCAGCATGTCACACACACACACACACACACACACACACACACACACACACACACACACCTCAGATAAGGGTCAAACAATGCTCGAAAGAACAAAGAGGGGTGCTTTAGAGTTGGCTTGAAGATCAGTGAGTAGCTTAAACTACCTGTAATAATCACTTCCGGGGGATCAGACACTTGTCTAGCCTGTACCAGTTACATGCATCATGCATGTATGTACACACACACACACACACACACACACACACACACACACACACCATCTTAATAGAAAAGGGAGGGGAACAAAAGAAACTCCCAGAATCAGACGGCCTGCAGGGGAGCCCCGTTCTAATTCTGGCTTTTCTACCCAGGAGATCCCTTACCCTACCTTCTCCTATCAGGCTGTCGACGGCCCACGGTTAGATGCCCAGTTTTCAAAGAACTAAAATGCTACAGTACACCTGTCACCACACTGTCGGCACTTTGATGGCTCAGAAAGTGAGTTCAGAGCCCGCTGGCACACCTCAATGGTGTCCTGACCTCCTGGCATGGGGTGCCACCTGTGAAGCGTAGGACCTTGCACTGCAACTCAGAGTCTGCTTTAAAGGGAGGTAAGACGCCTTGATCTGGGGCTCCCCGCTGAGTATGACCCCCATCAGTGGCACCTCCAAAACCAGCCTCCACCAGGAGGGGTTGGCACCCAGCTGAGTCTTCGGATCCTCGCTTCTCTTCTCTGTCTCTGCAGGGCTCCGACTCGAATTAGGCTCAACGCTGGCCAGCTTGTTGGCCATCCCTGCTCGCTGCTTCCTCGAACTGCTGACCACCAGGGACCCGTGAGCATCCCCTGAATGGTCCCACCTTCCCCCAGCTCTGCCTCACGGCCTCTGCCACACGGTCAGCTCTGACAGGATAGGGGTTTGTGTGCCTGGTTTTGCTAACTCAGGACAGTGGCCGACGACGGTGCCGTCTCTCTGCCACGGGCATTTCCCAAGCGCCCATCCTTCACGTCCTGTTATTACAGTCACGGTCCTCTCCATACCCACTTGTGTTATTTAAGTATTTTCCTTCCCATCAGCCACCTTTAAAAAAAAAAACTTAAAGAAATAAAATGTAAAAGGAAGCTTTTTTATCACTGCCGTAAGTGGAGAGCCAATATCACGAGCCATAAATAGAAGACAACTGTTAAAACAAATGCCACAAAACAAAGCAATGCGATGAAGTCTGCGCAAATGCCGGGCGCTGCAGAAGGTGCCGGGCTGCGCCGGGGCCGGACTCTTTTTGCCAGAGGGGAGAAAGAGAGTTATACGGTCTTAAAGAGAGGCTAGCCCCAGACCCAAGAGTCCTTGGGCCATCAAAGCTGTTGGAACCGAATAGGAGTGACCTGGGCCTCTCTTAAATGTATCCCTGCTCCTGTGGTCCTCATCCTGGGCATTAGAGAACACAGATCCCGGAAAACTCGGGAGAGCTTTGGAGGCCACACATGGGATCTAGGGAGCACGTTGAGTCTTGAACGGACACGGGATTAGCTGCCATTTTCTATTATCCAGAGAAATAATCCCCCAAGACAACTGCCCCTCGGTTCCAGGGTTGCTCCTGGTGTTTGCCTGGCAGCAGGCTTTCCGTCACCCGTGGCCTCTGGGAGGATTCTGCCCTCCTATGCCTTTTGATGTCGCGCCAAATTTGTAGGGTCCTGGGTGTCTGTCCATTGCTAGGCAACAGAATAACATAATGAAGTCTCGAAGGAAACTGGGGCCGAATGGAGGTTTGCTAAGAGGGTCCTCCGCTCACTCGAGGCTGAGCAGAGAGCTGCTGCGGGAACCCAGAGGACACCTCCGGTCCTCATTTTCTCCGGGAGGGCGCGGGGTGGAGCACAGCCCTCCTCCTCTGCAGGACGTTCATTCAGCCTGACCGTTTTTGCAGACAAGAAACTGAGGTCCTAAGCTCTGTTCCAAAGTGAGCTTACGCCCAGAACTTATGCCAATTCCACCATTATTCTCTTTTTTTAAAATGTATTTAAAGATTTATTTATTTTATGTATATGAGTACACTGTGGCTGTCTTCATGCACACCAGAAGAGGGCATCGGATCCCATTACAGATGGTTGTGAGCCACCATGTGGTTGCTGGGAATCGAACTCAGGTCCTCTGCAAGAGCAGTCCTTGCTCTTAACCTCTGAGCCATCTCTCCAGCCTTGCACCCTTGTTTCTTATCCTTGTCACCTCTCATCGCCACCTGGCGACTTAAGCTCAGGTGGCACTTTGTCCATATCTGCAGCTTCCACACAAGAGACTGTGGCCTCAGAGTCCCAGGTGACATGGTACTGGTGAGCCTGGACCTGAACCAAGCCCAGATCTCTCTGAATTTAAAGCCAGTGCTCCCTGTCCTTGTCTTGCCGCTCTGAGTTAAAGGCAAAGTCCATGGCTGCTCAAAGGGACTCAAGACAGCATGGACTGACTGGCCACACCACCACTGAATCACATTTCCTTGCGAACCTGACCAGGAGGTGCCAGGGACCTGGTAGGGAACGGCCTGGCAGGAGCTGGCAGGGTTCACAGAATCACTGCCCTTGGGAGAACCCCGCCACCCTTGGGTCCCAGCGAGGGGGACTCAGGGGTTTCCCATTGCTGTGCATGAAGCTGCTGCCACTGCCTGCTGCTCCAACCGGCAGCAAGGCCGTAAAGCGGCTGAGGAAAAATGATGGTGAGGAAGGAAAACGAGCCACCGAGGAAATTAACTCTCACCCGGGGAGATCTTGGCTTTCTGCTGACAGAGGCCTCTACCCTGTAAAGCCAAGAGCTTAAACTCCACTCTTACAGTAATTACCATGCCTTGGGCACCTCTGCCCTTGGCCTAGACCAGGGTGGCCCTCCCAGGACACAGAGAGACTCACAGCCTACAGCTGGAGTCTTCAGAGAGCGAGGAATGACAGGGAGGTTTGGAGCCATAGCCAGGGTCCCCTTCATAGAGAGGACTTTCCAATGGATACTAGAGCCCAATGGGGACTTGTGGATCATGCTCTGACCTCCTCACTTGACAGACGAGGAATCTGGAGGTCCAGAAACAGTTAGTGACTAAGGGAAGGTCACCCGGCCAAAGGCCAGACCGGATTGAAAGTTCCTCCCCTCCCTGTGGGCCAGAGCCATCTCTGTCAAATCTTGGCCCTGATGTGCATATTTCTCTCAGACTGGGTCCAAGTTAGGCCCAGTGAAAACATAAAGGCAGGGGTCTGGCCTCAGTTAAAACATGCACTCAGGGGTTGGGGATTTAGCTCGGTGGTAGAGCGCTTGCCTAGCAAGCGCAAGGCCCTGGGTTCAGTCCCCAGCTCCAAAAAAAAAGAAAAGGAAAAAAAACCCATGCACTCAGTGTCACAACTGGGTCTGTTCCCTTTACGGTGGCACCATTCCCCCAGCAAAACTGGGTCTAGTGCAGGATTTTTGGCAATAGCTGCTTCTAGGGAGCCAGTTTTGGGGATGACCCAAACCCTCTACAGAAGGAAAATGACCTCCTGACACCCTGCAGGGGGAGGAACCCCTTCCGGGGAGGGTCTCTGCCATCCTGTCCCTGATGCCAGACTTCAGTTGGCCCAAGGCAAACCTTCCCTCCACCCCACTCCCCTAACCAGCCTTTGTCTCTGCCCAGCTTGGGGCTGTACACCCCCACCTCACATGTCTCTCCAAGTAGGGACATCTGTTGTTTTTTCCTGCAAGCACGTCCCTCTCTATGGACCACCCCTTTCCCTTGCTAGTCCTGGAGCTTCTGAAGACACTGGTCCCTGGGGGAGGGGCACACCTCAGGCTTGGCTAGTGTTGCTCTCTCATCGCCCTGGTTACCAGTGTATATAGGGAATTCAACAGTCAATCAAAGTGGATGCTGGGATCCCAGGTTGTGTTCTTCCCACTGGAATTGCTGGCCGGAGGGAGGTACAAGGCCCGAGATGCTCACTGTGTGAGGATGCTGGCATGGTAGAAGAACGCTGGTTTATTGTAGGCACGTACAGCTTCCTGATGACCCCTGACCACCTGGATTAGCAAAACCTGAATGAGGTCGGGAAACCATGATCACCATTTCAGTTACTCTGCGACTTTACCCCACCTGACACTCCTTGCTGTTCTTTCTCTTGTAACTGACATGGCAATGCCTCCCGTTAGGGACCCGGCCTGAAGTCATTGCCTCTCTCCAGGTCTTCCTCACGAGGATCCCTAGAGCCTGTCAGGGTCTGAGTCTCTGGAGTCTGTAGTCCATTGCAAAACAAAGAGCTGGGTCACTGTGCTGCGTTTGAAGACTGTTGTCTGTTACTATGGTGACAACTGCATTGAGCAGACCTCTGAAGGTCCATGCTAGGACTCCCTGCTCCACCAGGCTCTGGTTTTATGTCCACAGTGGGGACTGTCATTTGCATGTGCATTCTTGTGTTAGGCCCTGAGGTTGCTGGGATAAACAAACATGGACAGTGCATGTATTGGTTTCTGCTCTCCCGGCTGGATCTCCCTGGGGGACGCAGGCACCTAGCTGAGGCTTGGTCACCCACAGCGTGCCATCTCTGACCTCGTGAGCCTATGATCCTGAGAAATGAGTCCCTCACTTCACCTGGGGTTGTTGGGCCTTTGGGATGGAAATCTGAAATGGCCAGGGACTACCATGGAGGGACGGCTGTCGAAGTCACTGCCAAAGTTTTTCTTAGTCTTTAAACAAAATATTTTTATTTATGTGTACATGCGTGTCTGCTTGTCTGTATGTGCACATCGTGTGTGCGGGTGTTCTAGGAGGCCAGAGTGGGTATCGGATCCCCGGGAGCTGGAGTTAGAGGTGGTTGTAGGCAGCCAAGTGTGAACGCTGGGAACTGAAGTCCGGTCCCCTGCATCATCTATATCCAGTCCCTTGTTTCTCTTGAGTCAGTCTAATGTGAGTTTCTTTCTTCTATTTATTTAATTTATTTATTTATTGCGTTGCATATGTTAGGGATCCTCATGTGTGTTAGGGTAATAAGTTTGCATGTGGAGGCCAGAGGTTCCCATTGGCTGTCGTTTCTCAGGAGCTGAATTAATCTTGGATCTCTAGAGGAACAGAACTGAGAGAAAGCAGACTTACATACAAATACACAGCTATATACCTTTACATATGAACAGACATACGAATATACACTCATACACACGTACATATTACATATGAATATGCCTCTATAACATTTACATATTTACATATACATGAATACACATCTGTACACACTTACATACATACAAATATATTCATGCACACTTACATATATAATACATATGAATACACACCTGCACACACTTACATACATACATATGCATGAATACACATCTGCATGCACTTACATATATACATATGAATATATATCTATACACATTTCCATATATACAAATACACATATGCACATAAGCATATATGTGCACATAAATATACACACATATACAAGCTTATATGCATATACATGCTTATACATGTTCACACATATGCACAGGTATATATACAATATATTAAATAAAAAGGGATTTATTAGACTGGCTTACAGGACATGTTCTGGGTAATCCAACCGTGACTGTCTCCCAGTGACAAGGATGAGAGTCTGGTAGGTTCTCAGTCCACAAGGCAGGATGTCTTGGCAGCCCCAATACCACACGGAAGGCCTGGGAGGTCCCGGGGCAGCTGCAGCCCTTCAGTCTTCCGGAGCCACGAGAGAAACAGTTCTCATTTCAGCAGAGGCATGCAGCCGTGACAGGGTAGAGGACTTGACAGCAAGATCAAGGGCAAGCCAACAAAAACCGAGCTGTCACAGAAGGTGTCACCACCACCTTAAGGATGGGCCTTCCTGCTTCAGAGGATCTGATCAAGAAAGTCCCTCACAGGATGGCACGGCAGCTGGGATTCGAGTTGAGGATAGCTCAACCCGATGACAGGTGAGAGTAGGCGGCCCAGGGGCTGTCACTTGTTATTTGAGACAGGGTCTCTCTCTCACTGGCCTGGACTCGGTGACAGGGCTCTGTCTGGCCATTGAGCACCGGGGCCCAGCAGTTTCTGCCTCTGCGGCAGTGGGGTTACAAGCACAGCTCGCTGGGCCTGGCTTCTTTCACATTAGTTCTACGGGGCCAAACTCGCCTGATTCTCGCATGGCGAGCATCATACCAACCGTGTTACCTCCCGGCCCTAAACTGGGTTTCTGCTTCTTGTAAGCCATGAAGTAATGAGTAATGTGGGGATTGTTTTAGGAAAATAGTGAGGACGCAGTGGATCGGGTGGTACACGCCCTCAGTGTCCGCACTCAGGACAGCAGCTCGGAGTTTGAGACCAGCCTGGTCTACATAGCAAGGTCCAGGACAGCCTGGGATATGCAGTGAGACGTCTATTGAGAGAGGAGGTAGGAGGGGGGCAGAGACAGAGAGACAGAGATAGAGAGACAGAGACAGAGACAGACACGGAATAGCAGGTGTGACTTAGACGCCTGTGAGCCTGACACTTGGAGGCAGAAACAGTAGGATCAAGAATCGAGCCTGGGCTACACTTGGACTTGTCTCAAAAAATCAGCAAAATGGAATAAAAAAAAAAAAAAAAAAAACAGAAACTGATCCTATTTAACAATATGGCAAACTCATAAATGAATGTTTCTGTAAACGATATGACAAACAGAAGCACCACTAAGGGAGAGCAGCCTCCTTGTGTGAGCAGACTACAGATCTGGTGTAAACAGACTGGAGCTTTTATTTGGCTCCTCTGGTATACCCTGTAACTCTAAGTTGCCACATTTAGCTCTGCTCAGTTTGATGGAAGTGACTGGTTTTTTTTTTCTCTCCCTTGCATGCAAAAACAAGAACCAAAAATGAATCCAAAAAGCAGACAGACAGACAGAAGGCACAAGAGCATCGATGACCATTCCACCTCCATGCCCAGGGCCCGCAGTGAATGAGACACTAAGGGCAGAGCAGGGGGTGAGACTGAAGGGCCTTACCTCTACCTTTCCTGTTCCCAGAGCCTCACCCCAAGTCCCACAGGGCTCCAGGTACTTCATCCCGTATTCTACAGTATGGGGCCCACATCCCAGCATCCAGCATGGCAGCCTGCTAGCTCTGAGCTCCTCCTGAACATGGCTGACATCCTGCTGGAGGCATGGAATTGAGGGAAAGAACCAGGACCAAAGTCAACACCCAGCCTGCAGAGTTCTGTCTGTCTCCCTGCCTCCCTGGTATGGAAGGGAAACAAGACATAGCTTTGAAATTTCTCCAGAGGAGCCTGCCTAAGTCTCTGTGTCTCTGTCTCTCTGTTACCATTGCCCAGGCTAGCTGCTGTTCCCCGGCTCTCGGCCCTCAATGGATGCCGTCTTAGGCTGATCTCTGTGGCTATGATAAAACGTCTGACCAAAAGCAACTTGGGGAGGAAAGGATTTATTTGGCTTACACTTCCAGGTCAGTCCATCTCTGAGGGAAGTCGGGATAGGGATTGAAGAATCTGGAGGCAGGATCCACAGAGGGATGATGCTTTCTGACGCTGTCACTGGTTCATGCTCAGCCAGCTTTTCCTACACAGCCAAGACCCCCGTGCCTAGCACGGTGCTGCCCACTGTAGCCTGGGCCCTCCCGAATGAAGAAAATGTCCTGCACACAAGTCTGGTCGAGGCAGCTCTTCAACAGAGATTCTACTCTTTCCAGGTGACTTTAGGCTGGTTCAAGTTGTCAACAAAAGCCAATTGGGACTGCAAGTCACTTCCGAAAGTACTGAGCCCACAATCCAAATATCTTGGGGGCTCTCTGCTGCCTGTACCCGTCTCCAGTTACGAGCACTCTTGCTGTTTGGTGCTCCCTGGGGTCATCTGAAATCTGCCTGGTTCTCATGCTATACTGCTGTCCCTTGTAGAGCCCTGGGGCAGCGTGAGGGACATCATCGCGTTCATACCCTTCTCTCCCCAAATCTACTTGGAAGCTGCCCCTTCTAGGGGCAGGCAAACAAGGTGTCTAGAGCGTCAGGGAACTCACTCAAGGCCATTACCGAGTGGAAATGTCCCCACGTCTTATAGTCAGATGGTATCTTTGGCAACTTTTTTTTTTTTTAAGGATCACACCCCCTGACAGATAAATTTCCTAAGGGAGAAAAGAAGCCACGGCGCTGAGATTCTGAGGGAGACTAATGAAGGGCCCTTTCACAAAGGTGTAGGCTGGATTATAAGGGAAGCCACGGGCAATGTGGAAACGTTGTGAGCCAGCTACACAGGACGCTCCTGCCATCCTGTTGGGGAAGGAGAAGGAGCAATGTGGCAGAGCCGTGACAGCCACTTGGCAGGTGCTCCAGTGAGAACCACTGCCCGGGCGAGAAGAACCAGGGAGGAGATACCTGGCCCCTTTTTCTTCCCCAAGGATGGCAGCCCCAGGCTCATTTTAAACGCAAGCCAGAGGGTCAGAGAACTCGGGTGTTCAAAGTGGAGCTCCTTGCCTGGGACTCAGAGTAAGAAAGGAAAGAACCCAAAGAGCAGGTGGCAAGCGATGGTGCTGTGCTCGCCTCTGGTGGCTGCCGTAGCTTAAGGGTTACAACAACACTCTCTTAAAGTAGTACTCCATTGTTAGCCGCAGTCACAGGAGCTCACAGGAGCTGTGAGTCAGGTCCATTCAATGGGGAGTTCCAGACACAAAGCCCTTGCAAGCTTGAAAGCTGTGTGCTGTTCTGAGCAGTGCGTATGTCCCACACTGCCTCTTCTAGCCGGACCAGTGTGTCCGTCCGCACTGTGCACTGCCTACCTGGTGGTCATCCGGCAACATCTAGGTCCTTCACGTCTCTGTCCCATCCGTGTGTTCAAGTCTCTGCATTTTTCAGTCATAACAAATTCAAAACTTGTCTTCCTTACGGTTTCTATTGCTGGGCTGATGGAAACGCCGTGACCTAAGAGCCAGCTGGGAAGGAAAGGGGCTTTTCTGGTTTACACTTCCAGATCATGGTCCACCATTGGAGGACCTCAGGACAGGAACTCAGCAGAGTAGGAACCCGGAGTCAGGAGTTGATTCAGGGGCCATGGAGTGCTGCTGCTTACTGGTCTGTTTCACACAGTTCAGCCTGCTTTCTTGTAGAATCCAAGACCACCAGCCCAGGGATGGCACCATTTACAATGGGCCGGGTCCTTTCATATTGATCACTAATCCAGAAAATGCCTCTACTGGCTGGTTCTGTGTCAACTTGACACGAGCTGGAGTTAGCACAGAGAAAGGAGCCTCCCTTGAGGAAATGCCTCCATGAGACCCAGCTGTAAGGCATTTTCTCAATTAGTGATCAAGGTGGGAGGACCCAGCCCATTGTGGGTGGTGCCATCCCTGGGCTGGTGGTCCTGGGTTCTATAAGAAAGCAAGCTGAGCAAGCCAGGGGAAGCAAGCCAGTAAGTAACATCCCTCCATGGCCTCTGCATCAGCTCCTGCTTCCTGACCTGCTTGAGTTCCAGTCCTGACTTCCTGTGGTGATGAACAGCAACGTGGAAGTGTGAGCTGAATAAGTGTAAGCTTTCCTCCCCAACTTGCTTCTTGGTCCTGATGTTTTGTGCAGGGATAGAAACCCTTGACTAAGACAATGCCTTACAGCTGGGTCTCATGGAGGCCTTTCCTCAAGGGAGGCTCCTCTCTTTCTGATGACTCTAGCTTGTGTCAAGTTGACACACAAAACCAGCCGGTACAAACACACAAGATGAGTCATATCACCGGAGCACAGAGTCTGGAGAGCCGGGGCGCTACACTGAGAGGCTTCGCAGAATGTTGTAGGGAAACATCGTATAGAGGGCTTGGTATACTGTCTGCAGGTTCAGTCACGGGGTGGGGGTGGTTGGGGGTGAGTCCCCAGTGGGTAAGAGGGGACTGTGGTATCACCAGTGTAGGAGGCCATCAGTACAAACCAGTCTTCCCCTCTAATGTAAGGTGCAGGCAGAGTGGTGCTAGTTGACTGACACAAGTGTCAGCCAGGCTGATGCAATATCTCATCTAATGGTGGATTGTCTGGGTGGCCTGGCTTTATCAGGTCTCATCTTCCAGGGGCATTGGGCCAGTAGGGTGGAGTCATCCCAGAGAAGGTCAAACGTGCAAGAAAAACCATGTACCACTGTTATCACTCTCACCCCTTCTGCCATTGACCAAAAGGGTCCTGTGGGCCAGGCTGCAGCCAAGCGTCAGGCCCAAGGAAGGAGGACAGCAGGCAGGGAGGGACAGGGCACGCTCTCCGTTCTAGTTTTCTGTTTAGATTTATTTATTTATTTAATGAATATGAGCACACTGTCGCTGTCTTCAGACACACCAGAAGGGGGCATCAGATCTCATTACAGATGGTTGTGAGCCACCATGTGGTTGCTGGGAGTTGAACTCGGGACCTCTGGGAGAGCAGTGAGTGCTCTTAACCACCGAGCCATCTCTCCTGCTGATCTTTTGTGAGTTCTAGTGATGGATGAATGAGTGAGAGGGTTCCCAGGAGGAAGGATGGGCCAGTGCGATCTGCTGTGCCAGAGATCTCTCTATGCTTGGCTCTTTGCCTGGGCCTACAACTGGCTGGCCAGACCACCCAGACTGTGTTGGTAAAGAGCTTTCAGCTCCAGCAGAAGATTAAGGAGCTTGACCCCCTCCTAGTGGCCTGTGGAAGGCTGTGGGGTGTCCCATGTGACCAGATGACCACTGTGCCTCTGCTGCCTCTTCTTCCCCTGCCTGTATCAGTGGGCTTTTGTGGAGAAACCCTGCTACTCACATCTAAGGCCGACATTCCTGGAAAGCTCCAAGCTCAGTGCAAAATGGTAGAGGCTTCTCCTTCTCTAGCTTTGTCTGAGAAGCACGGAGCCCCCACCGCCACCGCCACCACACACACACCTCTACCTGCAGAATATCACACTGCCTTGGTGAGATGACAGGCTCAGCTTCCTTTCTCCACATAAGAACCCGTTCAGCCAGCCCCTCAGAGTCCTGGGATGCCTCCCTCCCCATGCTAATGAGGCATTACAGTATCTTAGCCTTCAGCCAATGACCTTTGCCCACCCTGGATATTCCTACCCCATCCTCAAAACTATCTAACCCTCAATTCACCCCAGATAGAGTTGATCTGTCTCCCCGAGGCTGATCCTGGAACGTCTTCATTTCCGTTCCTACTCGTGGGCCACCCCTGTTTGCTGACTGCTCCCTTAGTCCTTGTGCGCCAGTGGCCAACAACCCCAGGGGAGAAGGGAGACCTATAGCAACAGTCCTGTGGGTCCTTCCCACCCCTAGACTGGGGGAGACCTTACCACTGCCAGCTGTTTGCTTTGGCTTTGGTCTTTGGCACCCCTGCCACAGGCCAGGTCTTACCCTGTAGGGGATGGAGAGAGTGCTCCTGGCAGTCTGGGGACCTCCTCCCCTGCAATCCTACCCTAGCTACATGCTGACTTGGCGGCAGCAGTTGCCTCCAAAGGAGAGGTGCATCTCCGAATCCACCTGACCCCTCCCAGCCCCCATGGAAGCAGCTGGGGAGACAGGTGTGAAGCGTGTTTGCACGTGACTAGAGACCAAGAGCCAGAGGGGCAAGGTGTGTCTGTCTCAAGCCTGAAACTGGCCAGGGAATGCTCAGCTGTCACCTCTTAGCTGAGCTTTGGAAAAACTGTTTAAAACAGGGATCTGCCTTTGTGGGAACCTATCCCTGGTGCGGTGGTCGTCACTGAGAATATCTGGGGCTCCATGGACACAAGCAGAGAGGGGAAGTGGGGCCAGTCAAGGGACCCACCGGCACCCTCTCTGCACTTGGCTGAGGCTTTTCCTCTACCTTTCTCTTGTAAGTGAAGGACCCTAGGACCACCTTAGGTCAAGACTAGGCCAAGTACCAGCTTCCTGCCTCAGGTCCCACCCACAGTTCTCAGGAGCAGCAGGGACATTCTTGAAAAACTACAGACTATACTGACTGATAATCCCCTGACCCCCCGGTCCCAGATAGAGTTCGAATGCATGTCACATACTTGCTAGCCAATAGATTCGAAGGTCAATATGCTTAACCAATAAGTTTAAACTGTAACTTGCTGATATAACCTGTACCCCTAAAAAGTATAAAAACTGCTTGTTATAGCCATTCGGGGTCGCCTTCTAGTCATTCACCACCAGGGGCTGATTGAGGGTTGACCCTGATGCGCTGGAAAAAATAAACCTTTTGCGTTTGCATCGAACTCTGTTCTTGTGTCTGTCTCACTTGGGAGGGTCTCCTGGTAGTTAAAACTCACTTCGAGCCTTACATAAGGTCCTCATGAGTGCAGCTTTGCTAGCTGGAGGACAAAGGGGCAGGGTGGGGGCAGGGGACAACAGGGACAGATGAGAGTGAGAGCCCAGGTGGCTTTTTGCTGAGTTCCATTTGATAGGGCACCATTTTTCTAATCTGAGGGAGTATTTTTTTTTCTTTGCAACGAGGTGTTTCCCATGTGAGAAAAAAATTGCCTTATCCAATGGAAACGCTCCCATAACCTTCAGCTTCAGGAGATTCCACAGAGGCCCAAAACATTACGCCTTCCCGAGGATTAAGAAACTGGCAGCCATCCTAGTGACTTCTTAAACTGCTACCGCATTGCCAGGTTTTTGTGAGAGGCTAAGAGGTTATTGCCTACCTGCAGGTGGTCTGACAGAATCCAGAAAGAGGGTGGGGGAACCTCAGATCAATATCAGGGGGCCACCCTGGCGGAAAGGGCTTCAGTTGTTCTGCAAGCCATTCCTGGGCTAAACTCAAAGGCACAAATGGACAGGAAGGCAAAGAAAGGGAATAGACAGCCGGTCATCAGGTCAGGGTGGCCAGGCAAGAGGCACGCCATCTCCTTTTGTTTGGGGGTGAGGGTGGGGACTCACAAAACCCTGTCCAGGTACCAGCTGTGAGTCTCCTTTCTCCCCAGCATCGTTGGCCACCGGCCCAAGAGGACAAAAAGAACAAAGTCAACGAACAGTGCTTCAGGGGCAGTGAGTAGGAACGGAACTGAAGATGTTCCAGGATCAGCCTCGGAGAGACAGATCAACTCTATCTGGAGCGAATCGAGGGTTAGATAGCTTTGAGGATGGGGTAGGAATATCCGGGGTGGGCAAAGGTCATTGGCTGAAAGCTAAGATACTATAATGCCTCATTAGCATGGGGAGGGAGGCATCCCAGGACTCTGAGGGGCTGGCTGAATGGGTTCTTATGTGGAGAAATTCCTTTCTGGACCTGTCATCTCACCAAGGCAGTGTGCCATTCTGTAGGGAGAGGTATGTGGGGGTTTCAAGCTCCCCAGACAAAGCCAGAGAAGAAGCCCTGCTGACAAAGGGAGTCCACCATTTGACACCAAGCTTGGGTCTTTCTGATAACCTCAGACTTTGACCCTAGCAGCAGGGTTTCCCTGACAGACTTTTCTGTTGAGAATCAGCCCATGGGGTGGCTATGGCAAGGCTCAGGCTGGGTTGAAACTTAGCCTGCTGTCTCGATGCTTGCGGTCTCCCAGGGAAGCAGAATCTAGCAGTAAAGTTGGCATAAGGGACTTCACAGGGCTACACCAAGGAGAGAGCTGGGAAGTTGGGGCCTGATGACCAGGATGGAGTTCATGGGGCGGAGGTAGCTTCTAGGAGTCAGCCTAGATGGTGTTGTAGAGCACACACATTCCTGTGTGTGTGGACCATACTGAAACAGAAGTGGTTTAGTCTTTGGGAGAAGAGCACATGTAAGCACTGGGAAGGAACACAGCAAGTAGCCAGGCAGGGCAGTGGACTGGGGAGGGGCACAGATGGTGGGTGGGGAGGAGCCTTGTGACCAAGGTCTCTTCCTGCCTGACAGAGGGATTAGCAGTTTTTTCCCCACAACAGACAAGGCAGTGAAACTTCCAGGTTTTGCATATGGCATTTTCTGAGTGCCGGTCTTATGGGTGGAAACCCTCCAGACAGTACATTAGTGAGCATAGCTGTGTCTTACATTTATGCCCCCCTCAGCCAAATTTGGGCAGTGGGGTATCCCTGCCCTAAAGGGACTAAGCTAACCGACTTCAGGCTAACTCTGTCCCTCCAACCAGTGTTTTGTGTATGTTTGTGTCTGCGTATAAAAGATGAAGAGGCATTTAGGTCACCAGGTTCTTCAAAGGGTCAGAAGCTGGTCCCTGGGCCCAGTCATGGGCTCTCTAATGGCCTCTCGGTTGCCACTTTCTCATGCGGTGCTGGTATTTCTCATGCTGGTGCTTCTCCCTTAGTTTTAGTATTGTCCCAAGGATGCCTGGGAACACAGTAGGGCAAGCTGGATTTATTCAGCACTAAGCTGGTGTGAAGGTTACAAAGCCAAGGTCAGAGGTCAGCAGGGCTGCTCCCTCTGAGGCCTGGGAGGGAGCAGAAGTTCTAGGCCTTATGGAAGGTCCTGGCCTGGTGTCTTATAGTACCCTGTTCCTGTGTTCCCATGTCAACCCCACCACCTTTGTGTGTAGACATCAATCCTACCAGATCAGAGTCCATTTAATGACCTCATTTCAAACTGATTGCCTCTGTAAAGACTTTGTCTCTAAATAGGGCCATGTTCTGAGGCCCGGGGGGCCAGCACTCCAGTATGTCTTTTGGGAACGTCAACTCATAACACCCAGGCTCTCCATAGCCTTCTAAATCTCCTTCCTTCTCTGTCTTGACCGTGAGAACACAGCACAGAATTCTTGGCACGATTAGATCTACCCGTTACAGTGCCTTGCAGGGGTGGCAGGGGGTGACACTCAAAGGGTAGGGGAGGTGGAGAAGCCTTGGTGAGGACAGGAGTAGTGAGACAGGAAAGGGACTGCAGACTCAGGCAGGAGTGGGATAGGACCTCAGGCTTCCTGAGACCCAGAAGGAGGAGCCCCCAATGTGAACAAAATACTGAGTAGATTTTATTCCGGATGAAGTGACACTGAGATGGACGAAACTGGGCACACAGCTTGGTATAACCAGAGTCTTCAGACTTCCTCCTGGTTGGCAGGAAAGAGGAAGGAGGCCATTCATGATCGAGGGATCTAAGGAAGCTATAGCCAAGAGGATGAACTGGCTGCTGGTCTCAAAGCCCTGTGGTCTGGGTAGATTTTACCTTCCTCAGTAGGCACAGCCTTTGTGACTTCTGCCTGCAGAAGGTCAGGGTTCCTCCTGGCATTAGCGCTGAGTTCAGTCTCAAGACCTGACCCAGCATCCTGCTCTAAGGAACTGGAACGGAGCCCAGCTCGTCAACCTCCCGTACACCCAGGCTGGTCAGACAGCTGGACAGCTGCTGGCAGGAGCCAGTGCTGACCCTGCCATGACCCCAGCAGCCTGTGGTCGGGTCAGATGACTGGAGACCTAGTGAGTTAGCGCTTACTTGCTTGCACACACAGTGAGAGGCTTGCCATGGGTATGCATGCAAACACAGAGATTCCTTTTTGCTTGAGGACAAGACTGTCACATCGCCTCTGGTTTGTTCAGTTCTCAAGCAGCACGCTGGGGTGGCCGTGGTGAGAGCCCTTGAATAAGCCATGATATGTGTGGTAAATGAACCAGGAGGGCTGAACTCTGGTACCAAGACCCACCTAGTCCAGCTAGGTAAAGCTAAGCCGGCTTCCTGGAGGAGGGAATATTTGTACTGAGTCATTAAAAAAACGGTAAGAAACTAGCCAGGCAGAGGGGAGAGGAGGGAAGAGGCTGGTATGAGCATGGGTTGGAGGTGAAGCACCACAGAGGGGAGTGGGGAGCAGCCACACAGGGCTTTCTTTCTTTTTTTTTTGGTTCTTTTTTTCGGAGCTGGGGACCGAACCCAGGGCCTTGCGCTTCCTAGGTAAGCGCTCTACCACTGAGCTAAGTCCCCAGCCCCCACACAGGGCTTTCAAATTCCCACGAGCCTTTCAAGTCCTTAGGGTGAGAGGTGAGTGGGAGATGAGAGCTCACATCCGGACTTTTTCTAGGCCAAGCAGGGTGGAGGATACCCAACAGTCTTGAGAAATCAGCCCCTTCTCCGGGGCTTTCTCTGTCTCTCTGTTTTTTCTTTATTTCCTGGAGGTAGGAATGGACCTTTCTAGCCTCTAACAACTGTCATGTGGGGTAGAGGGGTGGAAACGTGCGATTAGAGGTGGGCACCCCGAATAGGGAGCCCTGGTCTGGCAGCCTGATGGTTAGTTCAGGAATCAGGGAAAGGGAGACCTTAGCCATAGGATAGGAGTTGGGGGCAGCCTAAAAAGCCAGGGGCCCTGCCCTAGATAGCAACCCACAGGGCAGACCGAATGACTGGTATTAATTATCAAACTGTCTGGAGGGGAAACTTTCCACTTCCCTTCCTCCTCACACCGAGAGACTGGGCCTGAGAGAGGTGGGCGTTTGGGATTAGTCACCCACCTGGAGCAGAGGCGGGGACCTTTCCTGTCATAGGGCCATCCTGGCTCAAAAATAAACCCTGTTGCCAAGCCCTGCCTCTGAGTCCCCGACAGTGGCCACCCGGAGCAAAAACAGACACCGAGCACGAGAACCCCCCATTTAACAGGAGAAGGGCAATCAGGACAGTCTGGCAAGAAAATTTCAGGTAATTGATGCTATTTTCCCATTGACTACGTTCTACAAGAAAAGATTTTGGTTACAAGGTGTAATCAAATCACACTTAAGAATTCCACTAAAAGATTACTTTTATAATGAGAAAAAAAAGAGAGAGATGTACTTTCTAAAAGGAACCTGAAGTATATAAACTCAGAGGCCAACTTGGCAACGCCATTAGCAATGCGGTAGGCACATGCTCTCCGAGCTGGCAGTTTTATGGAGGGGGAGAGGGGGAGAGATCTGCCTCACAGGTGTGTGGGAGATGATGCCCTCTTCATCCTTGCTTGTGACTGTAAAATATTAGAAACCACCCCAGGATCAAGCCTGGATAAGCTATACCTATCGATGGGACATGCACAGGATGGAATACAATACAGGCATGAAAAAGACCATGGGGGCCGATGTCTATAGAGAAGGTTTCACACACAGTGCACACAAATGCCTCAGGAGGATGATGAGGGGTAGGCAGGAAGGCTCGTGACTTCTCCCTTACTGCCATAGCAAATCCTCTTATGCTTTGAGGCTTAGAAGAACAGGCATTTATTCTTTCTCGGTCCTGGGAGCTAGAAGTCTGAAACATTATCAGTGGGAGTAGCATGGCTTTCCCGAACCTCAAAGTCAAAATGATAGTTAATTTTAGGGGTCAACTTGACTGGGCCACAAGGTCCCCAGATACTGGGGTTCTTGTGTGCGTGTTTGGGGATGAGATCAGAAGACAATGGGTTGCTGAGTCAAGGAGCCAGTGCTCCCTAAAGTGGGTGGGCCTTAAAGGCTCAGGGAGAACAGAAAAGCCCCAGATAAGAGTCAGGGTCACTCCTGCCTGATGCCTCAGCTTGGACAGTAGATAAGGAGACTCTTCCAGCTTCTCGCGCCTGTCAGCATTCCTGGACTGGAGGCCACCACACTCCAATCCCTGCTGGTGTTAGTCTGCTTTCCCACAGTGATGCCAATCTGAGGGAATCAATTTAGTAAGAAGGAAGGGTTTTGTTTTGGTTTGGTTTGGTTTTTGCCTTATAGTCCAGGATTGACAGATCTTTGTCGGGAGCTTGGGATGAGAAGGGTCACCGTGACAAGAGCATGCTGCAGTCACATACACCTTGTGGCCAGGAAGCAAGAGAGAACCAGTTTGAAGAGGTCATAGTTCTTCTTCAAATATAAGTCCCTGATGACCTAAAGACCCCCCCCAAATCCCCACCTCTTAGAGGCTCCACCTCCTTCTGATAGAATTGCCCTGGGGACCACATGGGCCGCTTGGGAGCACCGCCCTGTCTCCACGGCATAGTGTGCGGTTGTGCATTGGAACACAATGCTCCAAAAGGCCGTGCACTGAAGCCTTGGCCCAGTAGCTTGGAATGTAATCAGAAGGCGGGGTCACCTTCAGGGATGGAGGGGGGCTTAGGAGGGAAGTCATGTCTGGCATAACCTTGGTCTTTTGTATGTGGTGATCGTTTTGGAGCTTGGGTTTCTTTTAAAAACACAGAAATATTATGGGAACATTTTTTTGCTTTAGGTGTGAGATAAGGGGCTGCTTCAGATTGTCCAAAGCAGCCAACTATGATTTGCCTCGTGCCCTAGCAAGGGCGTGATTTTGTCAGCTGCAGATAATTTCTATGATTGTGCGACATTTGGAATCCTGGGGACTTTTGAGAAGTATATAAATGATAGGGCCCTGAGAGGTGGGTGGGGTGGGTGTTAGTTGTTGTTGACCGAGGTTTGTTAAGTAGTTGTGTGTACAGGAGGAGGGGGAGGAGGAGGAGGAGGAGGAGGGGGAGGGAGAGGGAGAAGGAGAAGAAGAAGAAGAAGAAGAAGAAGAAGAAGAAGAAGAAGAAGAAGAAGAAGAAGAAGAAGAGGAGGAGGAGGAGGAGGAGGAGGAGGAGGAGGAGAGAAGAGGAGGAGAAGAAGAAGAAGAAGAAGAAGAAGAAGGAGGAGAAGAAGAAGAAGAAGAAGAAGGAGAAGAAGAAGGAAGGAGAAGAGGAGAAAGAGAAGAAGAAGAAGAAGAAGAAAGGAGGAGGAGAAGAAGAGGAGGAGGAGGAGGAGAAGAAGAAGAAGAAGAAGAAGAAGAAGAAGAAGAAGAAGAAGAAGAAGAAGAAGAAGAAGAAGAAGAAGAAGAAGAAGAAGAAGAAGAAGAAGAAGAAGAAGAAGAAGAAGCAGAAGAAGAAGAAGAAGAAGAAGAAGAAGAAGAAGAAGAAGAAGAAGAAGAAGAAGAAGAAGGAGAAGAAGAAGAAGAAGAAGAAGAAGAAGAAGAAGAAGAAGAAGAAGAAGAAGAAGAAGAAGAAGAAGAAGAAGAAGAAGAAGAAGAAGAAGAAGAAGAAGAAGAAGAAGCAGAAGAAGAAGAAGAAGAAGAAGAAGAAGAAGAAGAAGAAGAAGAAGAAGAAGAAGAAGAAGAAGAAGAAGAAGAAGAAGGAGAAGAAGGAAGAAGAAGAAGAAGAAGAAGAAGAAGAAGAAGAAGAAGAAGGAGAAGAAGAAGAAGAAGAAGAAGAAGAGAAGAAGAAGAAGAAGAAGAAGAAGAAGAAGAAGAAGAAGAAGAAGAAGAAGAGGAAGAAGAGGAAGAAGAGGAAGAAGAGGAAGAAGAGGAAGAAGAGGAAGAAGAGGAAGAAGAGGAAGAAGAGGAAGAAGAGGAAAAAGGTTAGATATCCTGAAGGAGAAGATCAAACTTCCCCCATGGAACTTGACACTCCTAGTCAGCAGGAACAGCTAGTCTAACAATAACATCTCCCTATTTCCCCTCTATCCGTTTTTCCTCTCCTATCTAGTGTTAGGGGATTGAAAGGATGGGAAAGGGTGGAAGAAAGAAGAACCCATGAAGTAGTGAAAGAACAACTACAGCTGGCGTCTGGTCCTTCCCTCCTCCTCCCCTCCCTGGCTGCCCAGAGGTGAGCAGTCTCCGAGGCCCTAAGCTTCCACCAGTGAGGTCCTGCCCAACAGCGATGGATCCAGTCAGGGACTATATCCACAAGCCAGAAGAAGCCCTTCTCCTCTGAGGTTTGCAGTCACTTTGTCACCACAATAAAAACTGGCTTAACACAGACACTGTCACTGGAACCCAGGCCTACTCAATCTATGGTAGCTTCCTCAGCCCAAACCTCTCAGTTACACCTCAAAGGCATTCCTAACCAAGTCACATCCATAGGTTCCCAGGCTGAGGACATGGTGCCACCCCTTAGGAGATCACCCCACCCCCACACCTCAGATTCCAGCTCCCAGCCACAGTGAAGGCTACTGGGAACAGAAGTCAAGAGCCTGTGGTCTAGGTGAGTAAGGTCTGGTGTTTTTGTGAGAACCCTTTCCTTACTGTTTGGATTCTCTCCCCCGAATGTGGGTTAACTGTTTTCTCAAACCTCACACAGGACCTGTGCAATGTTTCTGTATATGTCAATCACTTCTCTGGTTTCTACCTACCGTCCTTCAGCAAGGACTGGTTCAAAGTGTCTCCTCACACACAAACTGAGACAGAGACAGAGAGAGGAGAGGGACCTCCTGATTGGGGTCTTCAAAGGCAGGCGTCCTCACTTGCCCATCAGACACCCGGGAGTGTGTCCCTACTATCTTGACTCTCACCCAGTCTTCCATTCTTGATTCTTGCTTATTTGTTTTTGAGAAAGACTTAGAGACATATTCATTGCTTTTTAAGTCTCCTTTAGAAGATGTCAACTGCCCAGCCAGACATGGAGACACTTCCCTGTAAAACCTGCCTTTGGAAGGTGGAAACAGGAAGCCCAGAAGTTCAAGGTCATCCTGCCTGCTGGATTCATTACTTTTTCTTTCTGTGCGGGGGGTGGGGGGGTGGACACACATACTCACGTAGACGGGCACACTTGTGCACGCAGCATGACTGTGTGCAGGTCAGAGGTCAGCACTGATGTCTTCTCACTTGCTGTCCACATTTTGGGGTGCAGGGGCGGAGGCGGGGACAGGATTTCTAGACGAACCTGGAGCTCATTGATCTGGCTGACAGGTTGATGAGTTCCAGGAATCCACGTTTCTTCCTCTGAGCCCAGCCATTACGCGAATGCTGGGGGTCCAGACTCAGGTCCTGATGCCTGTGCCACGATCTCTCTGAATTATTCTCCGCTTTACTGTAACAAAAGCACATCCGACGAGACGTAAGTTCGTAAGAGAGTTGGTAGTGCTTATTTCTGCTCACCATTTGAGTTCACCACGGTGGAGATGTTACAGTAACAGGGGCGTGAGGCAGATCCCTTGTAACCCCAGTCAGGGGGCAGAGAGAGATGAATTCGGATGCTCAGCTCCCCTCCTCCTCCTTATTCAGCCCAGGACCCCCTCCCCTCAATAGTGACCGCCCCCCTCTGCCCCCCATTCAGCACAGGTCTTCTCTCTCCAAGTTAAACCTTTCTCCAAACACTCTCATAGAGACACACCCAGAGCTGTGTTTCCATGGTGATTCTAAACCAAATCAAATTGATAATAGATATTAACAGTGAGTTCTTGGCCTGCAGATCTGGAGAACGCGGGGTGGGGGCGGGGAGACGGGGAGGGGGCGGGTCTTCCATTTCCTAGCTCCCAAACCAGTTGGACACCACCGAACGTGGGCCCGGAAGCCGGAGCTTCTGGCTTCTCAGGGGTAGCTGATCAAGCACAATTTTACATGAACAATTTAATGTAGGAAGCTGATTAAAAAATTTTTAACTGCTGTGTAGGGCAAATAAAATATACTCAAGTCAGATTTAGCCTCCGGCCTGCTTTATGGAGCCTCTGTCCAATGTGTTAGCGTTTCAAGTTCCTGGCCAGCCTCCAGCTATGGGCTCACCAGCGGCCAGGCATACCTCTCCCCTCCCCTCCCCCCAGCCCCTCCCCTCCCCCCAGCCCCTCCCCTCCTGGTCCCTCCCCTACCTTCCCGTTCCTTTTTGCCATTTTTCTTCGTTCTGGAGCTCCAGTCTCCTGGTGTAGTGACAGTAGTGGTAAGGAAGCAACTAAACAGGAAGTCCAGAACCTGAGGAGGCACAGGCTAAAGCGGCTCCCCCAACTCCCTGGCGTGGGGGAGGGCCAGGCCTGTCCGGCAGGGCTAGAAGGGGGCAGTGGCTGGTTCCTGGCTAAGCGCCTGGTTGTTTTGGACACTCCAGTCTGCAGACTGTTCTGTTCTCAAGCTAATGATGCCATTTTTAGTGACTCATTAGGATATTCATTAAGAGTTGTTAGCACATCAAAACAGTGTTGGGTGAGGACTGGCAGAGGGCGGCTTCCTGGACATTACGATTGCTGAATTTCCTTGGCAGCAGTGAAGGGACAGAGTGACAGCAGCAGGTTCCCAAATGCTGACGGTCCAGGGGGTACTGCTTCTTACGCCCACACTCCCTGAGCACCTATGTGTGTATGTGTAAGCGTCAGTGTCTTCCTCTGGTATGAGGATCAAGTATAAAGTCTCTGGCACAGCCACAGACACACTGCTCTTCCTGCACCCGAGAAACGATATCTGGGCCCTGCCTCAGGACCTCGGTGCTCTTGCCAGACCTTGGCCCCTAAAATGTGCCCTTTCTGGGCATCTCACTCTGGCTCCCTGTCTGCTACTGACAGCGCATGATTACCCTTGCCCCTTCACAGTGCATGATTACCACAGGCTACCCCACCTTCGCTTGCTGTTTACTCATCCCTCCCGCCCCCAACCGGAGTCACTGCTTCCTGAGGTCAAAAGCCTGGTCCATTGGGTCCCCAGCTTCCCGGCTCCAGTAAGGGTCCTGGACAGAAGGCACATGACTATTTGCTTAACGCAAAGTGGTAAGAAAGCCCTATATCCTCAGCCCCGGGGTGACAAGCGGCCTCGTATATCTCCCTCGTGCTAAATCTCCCAGTAATACTGCTCATGGCTTTTCTCAAAAAGTCTGAGATCGCTGGAGGAAGGCCACGTGAGACAGTGCGTTAATTTCTTCAGCTCCCAGTCCTTTCCCTCAAAGGATTCTTGTGCACGAGCGCCAGCGACCAGCCGTGCCCGCCGCGGCTCGGCTCACAGCGCCTGGAGTGTGCCTCAGGTGCTGGCAGCAGCAGGCAGGGATCAGGCCGGGCATCCCGGGGCCAGGCTCTGCCAATAGATTATTTCTCTGAGTAATTAAGATGGAATTAAAAATTAATTCCTTCCTTCAGCCTGATTGCATTTCAAGGGATAAACGGGGTGTTACGGCTTCTCTGCGGTTTTTCCACCTAAACTTGACTGGATTGTGAGGTGAGGGCAGAGAGGTGTTGGGTTCATCCCTGGAGAGGGAGCTGGGATCTGGCCCCATGAGAGGATGAACTGGAAGGTCCCCGTGCTCCGTGGCCCACACGGAGGGCAAAACGGCTTGGTGTGTTTGCTGAGGATGCTGTAGTTTTGGTCTGCTTGATGCCGGGTTGCAAGGCGACTCTGACCCCGTGTGCTCCAGGAGGAGGTGGGCTGCAGCAGCCGGTGAGACCCAGCTCCCACAGGCTGTGCACGGATTCTCCCTCTATCCGAGAGCCCAGCCTTTGTCTATGAAAAGGATGGGCCACCTGCTTCCTAGCAGACTGTACATAGGAAAGGGAAGTTAGCCGGGCGGCAAGGACACTGAATACACATCCCAGTGCCCCATTGCCAGCCAGAGAGGGAGTGCCTACTTTTCTCTAAACGGGTGTTCTCTTGTCCAGGCCCCACGACTCAAAATCAAAAGCTGAAAAAGCAGGTATGGGCTAGATATGTTGGCTGGAGGCTATAATCTTGGCATTTGGGAGGCTGAGGCAGGAGACTAGCAAGTTGGAGGCCAGCCTGGGTGCTACATAATGAGAATCTTTGCTCACAAAATAGCACGAGTAAGAAAGATGTGGGTGAAAGACCTCCTTCTGGCTACTGCTCCTAGGGCCTCTACTGTATCCTGTTTGTCTCTCTGGAAGCATTTTATACACCCAAAACAACAACAACAACAACAACAACAAAACACATTTTCTTCCCTCTCCCCCTCTGTTTCCATGAAGGCAGAACACTGGGTGCATCTCCTAGCCTTGCTTTGTTTTTCCCATAATACATTTCTGTGCACAGCATGGCTCCCCAGCCGTTGCCACATCTGGACAGTTATCCACTGCCTGGGTGGGTTCGGCCAGGCCCCTCCTGGCGGACATTCATACTGTTTCCAATATCTTCTCGCTGCAAACGGTTCTGCGATAAATAACCTTAGACACAAGTCATTTCGCTCACGCGCGTCTGTTTCTCTAAGGTGAATTCCTAGAAACGAAATTGTTGGTCGGAGAATAAACTACATTTGTTAGAAATAAAGAGTGGGCACTGGAGAGGGGATGGATGAAACCGGGGCTGAGCAGCGTTCGTACATGCCGAGGCCGACTGCGCGTGGGAATTCACTATATGATTCGTTCTACTCTTAGGCACGCTTAAAATGTTCGTGATTTTTTTTGAAATGTAAACGGATGATGTCCCTCTCCGTATCTTTCAGTAAGGACGTTGGAACTCATCTCTCCACCCACACAAGAAAAACACCGAACAAACTCACGATGAGAGAAGTAAGGACCAGATAGAATTGGAAGACAGGACCAGGTGACCACAGCCCCAGGGAGACCCCATGGCTGGCAACTCCCCAGAGCCCTCCTCTACCGACAAGACTCCCTCACACTGGGCAAGCCTGAGACTTAAACACTCTGTTGGCCCAACTTAGAGATGTCCCCATGTTTGTGACTTCAACCCTATTAGCTTCTCAAAGAGAGCAGAGAAGATTACCCCAAGGCTTTTGCTCGGGGGAAGAGAAAGTAGACGTCAGGAACAGCTGAGCCCTTTGTCCTGCGCTAAAAGAGCCCTCAGGAGAAACAATTCTATCAGAGCTTTGAGGTAAGGAAAGGGGCTCCCAGACTCTAGCCTTCTGCCTTCCTGACCCACCTGAGAGGGAGGTGATATACTGGAGAGCATAGGAAATAAAAAAAAAATAGACCAAGATGATAAATAATAAATGGTAAACTTTATTAAATAAACTTTATTTAAGCAAGAAGCAGGGTGAACTGGGTGGCATTCCTAACTGAATTTGTTTTAAATGCCTGCCCACCCATACTTATCCACCCTCTTACAAGGCCCAATCTCTAGTTATAGCCAGCAAAACAGGAAGTGACAGACTGGCTTTTCCTGATCCCTACAACCCAGCATTTGCAAACCTGGTGCTCCCAGCTCTCTGGCTGAGTTAGCTGCTTGGCTACTAGGGTTTGCTCCTGGTTAGGTTACAGCTTGTTTGCCATTGAGCTAAGCTAACAGTGACCGTATATACGGAAGCCACTTTGGGCCCAATTTTATTGCTCAGAAACGGGAACCGACTTGCAACAAATGTATTTATGTTTAACAGAAGCAAGGTGAGGGTCACGTCCCAGGTCTACTGAAAGACTGGATCCCAGAGCACCTTCCCACACCCCAAACCTTACCACCACCACCACCACCACCACCACCACCACCACCACCACCACCACCACCGAAGGCCTATTTTCACTATCTCCTTTCATTTACTGTGTCCCTGATTTCTCAAACCTTTCAAAAACCTCATGTCTAGATTTCTAATATATATTACATATATGTCACACACACACACACACACACACACACACACACACACACACGCTCAGAAGAGAAATTAAAGTGTGAAGAAGAGAAGAGGTATCAGAGTAAAGGCAGTAGGATATTGGGACGATCAGAGCGGGGATTTAAATAACTATGATTAATATGCTAAGGGCTGTGATGAGAAGAAAGCAGACAAACAAAACAGATGGGTTACCTAAGCCAAGAGAGTCTCGGCCAGAGCCAAAAAGAAACGATAGAAATAGAAGATACTTGGCTCCCGATCTCATCTGAGCTAAACTCCTCCAGCTCCAGCTACTTGGGAAGCAGGGGCAGACGAGCCATTTGAACCCAGGAGTTTGAAGCCAGCTCGTGCCACAGAGACAGACCTGTCTGTTTGAAGAAGAAGTCACATCCAACTTCCCCGCAGAAACTCGCAATCGAGAAGAGAATGGAGTGAAATATTTAAAATGTTGAAAGAAAAAGAATAACCTGAAATTCCGTATCCAACATAGTTGACTGGTGGAAATGGAGGGCAAAGGAGGCCTTGAGGTAGGCGGAGGTGGTGGCTTGGTGGGTAAAATTGCTGGAGAGGACCCTCCTGATGGGAGCCCTCTGACTTCCACATGTGAGCACAGGGTAGCGTGTTTGCACATGCACACACGCACATGCATGTACGTGCGTGTCACACATACACAGAGACACAGACACAGAGAAGCACACACACAGAGACACATATACACAGAGAGACACAGACACATACAGAGACATATGCAATAGAGATAAACACACAATAATAATAATAATAAACTTTCTCAGGCAAACAAAAACTGGGAAGATAAGTCATTGGGAGACCTGCCCTTAGAGAAATGTTGAGAGATGCTTTTTAGTGAGAAGAAAAATTACATGTTGCTCTGAAGCTTTTAGATCTGTGTAAAAAAGACAGGAAGGATATCAGGAGAGGAATAAGTGAAAGTTACAAAGGTGTATTTTTTAAGTTAATTAATATTACAGGTAAGTGTTTGCTCAAAAATAATGGTAGCAATCATGTGTCTGATGACCACAGCTTGTGTGTATCATAATGAACAGTAATGAAAGGAAGACGGAGGAGGGACTGTGGACACTTTATTACCACGAAGCACCTGCGCTACCCGTAAATCAGAACCCTGGGCTGTGTCTGCCCAGCTGCATAATGAAAACATATAGCCGACATGCTACAAGAAGAGAGGAGATAAAATAGAATAAAATGCTTAGTTAAAACCACAAAGACATAAAAATCAGAACACGGGAAATGGACAATGGACAGGAAACAGTGAAAGCCCCGGCTGATAGTAATCGGCTGTATCAATAACCATGGCAACACCAGGGTACAGCCGCTCTATCCACAGCAGCCTTTCAATAGATGAATGGATAAATAGCCTGTAGTACCTGCAAACAATGGGCTGTTATTTCGCACTAAAAAGAAATGAGCTATCAGGTCATGAAAAGACTCGAAGGAAAGCTTGACTGCATGGTGCTAAGTGAAAGAAGCCAATCTCGGGGCAGAGACTGTGTGATTCCAGCTCTGGTTGTCTCTGAAAAAAAAAAAAAAATCAAAGCTTTGAACCGGTGAAGAGAATAATGATTTCCGGGAGTCGGGGCAAGGGGGAGCGGTGAGCAGGCTGAGCAGAGAGGGTTTTTAAGGTATCGAGATTACTCTATTTGACGGCACTGTGATGGAACGGTGTGGTCATGTTTATCCAGACCCGCAGAATGTACAGCCCAGGATGTGCTCCCTGGCCTTTGCTGACAAAGAGGTTCCTTGTAACACATTTCCCAAGCTGGTGGGAGATATTAAAAATGGGGAGGTCATGCGTGTGCTGGAGAAGAGGTACGTGGGACCTCTCTGGAACACCCCGATTTTGATGTGAACTTAAAACTTCTTCCAAAATTTAAACTTGGGGTTGGGGGACAGCATGGTAGTGGAGCTGGATAGAACGAGATCCCTTAGGCTGCTGGGATTCAGGAAGATGCAGCTGCTGCTGAGCGCTGTGGCTGAGACCCCAAACTAAAATTAGAACCACCCCATTGTAATTTCACCCAAAAGGTCTGAGAGCAAAGGCTCAAGAAAGTATCTGTACATGCACCTTCACGACAACCTCACGTGCCATGACTACCCTCTGGCCAAGCGACCGCCATCTTGGGGAGTTCAGCTGAGCCCCACCCCTCAGTTGCAAAGGGATGGCCCCACTTGGGCTTTGACGACTGGAAAGGTGGGAGGGGCCAAGAGACCCTCGCCTGAGTATCTGCCTGCTCCTGGACACCTGTAGTAGGCAACTCTGCCTGTGACCTGGGGAGGGACTAGGAGATAAAGGCTGGGGAGTCTTAGCTGCTGATACCAGGTTTGAGAGCAGCAGGGAGCACTAGAGGGGCTCCGTGTATTTGGCTGTTTGAGAACCTTCATCCCTGTTGGGTAAGACTTTCCAAGTCACAGCCTCTTGAGAGGGAAGGAGCAGTCTCTCTCTCTCTCTCTCTCTCTCTCTCTCTCTCTCTCACACACACACACACACACACACACACACACACACACACACAGAGGGATCCCCCACCTGCCCCTGTAAGGAAGCCCAATAAACTCATTGGTTCCCCAGAAACAATCCTTCCTCTGTTTGTTGTAGGGACCTTAGGAGAAGGGGTAGAAATTGCTTACACATCTCCCAGGAAGGAATTTTAGCAACACAGTCAAAGGGTGGAAGGGATCCAGGCTCCATGGATGGACTCAGAATGGGAAGGACGCGTTCATGAAATATTCCTCATCTAGAAAAGGAAGGAAATGCTGACATGTGCTAGAGCCCAGATGAGCACTCCGTTAAAGTGACACAGACGCACAGGTGCTGTAGGATTCCACTTACATAACTCACCTGCAACGGTCGAATTTATAGGGAGAGAAAATAGCCCCACGGTTGCTGAGGCTGGGAGGAGGAGGCGGTCAGTGAGTGTTCAGTGTTTTGGAAAACAAAATGAGTTTTAGAGGTAAACGTTGGTCAGTTTCACCATCCAAAGACTCAAGGAGTCCCGGGCACGGGTCCCTGCTGACTATGAGCTCCCCACCACCTTGTCATTTTATTCCAACCAAACTGTGAGGCTGAGGAGACAAACCCAAGACAAACCCTTCCTCCCCAAAGTGTCTCTTATAAGATAGTTGGTCGCAACATAGCTAAGTAGCTATTGTGAACTCTAACAAAGTATCACTCTGAGGAATACAGGGTGTGTGTGTGTGTGTGTGTGTGTGTGTGTGTGTGTGTGTGTGTTTGTGTATATGTATTTGTGTATATGTGTGTTTGTGTATATGTATTTGTGTGTGTTTGAGTGTGTATGTGTGTTTGTGTATGTTTGTGTGTGTGTTTGTTTGTATGTATGTGTATTTGTATATATGTATCTGTGTGTATTTGTGTATATTTGTGTGCATCTGTATGTTTGTGTGTCTGTGTGTGTATGTGTGTGTGTTTGTGTGAGTGTGTGTCTGTGTATGTTTGTGTGTATCCGTGTGTGTTTATGTGTGTATGTGTGTTTCTGTGTTTGTGTTTGTGTGTTTGTGTGTGTGTGTGTATGTGTGTGTGCAGGCAACAGAGTGGGAAATGGAAACCCTCTTTCATTTCAATTTTGCCAAGCATCGGAAACTTCTGGAAAATAAAGTTTATTAGTTTGAAAACAGACTGCACAAAAGAAAAGAAAGTCAAGGGGCCAGAGGAGATGGCGGCAGTGGTTAAGAGCAATCGTGCTCTTGTATAGTACAAGGTTCAGTTCCCAGCACCCAAATGATGGCTTACAGCTGTCAAGAACTGCAGTTCCGGAGGACCCAGCACCCTCTTCCGGTCTCTGAGGGTATTGCATGTACACGGTGCACAGACATGCCGGCAGGCATAACAGCATACACAAAATAAATATAAATAAATCTTTAAGAAAAGAAAAACAAAAGTGAACCACAAGCTAAACTGTGGACTCTGGCTGATGGTGGTATATCCAGGTTGATCCGTGGGACACTGGTGGGGGACTGAAGGAGGGGGAGGGAGAGGGGCTGGAGGAGGGGAGGAAGAGAGGTGGAGGAGGGGATGGAGCAGGGGGTGGAGGAGGGGCATGTGAGGACTTGCTGCTTTATGCTCGATTTTTCTGCGAACCTAAAATTTCTCTAGTAACATAAAATCTATCAAATTCCCAAAAATATGAGTGTATTTATAACTTCATACACTGTCAGATCTCTCTGGGGACTGTATACACCTGTGATGTATGAGTGTACCTGTTCACCAAACCAGCAGCGTGCTATCCACCTCTTGGATGTGTTTTATATGGGTTCTGAGAATTGATCAGCAGATCATCAGACTTAGCGGTAAGTGCTTTTACCCTCTGAGCCATCTCACCGGCCCTCGGTGTAATTTTTTATGAAGATTTTTATTTAAATCTGACATACATGCAATTTGATATATTTTCACAAAGTAAGCATACATCATTAACAGCGCCAAGATCAAGAGATGGAATATTATCGGTGAGCCCAAAAGCCTCTTCCTCCCCAGGGTAGCATCTGATATTCCCAGGGTAGCATTTAACCTGATTTCATTACCATTGATTAGTTTCGCTGGCTTTTGCCTTTTATATAAATAGAGTCTTACAGCACGGGCCCTTGTAGCAGGCTTATTGCGTTCAGCATATCTGAGACTCGTCTTGTGTATAACTGAAGCTCATTCACTTCCACGGGAGTCCAGTGTTGTGCTAAGTGACCCCGCCGCAGTTCATCGGTTCTACTCTGGATGCCCACGTGGTTACTTCCTGTTTGGAGCCATGACAAACAGTGACACACAAACACGACGGTGAGCATCATTTCATGTAGTGGCCCCATGACTGATGTATTTTAAAAGATATAGAGAGGGGGGATTACGTTCCATGAGGGTCTGGGGGAAAAGGGTACCTCAGCGGACGGTGCTGAGACATCCCTTCCCAGTGACGGACCAGCCACAGAATAGAGTTTATGCAGGGCATGGGGAGAGGAGTTAAGAGGGTAGTAGGGCAGAGAGAGAGAGTAGAATAGAGAAGGAGAGGAGTAGAGGAGTAGAGAGGCCAGCCATGCCCACGTGGAGAGAAGGGGAAAGGGGAACGGGGAGTGAAGGGACAAAAGGGGAAAGAGGGTAAGAGCAAGAGAACAAGAGCAAAAGAGTGAGGAGGGGGCAAGCAGCCCCTTTTATACTGTCAGGTTGTTGCCAGGTAACTGTGGGGCGGAGCATACTTGGCTGTTGCCAGGTAACTGTGAGGGTGGAGCTTAGGCAGAATGCTAAGAATGACCCTTGCTGTCAGAATTCCAACAGGTAAGCATAGGGGGATTTGGCGACGACCCTCTTTTAATGTTTATGGTGGTCAGCGCTGTGTGTTTGAAACTTGCAGATCCCGATAATTAAAGGAAAAGCGTTGTTAGCTGGGCATAGAGCGCGCCTTTAATTTCAGCACTCAGGAGGCAGAGGCAGGCGGGTAGGTGAGTTCCAGGGCAGCCTGGTCTACAAAGTTCCAGGACAGTCAGGGCTATACAGCGAATCCTATCTTGGCAAAACAAAGATAGATAGATAGATAGATAGATAGATAGATAGATAGATAGATAGATAGATAGATAGATGATTGGGTAGCCACCCGTACCTCGCCCAAGGTGGGGCCGATTTCCTGTGAGTGAGTCAGCAGGGCACAGCTGTTGTCCACCCCGAAGGACAAGGACGCAGTGCGCATGAGTCAAGCACGTCACAGCCTGCTCTCGGGGCATGCAAATTGGGCATTGGGGCTTGCACCAATCGGGTAGCGACACGAGTCTCCTAAGCATATATAAGCAGTGCCTTTTCCTCCCTCGGGGTCCCTGTTCAAGAGAGCTGTACAATAAAGGCTTGTTCGCATGTTGCCGTGCGTCGTTCTTGCTGGCGAGACGTTGGGCGCGTGACAGATAGATAGATAGATAGATAGATAGATAGATAGATAGATAGATAGATAGATATATAGCACTGCTTTCTACATTAGGGACAGGTATCTTTTAATGTGTGTGAAATGTCTGCTTAAACGTTTGCCTAGGGCTGGAGAGATGGCTCAGTGGTTAAGAGCACTGACTGCTCTTCCAGAGGTCCTGAGTTCAATTCCCAGCAACCACATGGTGGCTCACAACCATCTGTAAAGAGATCTGATGCCCTCTTCTGGTGTGTCTGAAGACAGCTACAGTGTACTTATATATAATAAATGAATAAATCTTTTTAAAAAAAAGTTTGCCTAGTTTTTCATTTTACTTTTTTATCTTTGTTACCAATTCATTGGGTGTCTTTATACGTGATATGTAGAAGCTCCTTGCTAGGTATAGAAAATATTTTCTTCCTCTCTGGGACATGATTCCTGCTATCTCAATATTGTCTCTTTTGATATTTTTAATTTTCTTTCATTCATTCATTCATTCATTCATTCATTCATTCATTCAATGTAGGAGTGTTCCATCTGCATGTACTCTTACACACCAGAAGAGGGCATCAGAACTCTTTATAGACAGATGGTTGTGAGCCACCATGTGGGTGCTGGGAATGGAACTCAGGGCCTCTGGAAGAGCAGCCAGTGTTTTTTAACTGCTGGGCCATCTCTCCAGTCCTAAAAATATTTTTAATTAAAATATAATTACTTCATCTCCCTCCTCCTTCTTTTTCCTCTCTCCAACCTCTCCCATGTTCTTCGCCTTGCTTCTGCTAAAAAAAAAAAAAATCAGTCTCTTTTTATTCAGTCGCTATTTTTCTCCACATAAACACAATTCTCTCAGACTCTTTAGTGTACAAGGAAACTACACCCCTGCCGGCTCAACAACACGGCCAAGATGGCTGCCTAAATAAGGCCCGAAGAAGGAAACCACCAACAGACATGTTAATGTGGGCGGGGGAAATCTCAGGTGTCTGCTGATGAATTGAGGAACTTTGTTTTAACGTAGTCTGATTTATTAATGTCTTCCCTGGTGTTAGTGCCATGGCTCCCGCCTGCTAGGAAGATGTTTTCTAATATTGCACAGCCTGAGACAAGGGCTAAGATTAATGTCCGTATGTGTATATGTGTACTGCCGTTTTTAATCTCACTACCACAGAACACTTGGCCAAATACCTTAAGGGAGGAATGATTGATTTTTGGCTCACTGTTTCAGGGTCTACGTGGTAGAGGAAGCATGGTGAAGCACAGGGTAGCTTATGGTGGCCATCACAGACTAGAGATCCAGAAAGCCAACGTAAGGGGTGCAGGTGCCACCCACATTCGGAGTCAGCTTTTGAGTAATTCTCTCTGGAATGCCCCTGCAGGCCCAGCCCAAGGTGCATCTCCCCTGCTCAAGTGATTCTAAATCCAGTGGGCATCTGAATGAGACTAATCCCTATAGACTCATATAATTAAATACTTGGTGGAACTGTTTGGGAAGAATTAGAAGGCATGGCCTTGTTGGAGGAGTTATGTCACTGGGGTTTCAAGAGCCCACGCCATTCCCAGGTAATTCTCTCTCTGCCTCAGGTTTGTGGGTCTGCTGCAATCTCTGTTACTGCTCTAGCATCAGCCCAATGCCAGGCTCCCTAAGGTGACGGCATGGACTCACCCTCTGGAACACTAGACTCCAAATTAAATCCTTTCTAAGGTGCCATGCTCATGGTGCTTTTCCCACAGCAATAGGAAAGTGAGACACCGGTCAGGTCAGCAGTAAAGGTTAACCTTCCCAGAATGGACATCCAACTGATTCTCTTCCGTTGCTCAAAAAGACCACCTTTTCTCCCCAGCTACTCTGAGGAGCAGCTCTGTAAAACTCAGACTCTTACACTGATGTGTGGATCTATTTCTGGACTTTTGTCCTGCTAGTCCATTTGTCTGAAACTTTTCCCAGGTGATGTGAACTCACACTGTAATTGAGAATGACCTTGAACCCTTTCTTGACCTTCCCAAGGGCTAAGATTACAGGAATGTGACCTTTCTTCCTTTCTCTCTCTCTCTCTCTCTCTCTCTCTCTCTCTCTCTCTCTCTCTCCCTTCCTTTCCTTCTTTTTTTTTTAAAGATTTATTTATTTATTATATGTGAGTACACTGTCACTGTCTTCAGACACACCAGAAGAGGGCATCAGATCTCATTACAGATGGTTGTGAGCCACCATGTGGTTGCTGGGAATTGAACTCAGGACCTCTGGAAGAGCAGTCAGTGCTCTTAACCACTGAGCCGTCTCTCTGGCCCCTTTCTTTCCTTCTTTCTTCCTTCCTTCCTTTCCTTCCTTTCTTCCTTCCTTCCTTTCCTTCCTTCTTTCTTTCTCTCTTCCTTCCTTCCTTCCTTCCTTCCTTCCTTCCTTTCACCCCTTCTTCAGATTTACTTACTTATTTAGCATGCCCGTGTGCCCTGTGTAAGCGTGTATTCTTGGATCCCTTGCTGCTCCGTTACGGGTTACACACTGGTGGGTGGGAGCTGCTGTTGCCGGTGCTGGGTGGGAAGCCAACCCAGGTCCTCTCTTAGAGCCTCAAGTGCTCTTAACTGTTCCTGATGCCAGCATCCTTCCCATTAAGTTGTGGTATCTGATTTTCTTCTTCAGAGTTGCCTGGGTCATTTTCCTTGCCTTTGTTTCTGTACCAAGGTTAGAATTAGCCTGTCAGTTTCCATAAAGCAAAAATTTGGAATTCTGGTTATGCTCTGTTTGGCTCCATAGGTCAACTCTGGAGAACCTACGATTTGAAATATTGACTCTTTCACCCCACGGATACCAAGTCTTTCCATTTATACCAATTCTTTTCCAGTTTCTCTCAACAGTGTTTGGTGGAACTCTATACAGTGGCTTCACTTATCTCTTATTAAAATTATCTCTATTTTTTTTTGGTTCTTTTTTTTTTTGGACTGGGGATCGAGACCCAGGGCCTTCTCTTATTAAATCCCCAACCCTTTTTCTTTTTTTTTTTTTTTGGTTCTTTTTTTTTTCGGATGGGGAAAAAATTATCTCTAGACATTTAATTTTTAATGTCCTTGTGAGTGTCGCCATTTTTTTTTAAACTTTGGTTTTTAAATTCTTGTTTCTATGTAAAAGAGGCTGACATTGTATCAGGCAGCCATGATGAACTGAGCAACGAGTCCCACAGCTTCCTGTGGGCTTCACCCCCCCACACAACCATGCTATCCCTGAGAGAAGACTTTCAATCTTCAATCTCTCAGCCTCCGTTGATTGACCTCCCTTGCTGAATCGGCTATGATCTCAAGTGGTGATAGACAGAAGCGGGAAGAATGGTGGCTGCTGTCTTCCCTGTGACCTTAGACTAAAAGCTAATGTCCTGTTGTATGCTCCCCTCAGACCGTCTCTTGTCCCCATTGATGCCATAATTTGCCAAGAACTCTGCTTAATTACAACTGGATGCTGACTTTTATTATATGAGATCATTATATAATTTTTATCCTTCTGTTTCATTACATCAAAAGCTAGCTTTGCATTTCTTCAATAAATCCGATTTTGTTATGACATATGACTCTCTGTTTCTGGATTCAGCTTACTAGTATTTTATTGGGGAAACTATGTCTATGAAAGAGATCGGTAGGCTCGCGACAGAGATTTTCTTAGACTTTCCTAATCAGGTTTTGATACGAAAGTTTTACTGCCTCATATAAAATAATTGGGATTGTATTCTTTTCTTCTTAAATATTTCAGCGAATAATTTAATCCTCTGGTGGACTTTGTAAAGATTGGCGATATCTCTTCTTTATATTTGGAGAATTATTCAATCAGGACCGGGAGTTTTCTTTGTAGGGAAAGGTTTTGGTCATGAATATAATTTATTTAATAGACACAGAAGTTTTCATATTTTCTATTTCTTCTGTGGGTCTTGGTAAATTCTACTTATCTAGCAATTCTTCCCTTTCTCCAGCAAATATAAATTTACTAGCTCGCAGTCGTTCTCGATTCTCTCGTGCCTCCTAGCATCACCGGGGCTGAGCTGCCGCCTTTGTGTCTGGCAATGGCTACCTTCACCCATCCTGGGCTCCTTTGAAACGATTCTAGGCTGTTACTGCTGTTATTAGCTCTTGTAAAGAAAAAGATAATCAATTTCTTTGGCCCTTCTTATTGCACATTTGTTTTCTATTTTCATTTAAATATACTTGTTATTTGTTTTATTTTAAATTCCTTCAAAGAATAAGCTCTCATTTTCAATCTTATTGTGACCTCTGGGAGGCGTGTCTCCCGAGGTCTGGGTATTACACGCTGCCTTCCCAGCGTATGACTCTGTTTGGAGAGGGTAGGACTATTAAGAGGTAGAGCCTCCTGGGGGGATCTTCTGATCGTTGTGAACACGGCCTTGAAGGGGGGTGTTGGGGATCCAACCACTTCCTCATTTTTGATTTTCACGTCCCAGCCACGAAAGTGAACGGCTTCATTCTGCTCCATCTTGCAACAGCCCTGATACGGCAGGGCCAATTGTAGGCTAAAACCTCTGAATTGTGAGCAAACGGAAGCATCTCCTGCTTATATGCTGGTATTTATTACAGCAACAGCGAATGAGGATGTCCTCCACAGGTTCATACATGGTTCCCAGTTGGTGGACCATTTAGGGAGGACTAGGAGGCGTGGCCTTGCTGGAGGAGGCGTGGCACTGCTGGAGGAGGCGTGGCACTGCTGGAGGAGGCGTGGCCCTGGGGTGGGCTTCGTGGTTTCAAACCCCATGCCAGGCCCAGACTCACTCACTCGGTCTTGTGCCTTGTGTCAATCAGGTGTGAACTCTCAGCTACTGTTCCAGGCCCTTCCTGCTGCTATGTTCCCTGCTCCTGGACTCACCCTCTCATGACATTTTGTATTTGCTTAATCATCTGTTTCTAAATGTCCTAATATTTTGTGACTTACTTTAAGCTGAAACTATTCAGAAGAATGCTTAATAATTTCCAAATGTTTTGGGTGTCTTTGGGTTTTTTGTTTTTTGTTTTTTTGTTTTTTGTTTTTTTTTTTTTTTACCTAAAAATATATTTATAGCCAGGTGGTTGTAGCGCACACCTTTAATCTCAGGACTTGGGAGGCAGAGGCAGGTGGACTTTTGTGAATGTGAGGCCAGCCTGGTCTACAAATTTAGTTCCAGGACAGCCAGGGCTACACAGAAAAATCCCTGCCTCAGAACACACACACACACACACACGCACACAGACACACACACACACACACACGGAGAGATGGCTCAGTGACTCAGTAGTTAATTGCACTGACTGCTTTTGCAGACAGCAGGGGTTCAGTTCCCAGCACTCACATGGTGGCTCACAATTGTCTGTGACTCCGGTTCCATGGGATCCGATGTCCGTTTCTAAAGTCTATGGGCAATTGTGGTTCCCATACATACGTGCAAGCAAAACGTTCAATCACGTAAAATAAATCATTTTAAAAATACCTTGTTTATTTTGCATTCCACTGAGATCAGGCAACAACTTCACCAGAATCACCTGATTGTTTCTCTCGTTTCTCTCCTTCCACAACGTGTGTTCTAGAGATTAAGCTCAAGCTGTGCAGGTTCAACAGCAAGCGCCTTTACCCTGTGAGCCACCTTGTCGGCCCATCTCCATTGATTTTTACTTTCACCTAATCTGAGTATGGTCAGGAAACTCAGGAAACTCAGTACTATTGCTTCCCCCCCGGAGCTGGGGACCGAACCCAGGGCCTTGCGCTTGCTAGTCACTCTACCACTGAGCTAAATCCCCAGCCCCAGTACTATTGCTTTTAAGGGCTACAGTTCATTTTGATAAATGTTCCACGTGCACATAAAAAGTCATAAACAGTCAGATGCTATCCATGGTCAAATGTCAGTTCAAGGACGTCAACCATAGGACAAACGGGGCGTTTGGGGGGCCTGCCCATCACCACGCAGCATGGGTGGGCAAGCACAGAGAAAGAGAAGCAGAGTGGTTTGTGAACAATGAAGAGCGGCTGAACTGGACACAAGGAGGTAGTGAGGAGCCTGTGCCATAGTGATATCCCCACATGTGCTGCCGCTGAGGGCTGTGTCTGCGTCTGTGACCCTGTGGCAGTGGGGGGTCTGAATCGATGTCCATAGTCCCTATTAGGTCACCAAGGGCCTGGTCTGGGATGCAGCCTGGGGCTGTGCTGATATTGAGGGCTGCTGCACAGAGCTGACCCCTCCCTTCACCAGCCATAGACTTGGGAGAGCTGGCCCCGCCCAGGTGTCACCCAGACAGTGTGGGAGAGCTGGCACCGGAAGCCTAAGAGTGGACAGCACAGTAGAGCTGGCCCTGGTGGCTGGGCGTGGAGGTGGGAGGGGGCTGGGCGAGCCAGCACCAAGGGCATGAGTTAGGAGAGCTGGCTCTACCTGCAGCAGCTGCTGTGCTCAGCAGCAGACATGGGAGAGCTGACCCTCGTGGCACAGGCTCAGGAGAGCTGGTGGGCTGGCCAACTCTTATCGTGCAGGGGTCTGTCTTGAAGGACCGAAACTGCAGGAGTCCTGGTGAGGACCCAGGATTGATGGTGTAGCAGAAGCCAGAGGTGTCACGACTCATTGCAATGAACAATTGCAAGTAAACCTATTTGGGCAAAAGGGTATGTATACTGTGAGACACACTGTGACACATGGCAGCTGCCACAGTGAGATTTGTTTCTTCCCTTTTTGGCGGGGAGGGTTGCAAAGGTGGAGGGCAGATGTGGAGGGATGGGGAGAAGAATGGGATTGGGGTGCATGATGTGAAATTCACGAAGAACCAACAAAAAGTTTTTGAAATGGGGCGTTTGCCTTCTTGTTGAGTTGTATTGGTTTCCATGCATTACAGGTAGGTGCATGTCAGACGTGTGTTTAGCAAATGCTGCCTCAGCTTGCACTAGTGGTACTGTCTTCCTCATTTTCAAGATGTCTGGCTTGTAGCTGAGGGGCCACTGGCATTTGGTGTTGACCGGAGAGGGAGCTTGCTTTCTAAAATGATGTGACACCCTCCCCCACCCCACCCCACCCCACCCCAGCCCCCCACCCCCACCCCCTCCCTCCAGGTGCACTCCAGGGCAAGCCTCACTCACTCCCAAGAGTGTTTGGGCAACACAAACTCAGCCTGACTGGGGTAGGAGGAGAAAACTCAAAACTGGATGTGCAGGAAGGTGAGGGGGATATGGGAGGACTTGGGGTTTGTGAATATGACTAAAATACATTGTATGAAATTCTGAAGAATTAATAAAAATATAATTAAAAGGAAAAATTAAATTAAGCCAGATACCTGGCTATTCTAGATCCTTTGTATGTCCACATAAGTGTTAGGATGAGGTTCGGTTTCTACCCCTAAAATCTGGCACTTAAAGTGCTATTCCTTTGGAAAGAGTTGACTGTGAAACACACCTCCCTGCTCAGAAACTCGGGATCTCCCTCTACTCACAGCCTTTAACTTCCCACAAAACGCTGCATTGGATTCTACGAGTACAGAGCTTGCAAACCTTCCGTCAAGTTCATCAGCTCTTCTTTTGTTTATTTCAGAGTTTCCATTGGTTCCCTGTCTTATAATCGCAGTTCTCGGCTGAAACACTCATTTCCTAACATCTTGGATACATTGATTGCATAAATCTTAAAGTTCAGCCCTAAGCTCCTAGCTCCCTGAGGTGCCCTGGGAATATACTTCTAATACATTGTTTCACTCTTAATTTTTTTTTTAGCCCTTCCTGTATTCCTGCATTTTTGCTCACTGTCTATCAGACGAAGAATTATAGACTGTGAAAGGTCCTTAAGGCTCTGGATGCCCTCTTCTTCCAGGGAGGAATTTCCCCTCTCCCGCTCACCTAAGCATGCTAGCCACCTCAGGTTCAGGTCTTGTCAGGATTAAGATGATCTGAGGTAATGTGATAGCCCTCCCTTGAATGGCTCTCGGCTCCAACCTCCTCACTCTCTCCTGGTTTTTCTGCAGAGCCTTTTTCAACAATTTTTAGTTCTTTGTTTTGTTTGGTTCGAGACAGGATCTCACTGTATATCTCTGCCTGACCTGGCTGGGCCTTGAACTCAGAGAGATCCTCCTGCCTCTGCCTCTGAGTGATGGGATTAAAGGTGTGCAGGGCCAGAAGATGGTGTTGAATCCTCAGGAACTGGAGTTACAGATGGTTTTGAGCCATCATACTGGCGCTGGGTACTGAACCCAGGTACTCTGCACAAGTCATCTCTCCAGTACTTGACTTTCAATCCTGTATATCAGAATTCTAAAAATGTCGTTCTCACTAACCAAAAAAGAAAGAAAGTCAGACAGACACTAAATATTTATTGCACTCTGCACAGCCTTCAGAAATCCCGCTCGCAGTGACAGAAGACCCTATCGGGGAGCTCAGAGCAAGCGTGTGCTCTTACGACGACAGCCACAGCAAGAAACGCAGAGCTGAAGTCCCCAGACCTCAGTCTGCCACGCTCATGGCCTCTGTTGTCCATGCCACGCAACACGTTTCCACAAATGGGTCTGCTTGCTCTAATTCAGACACGTGCTTTGTCTGCAACCGGAGTGATAATACCATGAGTAGAACTGCAGGCCTGCTGCGCTAGAATCACTCTGACCTGGATGCGCGCAAATGCCCGGAACAATCTGCAGTGGTCCCTGCACGCTCCGCATCCTTCATGCCTGGCCCTCAGGCATCGGCTCCTTGCCAGGCGGCAGGAGTGCGCCTTTGCCCGTGAGCTGAGCGGAGGACTTGGCTCGAGCGCTGTTCTCCTGTTACCTGTGATTCTTGGGGAATTGCCAACAGAGCCACAGGCCCAGAGCCCTTCTGCTTTGTAGTTGCATAAACGCTTGCTTGCCCCGATGGCAGGTGGCCCAAGCCAGTCCCCAGACGGGAGGCAACTTGCTGCAGCTCCCACCAGAAGTCTCGGGAATGCTACCCTTTCAGAAGGGCACTCCATGACACGAAGCCTTTCTTCTTCTGAGGCTGGTTATTGCTTTTAGACCACAGCCACCATCGGACTCAGAGCAGGGGAGCCTCAAGTAAATGACTAAGTCCAAAATGGGACACGCTCAAAAGGGACTCCGTGTAAAAGGAATGCTTTAAAGCTGGTTCATAAAGGAAGCCACCACGCCAGCACATCGCCGCGTCCTAGCTGTGGCAGGTGAATAGATTTCACTCTGGTATCCGACAGGGTCATTGCGACTCACATATGCAAGCAGCTTGACTAACGTCCTGTCTATCTGAGGGGCTGGGCTTAACTCTTCTGCAAACATTAACAAATACCATAAGAGCACCAGTTCTCCAGAGAGCATGGACCGTGGGGGGTGAACCCAGCATCCTCAGGGAACTTAGGGGCCAGTATCTAGGCTGAACTCATCTTGGGAAACTCTGGAGTGCCTTTAAGGTGCTTTAAGGGCAGCTGTACAGAGCCTAGTCTGAAAGCTTCCAGAAAGTACTTGCTGCACCTCGCGTGCCCCATGCTGACATTTATAGAGCACTTTCCTCGAGAACCCTGCCCCGGTTCCTCATCTCACTCACACGCAACCCATACAGAGCCTGTGACAATGTGAACATGAGTGTGAATTCACCGTGTGTGTGTGTGTGTGTGTGTGTGTGTGTGTGTACTTTTACATACACATTTTCAGTTTAGTGTATGAGTGCACTGCCTGAATGCATGTACATGCACGAGGTACATGCCTGGTGCTCAAGGAGGCCACGAGGCATCAGATCCCCTAGAACTGAGTTTACAAGTCATTGTGAGCCACCCTGTGGGAGCTGGCAACCAAACGAGGTCCTCTGCAAGAGCAACTTAACTGCCGAGCTATCTTCGAGCTAATTTTGCTTTTGAGATAAGGTCTTTCTATGTAGCCTAGGCTGATCCTTCTGCTTCTACCTCCCCAGTACTGGGACTGTGATGGTTTGAAATATGTTTGGCCCAGGGAGTGGCACTGTTAGAAAGTGTGGCCCTGCTGGAGTGGGTGTGGCCCTGCTGGAGTAGGCGTGGCCCTGTTGGAGTGGGTGTGGTCTTGTTGGAGGGGGTGTGGCCTTGTTGGAGTGGGTGTGGCCCTGCTGGAGTAGGTGTGTCACTGTGGGCTCAGACTTTAAGACCCTCACCCTAGCTGCCTGAAAGTAAGTCTTCTACTAGCAGCCTTCAGATGAAGATGTAGAACTCTCAGCTCTGTCTGAACCATGCTGCCATGCTCCTGCCTTGATGATACTGGACAGAACCTCTGAACCTGTGAGCCAGCCCCAATTAAATGTTGTCCTCCATAAGACTTGCTTTGGTCATGGTGTCTCTTCACAGCAGTAAAACCCTAAGACAGGGATACAGGCATGCACCACTGTGCCTAACCTTGTACTCTCTCTAGAATTCTAGAGTCAGAATTGAAGTGTCGGCCCCCAAATAGCCTTATTTATTTCCTTGTATGGTGGCTGCCTCTTATTTTGTGCTCAGTGGTTTCACACCTCCATCTGAGAAACGCACTGTTAGACGGTTCTGTCACGGTGTGGGTACACACGCAGAGCTGGTAACCTTACGCTTCTGGCTATATGAGATATGTGTGGTAGAGCCTGTTACTCTGAGGCCCACAATGAACAAAACATGACCAGATTAGACAGCACAGAAGGGACAATGTCATCACAGTCACCATAAATTCTAGATAGAACTGGCCATTCCTCGTGGCACATGCTTTATAGCGAAGCTTTTAATACACAGTATATGCTAAAAGCATAAGAAGCCCCACACTGAGGACACAAACCAACAACATGCGTAGTAGGCTCCTTGGTGGCAGGGTCATCACAAACATATGGGGACGTATTCTGCCACAGCTTGTGATGGCTACAGTGTCGCTGGGGGACAGGAATTTTTCAGCTCCATTATTATCTTCTGCCTGCTGTTGACCAGTGCGGTCCTTGTTTGACCCATGCTTGTGGTTCGTACACATCCAGTCCAGGACAACTCTTCCCTTCTTGCTGCTGTCCCTACAGCCCTGTCGGGCAGCCCCATTTGTATGGGACGATGATTCCTGCTTGGACGTGGTCACTGCTGTCCTGAGCACACTGTGGAGTTGACCAGCAGCAATCTCTGACCTTAAGAGATTTAAGATACAACCGAGCTCCACGTGGAGACTCCGCTCTTGGATAAAGAAAAGGAAGAGGGAGGCTGGAGTAGGGCCAGAGCCAAAAGTGGAGCCCCTGCTGCACCCTAGCCCCGCCCCTCCACTTCCGTTTCCCCAGCCTCAGCCAGGTGCTTAGCTCTTAACACAAGCTCCATGTTAGTCCTCCAACGTCTTTCTCTGATAGCTTTTGGGACTAGGCTCTGCAGCTTGGCTGCTGAATTGTCAGCAAGTGACTCAGGTTTGACTCTGGAGGCTGGGACAGGAAAGACACCCACAGGGCACAGGGCACGGGGAGCAATGCAGGGGTGGGCAGGAAGTACATAGGCATGCTGATTCCGAAAAAAAAAAGAACAAAAAAAAAAAAAAAAAAAAAACTTCACCGAGAGTGAACTCATTCGCTCAGCGGTGAGTCAGGGAGGAGCTAAGACCTCAGCAAGGGAAAGCCCCAGAGAAGATGCTCTTCTGACCTTGGGTGTGATACTAGGTCTGACTCTGGTCCCTTCCTTGGGGACCTGGCCGAGGCCTGGCAGTGAACTGGCAAGGGGCTGGTGAAGTGTTCTCCCATGGGCTGGTTGTAGCTAGGGTGGATAGTGTAGGAGCCGGTCCTGGTTGCAGAGAAACTGAATGGGTCAGGAGGCAGCTTCGTGGAATTCTTGGGTGGCTATCATAACATCTGAAAGTCAGGATGGGACAAGGGGACCAGGAAACAAACAGAAAGCAGATAAAGCCAACACATGAACTCAGAGTGCCAACACCCCCACACACACCTACACATACATACACAAACATACACATTCACACACATACATATACATATACTACACACACATACACACCACACACATACATACCACACACATACACATGCACATAGCATACATATACATACATACACATATATACACATTCACACACATTCACACACACATGCATACACAGACACCATACACACATTCACATGCATACAGCACACACACGCACACCACACACATATACATACACATACACATTCACATACATACATACCACATGCACACACATACACCACACATACACACATACGTACACATACACACATACACATCACACATACACATCACACATACACATCCACCACACAATACACACCACACACATACATACACACCACACACATACATATATAACATACATACACACATACCACACACACACACACATATATATATATACACATATACACACATATGTACCTACCACACGTAGATATACGCACACCACACACACACACACACATACACAGACACCACACACACACACACACACACACACACACACACACACACACACACACAGAGGCAAAGCAGGAGGAAGGTAGCTGGCTCCTGCTGTCATTTTGGTCCCTTTTGGTCCCTGAGGTGGGAACCAGGTCTCAGGCCTGGGTCCTGGCTGCAGCCCGTTGGGAGGGAATCTGGGGCTTTCTCTCCCACTGGGGCCTCTGGCAGCCTGAGCCACCTAAACTCACACAGGCCTGGGTTTGGGTCTCATGGCAACTGTGAACAGGATAGAAAATGAGGACTAATAAGAAAGGAAGAAGAAAGGAGAGAGAGAGAGAGAGAGAGAGAGAGAGAGAGAGAGAGAGAGAGAGAGAGAGAGAGAGAACTATCCCCAGACTGGCCTTCCTGCCTCACACATTTCTTTCAGCTGCTGTGCTCCGCCCCAGGCACATACAGGTTGGAGCAAGGCAGCCGGCTTCCCAGCAAGAGGCCCCTGCCTTTCTAGCTTTACTGGAGAGAACAAGAAAGAGCAGGTGACAGAGAGGCTGCTGTCCCTGAATGGTGGCCTGTGGTGTGTGTTCCACGGTCTTCTGTGGTGTAGGTACGGTGGATGTCTGAGTTAGCTGCCTGCTGCCGGTCTCTCACTCTCCCTCAGCCTGCACTGGGCTGGGCTGGGACTGAGCCCAGCCTGATTACTCCAGCCCATGCCCCAGGCAGAGTGGCTGGTGTACAGATGGCTGCCTGTGGAATCCTAGCCATGATGCTCAACTGACGCTTCCAGCACTTTCTCCTGAAGACAACCCCCAAAAGGGCAGGACTGGTATAGGAATACAGAAGGTGGTACCCACAGCCTGGAGAAGGCTCCTTACGTTTAAGACTGAAGAAACAGACCTGGGTCCGGGGTTGGGGGAGAGAGAAAGAGATACAAAGAGAAAGAGAGACAGAGGCAGAGAGATAGAGAGGAGTCAAGTACTTGGTCCATTGCTCTCCTTGTTGCTAGAACAGAACACACGACAGAACGTTGCCTAAGGGATGGACAAAGGGTTTATTTTGGTTCAGGGTTTAAAAGCTTATAGTCCATGGTGGCCAGAAAGACGCTGTGAGCCCCCGGCAGCAAAAGCGTCCAGTGAAGACTCCTCACATCCGGAGAGACCAGAAAGCAGAGATCATGGGATGTTGGCACGAATTCTTTCCCTTTCACTGTGAACTCCAGCCCGTGGGAGCTCCCACCCACATTCAGAGTGAGAATTCCTTCCTTGGGTAAGCCTGAAAGCTTTGAAAGTGCTGACACAGACGTGCCAGGAGATAGATACACCTCCTAGGGGACTCCAAATCCATCCAACTTGACAATGAATTAGCCATGACAGTCCTAAAGACCCCATTTAGGCCCGAGTCCAGCTGTTCTGAAGGTGACCATCACCGATACCACACATTTTCTTTCTGACATAAGTTAGTTTGGGTTGGGTTTTCTCTCATGCACAATAAAAATATTGGGCTAATAAATACGAGGGGTTAGAATGAACGATATAGAACAATGTTCTTAGTTCTCCCAAAGGCTTAAATGAAAGGCAGGGACACCTGTGTGTGTACACACCTGCACACATGGGCACGCACACACACACACACACACACACACACACACACACACACACACATGCACAATATGTCTCTAACCTTGGCCCTACTTAGATATGACAAAGGACCCCTAGGAGTTTGCTGTGTTTTTGTTTGCTTGTTTGTTCGTTTTTGTTTGTTTTAGTTTGCTTTTTTTATGTGATGGACCGTCTTGCATATGTGCATGTCTGCGCATCACCGGCACGCCTGGTGCCCACACAGGTCAAGAGAAGATGTTGAGTCCCCTGCAGCTGAGATGCAGATGGCTGTGAGCCACAGGTGGGTGCTGGGAACCAAAATTGAGTCCTGTGCAAAAGCAGCAAGTGCTCTAAGCTGCAGAGCCCTCTCTTCTAGCCTCCCCAGACCCCACACCTGAGGGAAAGAGATTTTTAACCTGCTCGAACCAGAGTTTTAGAACAGAAAGCTGCATCTGGGGGAAACCTTGTGTACACAGAGGCAGATCTGAAGACTGTATACACTTGTGAAGCCAGGATTGGCTGTCCCAGCTTGCACCTCCACATGGGAGCCTCCCTCTGGGATTTTGCTTTCTATTAATAAGGGACCTGGTTCTTTTCCACCAGAATGTAATTCTGTATTTTAAATGCAGCTTGACTCAGCTTTCAAGCCCGGCAGATAACACTATAAATACCTGGTATGGTACAAACCCGCCTTCCCAGTCCCTTCCTGATGACACCAGCATCTCAGCCCTGCTGAGCTGTCACCCTCTCTCTGGGTCTGCACTTTGTCCTTGCTGGTCCTCATTTAAAGGCCTAGATCCCCAGGCCTGGCATGGCCAGCCTTAGACGCTGCACACAAACCCCTAGGTTCTTTGGAATTCATAGCTCACACTGGTACACACACACACACACACGCGCGCGCGCGCGCGCCACCCTAGGGCATCCTATCACGGCCTGGCCTTCCATATCTCATTTCTCAGAGACCTCGGTCCTAAAAAAATTTACGCATGTGTGTGTGTGTGTGTGTGTGTGTGTGTGTGTGTGTGTGTGTGTTGTCTGTTGTCTATGTATCACGTGCGAGTAGTGCCCATAGAGGCCAGAAGAGGGCATCAGATCCCCTGTAACTGGCATTATAAGTGGTTGTGAGCCATCATGTGGGTGCTGGCAGGAACCTGGGTCTGCTGGAAGAGCAACCAACGCTCTTAACCGATGATGAGCCATCTCTCTGGAGCCCTATACTTTTTTCTTGAGAACTCGTGGTAGAGAATATGCAAACAACTCCAGCGGTCCTTTCCCTATATCAGAATGCTCAGAAGAGGGGTCCTGACTCAATATAGACTCCAGAGGATTTGTTCCTACCAAGTCCATCACTCCCTTGGCCACACCCTTGTCCTGCATGCTTCTGTGCACTCGCAGCTCAGTCACAAGTCTCCCAGCATGCACTGCAGCCACGTTCTCTAATGCGCATGCGCACACGACCTCGCCCTGTGACAAAGACTTCGTCTCAAAGCACTACCACACACTTCTCACCTGGGATTGAGTGAAATTTTATCTCCTCTAACCAGGTTATTGGGCTAGTGAGATGGCTCCGTGGGTAAGGTGCTCACTGTAGACCTGAGTTCAATCCCTAGGAACTACATAAGATTTGTATGAGAACATCATTCAGTTCCAGGGAGGAGCAGGAGGTTGAAGAGGGGAATAAAGGAAGGTCCCACCTTTGTTGTGGCTTTGCTTTTTATGTTGGGAAAGAGATCGTTTGTTTATCTTCTATCATGGAGTATATTTCCTGAGTTTGATTGGGCAAATTTATACACATTACTCTGTCTCTGTCTCTCTCTGTCTCTCTCTCTCTCTGTCTCTCTGTCTCTCTGTCTCTCTCTCTCTCTGTCTCTCTGTCTCTCTGTCTCTGTCTCTCTCTCTCTGTCTCTCTCTCTCTGTCTCTCTCTCTCTGTCTCTCTCTCTCTCTCTCTCTCTCTCTCTCTCTCTCTCTCTCTCTCTCTCTCTGTAGCTGTAGCTAGATCTTCCAACCCAACTCTCCACAGATGTCAGGCAAGTGCTTTACCACTGAGACACCTGCCCCCAGCCCACATATTCCTGTTCAATTGTTAGGGGTATGTCCTCATCAAACCCTGCAGCATTAGCTTCATCCTTCACCCTGTTCCGGGAGGTGTTTGTCACAGGCACCCAGCCCATTCTACAGATGAGAATCTGAAGGTTCCAGACTCCCAAGGTCACATGGCGCTATGACAGACCTGAAGCCTCGTGTGCAGGTTTGCGGGGGAAACCCGCTTGGAAAGCTCACCAATGGAGATGTGACTGAGGAATTTCTATTTCGACTGAAACAATGTTGCTTTCTTCTACCAAGTCTTAATCTGTTTTTAAAGTAATGCCTCTGCCTGTTGCTCTCCCCCTTGGTAAGTGGAAAGGATTCGTTGCTCTGGGGATTTTTTTCTTCCCAAGACCATAGTGAACCAGAAACAGTCCTTCATCCTTCCATCCCATAGTCTGCAGAATTGCACTGACTATAGGAGGTGCCCCGGGAAAGATCAACAGGAAGTCAGGTTGTTGTTATATATATTTTGGCTCTACTGTGTTCTGAATACGCTCATATAAGGAGTCAGGTGACTACAAGTGAATGAGTCACAGAGGGCAGATGGCCTTGCTGATCTTCATAGCTCTTTAGCTGACCCCCATAACCCATCAGAGTTCAGTCACGGTTAGGAAAGCCGAGCGCAGAACCTATACGGTGAGCTCGAGAGTCCTCTTCCCATCTCTCCCTTGAATCTGCTTTTCACAGCCACGTCCTATTTGTCTGCACTCAGACAGGGAAGCCATCCCTTGAATAGCTGACTGTAAGACACCAGGGGGAAAGTGTGTGGTTTGGACGTCGTTTTCCTAGCTCTGCTCTGTACCTAGCTCTCGCTGAGCGCTTGGGATGTGTAAACATCGTGCATGGTGCTTGGTCCCCCACTGTTCCGGTGTCTTCTGTTCCCCGTTGGTCCCAACTACCCTGGTCTAATGGAAGTCCACCCAAAGAGCCTGGGGTTCATAAGGGCATTCATTCTCTTTTTCTCAAGGTCATTCCTAAGCCCACCCCTGGCCACCTTGCCTCAACCCCACAGCCAGTCTGCTCCTAACCTGGCCCTTGTCCACCCTGGACTTGTGAGATACAGCCAGACAATAGAAAACAGAATTCACTCACACACAGGGGGACAAAAAATTTTTTTTGAAAATGAAACGTAAATAAATATGGCTGCTGAGGACCTAATTCTGATAAGCGGATTTTCAAAATTAGCCATTTGCGAGAGTAGATGAAATGCATTTAATGTGGTGGGTGGAAGGAAGCCGATTAAGATGCGCTACGAACCCCCCTTTCAGTAGATTCGGGGAGAAGGCACAACAGGCCTGTTTCGCAGTGAGTGAGCGTTTGCTGGATAAATGCTGAATGCCTTTTAAGAGCACTAATTTGCTGCTGTCGTGCTGGCAAACAGGCCTCCTGGAAAGGGGCCGCTGCTACCTTCCATACAAAAGGCGGACCAACAGGACCTGGAAAGGCTAGCCATGGGGGGCGGAGGGACGAAATGGTGGTGGGGTAGCCAGGCCTGCTGCAAAGGTTCCAGTTCCCACTCAAGGGGGTGAGACTCACTGTCTTCTGGGATACAAGAAAAGCCCGATGGATAGAAGAACGACCCTGGCTCCCTACCCCTTCCTCAGCTACCCTTCGTGACCCTGCCCCTCCGAAATGCGAATGCTGATCCCAGAATACCTTGCGGCTCCCTCCATGGCAACAGAAGGCTTCCCTCCCACACTGCCTCTGCATCCTTCCTTCCCACTCCTTTCAGCCCACTCCTGTCCCCAGAGCCAAGCCTCTAGAGAGGGCTGGCAGACCCTTCAGGCAAATGGCTGGTCAATCTATCCCTGGAGGCGGGGACACTAAGCCTCCCTCCTGCTGGAAGATCCCCAATGCCCAGGCTCTGTCCTCCTCTGGGTCACCTCATTTGAGGACCTTGGAGCTCTGAAAAGCAGAGCCCATGTTTTAGGTTTGAGGAAACAAAGAGTATGTTGTACTGTCTCGCGGCACCATGTACAGAGATCCCAGAGATCCCAGGCACATCCTGACATCTGGGTGGCCTGGTCCCCGTGCGTGGGACCCCAAGTCCCCATGTGGCTGGAGCATCCCACTCAGTACAGTGGAGCTGTCATAGGCAAGAAGTCAAAGAAAGCACTCACCTGGCATTGACCTAGACCCTGGGACTGCCCACTCCCATTTCATTCTCCCAGCTAAGATGAATTTTCCATCTGCTCAAAATAAACCCCAGAGGCCCCGCACTGGCTGCCTGCTGCCGACCTCTCCCCTCGGCCTTCCTCTAATGCTCCTGTCCTCTCAGCCATCTTTCTGCTTCCTTACAAGCTCTGCTTGTACCCCAGAACCTTTGCACTTGACGCTCCTTTTGCCTAGGCTGTACCACGTCAGAACGCGGCTTTCAGGTACAGTTCAAGTGCCAGAGAGGCAGCTCCTCCCTTCCTCCTCATCTCTGCCACAGTGGCTGTCTCCTTCGCTGACTTGTTTGTGATCTTAGTGTCTGTGTCCTGCCCCTGGAAAAGAGGAATCTTGCCACCAGGGAGACAGCATTGTCCCAGTACTGAGAATGGATGCACCCAGGGTCACATCTGTGTGAAGTGGTCAAGCCCAGGCTGGAGCCTTCTGTGCTGGCCTCGGGGGCTTTTCACCATAGCAGATGCCACTGCCCAGTTTGTAGTGACAGCTGACAAGACAAGGCAGGCTTCCCTCTGGGGCACTCCATCAAGCTGCTCTGTGGATGGGGCTCAGGCAAGATGCTGCCCACCTCCTGGGAAACAAGGTTCAGAGGAGACTGACAGGAAGTCACTCTGTTTCTCTCTCATTCACTGAGGTGGGCATGTGGGGCACCGGCATTAGAGCTCGGTGGTCTGCATGGGGGAGGAGGTGCTGACGGAGCCTCTATCCTCAGAAGCTGGGTGTGCCCCTTCACCTGGTCACCAGCTTTGGAAGTCAGAAATACAGTGAACACCGTCCTTTCTTCTAGCTTGCTCTAGAGCAAGCACAGAACAAGGCTGTCTTCCAAGGCTCTTGGATCTAGGACTGTTCCCAGCACAAGAGAAGGGAGCTGACCCTGCGGGGCTGGCCAAGGAGACTTTCAAGGGCATAGCTCATTTTCTTGAGACCGAAGATCTGTGCCCATGAGGCTGAAGCTGCAGGGTAAGGAAGGCTCCACTCTGTGGGAGGTCCACGAGGACCACAGACAGCTATGGTGCTGAAGACCATCTGAGGCTTCTGCCGACCCAGGCTGGTTTCTGAAACATTAAATACTTCCTGTCCCGGGTAGGCATTGGCTGTCTTTTGGGCTCCAGGATTTTCGGTTCAGTCTCAGTCCTGGCCATTGCACTCGCCCAAGGGCCCCAGGACCATTCAGACTTGCTCTAAGCCTGTGGCTGGCTATAGCCATGAGTCGTCAAAGACTATGACTGTGCCCTGAGTCTCTGGTACAGATCTCCTCAAGCAACAGAATCCCTTGTAAAACAGATGCTGTCCCTGGCTTCTCCATCCCACAAGACAGGCTGCTCCCTGCCTCTCAGGGCTATGCTCTGAGGCCTCTGGGCTAACAGGGCCGGCAGCTCTCTGCCTGTGAGAACTCTCAGAGCTCTCTGTCTGTGGAGACCTGTTTTCTACGGCTAGACCGAAGCCCCAGCAGCACTGAAGTCCTTCCTTTCCCAGTGACCAATATTTTAAAATTAGTCTTCCGTTCTGAATGAGAGCGAAACTCATTAAACTTTCCATCAGGGGTGTGTTTTATATGTATTTGCAGATCATCAGCCTGGGGTCTCTGCAGTTTATTATTGGAGTTTTTTCTCCCCCCACCCCCGTCACTGAAGAGATCATTTTCCGAATCTGGTGGCCCATGCTGGGGAAAGCCTGGGCCTCCCACATGGTCCTCAGACTGGCCTTCCCTGCTCACACCTGCTCACACATGGGGGAGAAGGGAATTCTGGGCCCAAATCCAGATGGCTTAGCAAACCACATGGGAAGAAGGAGGTGGGTGGGGGGAACGAGGGGGAGAGGGAAGAGGAGTTGTTGAATGCTGAGGGAAACAAATCTGAGGCCAATTACCGTGGCAACCTTGTCGCCCCCGCCTCCCAAGGAAAAAAAAAATAAGAAACTAATATCAAAGCAGCCCCATGCCGTGAGATTGGAGCCCAGCTGGTTGGGAATTTGCTGCTAGGGGTCGAGAGGGAGGGAGAAAGCAGGCCCAGACAGGAAGGTGGGCAGAGGGTCTGTGATGTTAAACAGGCACGAAAAAAAGGGGGCTCACTGACATAGGAAAAAGGAGAGGGAACATCTGCCCACCCCTCACTGGCCACCCCTTTGCACTGCCTGCTGGGTAATAAGGCCCAGGTCTCTCAGGCCACCCCTTAGCCCTACCTGCACTGCCTGCTGGGTAATGAGGCCCCGGTCTGCTCTTTGCTGTGAGAACATCTTTTTGTCCTTGAGCAGGTGGTGACGGAGAGAAACAGGCTCTGAGAGGGAAGGAAAGTAGCCCAGGGTCACTGGGAGAATTAATATCATAATTGAGAATAACAACTAGACCTTCTATTTACCAGATAAAATACCATCAGGGGATTGCTGAGAGAGACGGGAAAACAGAATCTGAAATCGTTTTTTTCACTTTTCTGCAAATGCCGCTAGTGTGGGACTTCCTCCCACCCCCCCACCCCCACCTCCGCTCCCCCAGAGATGTCATGGCCGAGCTGTCTTTCACCTGTCCACGCAGATTGCTAAGACCCTGCATCTCAGTCCTGCTGTTCCAGGCAGCACCTTGGAGCAGAACTCAGGATGGGTTCTGCAGAATCACCAGAGGCAAGACCAGCATGGCCATCAAGTTCCCCTGAGGTCCCCAGTAGGACAGGTGTGCACCTGACAGCTGACAGCCGCATGACACACCCTGACAGGAGTAGCAGCTGTAAGCTCTGTGACAGCTGGAGCTGGAAGCTCAAACCCCAGGCGTGCCTCTCCCGGACCCTTCAGCAAACCGCTTTACTCTCGAAGCCTGGGTTTTCATCTCTAAACTGAGGCTACTCTCCTGGGGTTCTCCTGGGCTGAGCCTCTGGAGGTAGAGGTTGGGAGTGGGGAGCCGGAGCCGTGTGCCGGGAGACACTGATCACACTCAACGGTTACACTGGGAGGGTTTTAGGGCAACTTGTGGGAGAACTTTCAAGAGCTATGAAATTAATTGGAGGGTGTTAACTGCAGAAACGAGGGAACAGAAGAAAATTACCTCCAAAGAATTACAGCAAAGCAATTAGCACAGGAAGGAAATGATGTCTAGGATGAGGACACGTGCAAATGGCCCAGGCACAGAGCTAGGGAAGGAGGAATACAGGCATCGATCTCCGATCGATGAGGGGCTCGGCCAAAGGGTGCTCAGCCACACGATGCTGGCAGGAGTGTGGCAGTCAAGAGTTCTGCTCACCCAGGGAGGTGGGAAACCGAGTCTATACAGTCAAGAGCCACAGTAAGATCAGAATGTCCCATCACAGGGCAGGTGGGGGCCAAGTGGCTTTAGGTGATTTGCATTTTACTGGTTTCAGGACCTTGGGCAAGTCTTGATTTCCCAATCAAGTGATAACAACTGTTATCACACTCGGTTCTGAGTCCTCTGGAGCATCCGTGACAGGGGTAAAGCTGGGGAGAGGTCAGCAGCGGCTATCCAGGGAGAGTGAGACAGAATTTAAAACAGAGCATGAAGTAGTGGGAGCCCTTGGTGGACAGCAGGCAGCTCTCTCTTCCTAGGTGTTCTCAGTCCTCAGAGAACAGATTCTACTTGGGAAGATGATGGGGTGAGGTGCTGGCAAGCCCGTGGGGCAGGATCTGCCACCATTCCGATGGAGTAGGCGTGGCCCTGTTGGAGTGGGTGTGTCGCTGTGGGTGTGGCCTGTTGGAGCAGTTGAGTCGCTGTGGGTGGCCTGTTGGAGCAGGCGTGGCCCTGTTGGAGTGGATGTGTAGATGCAGCCTTGTTTGAGTAGGCGTGACCTTGTTAGAGCAGGTGCGTCACTGTGGGCGTGGCCTTGTTTGAGTGGGCGTGGCCCTGTTGCTATTCTATTGTGTTTGCTTCCTAACCCGGGTGGCCTCCTCGCACTGGACCTCTGCTATCTTGAGACGGCAGTAAAATTGATGCTTCTTCCCCATCTCACTGAGCCCTTAGAATGAGCCAAGACACACGGCATGGAGGGGTACAGGGATCCCCACATCCTAATAATGAGTGTCAGAAATTCAGGGTAGAAAAAAAAAAAAGGCAGTTTATCTTATGATCTTGTAACGTTGGGCATCAAATCAGACAAAATGGAAGACGAATCGGGTATAAAAGCAGTCATTTTTTTTAAATTGGTTTTATTTTTGAGTAATATATGTATGTGTTTGTCTCTGTGTAGATATGTGCATCTGAGTGCAGCCCCCGCTGAGTCCAGAAGAGGGTGACAGATTCCCCGGGAGCTAGGACTCCGGTCCTCTTCAAGAGTAATTCACACCTTTAATTTCTGCGCCATCTCCCCAGCCTGAAACAGTCCTCCTAGTAGGCCTGACTGGGGGGCCTTTCCTTCTCTTCGGCTTTGACTGGGTGTCAGGGGGTACAACTTTTCTGCATAGCACCGAGGTTTTATACCACACCGCCCCCAAACACCCACAACGTGTGCACCTAGGCAGCGCACTGCCTGTGCTTTTCCATCGTGAGGTGAGCTTTTGGGTTGGAGGGAGGAGAGGCCCAGACAAGCAGGAGCAGCTGTGCAAGCACAGGGGCCTGTGCTTCCTGCTCAGCGGAAGCCTAAACCCATCCAAGGCTTTGCTTTGTCAGTGAAGCCTCCTATTAATGCTTTCCTCACAGTGTGTATTGTCCCCCTGGCCCCAGTGTTTGGTTTAAGGAATGAGCACTGGCCCATGCCAGCCAGCCAGAAAGAATCTTTTGTCAGAAATTCCTGGCACATAACTCACGTGCGTTCTCCACCCTGACACACAACATGTAATCAGAGGACTCCTGGATCCAGTCATACCTGAAGCCTGGGTACTACATAAGCCAATGTAGTCTTTATCCGCTGTAGCTAGCCTGGGCTTATTCTCAGCCTCCACTTAATCAATTATCCATCGTCCCGATTAGCACGCCTTGTCCCCTACACCAACCCTGTCATCAGCTCATAAGCACAATAGTGGTTTAAAGGGTTGCTCATCTGGTTCTGAAAAGGAAAGAGAATCTGGGGGAGAGCGATGTTTTCTTAGGGTTGGCCGGGAAACAATTTTAAGCATCCCCAAACCCCAAGAAGCACATAAAAGGCATCGGGGACAGAGAGACTTCTCCAACACCCCCTAACTACCCAATGAGCCCCTACTATGTCCCGTTAGATCCTTTCTCCCCTGCAGGCTGGACCCCTGAATACATCTTGGGAGGAACCAGTTCAGGCTTCATCCACTCCTCCAGGAGGACCTGCTGAGGCAGGAGCCTCTGCTCTGAGTCTCTTATCAGACTTCCTGCTGGCCAGGGCGAGATCCTTGGAGGAGCCCAGGAAGAGCTTCCTGGAAAGCTGCTGCTACACACTTCCCCTCATGGCCATCTCTACCTGTGGGGTCAAACTCACTTCCTTTGCCAAGTGCCTGTCAGGCACCAACCTGCAGTCGTCTTCCTACCAAATCCTCAAAACATTTCACTGTCCCCACTGAACACATGGGGCGAGCAAGGACCAGAGAGGTCCAGTATCCTGCCCAAGGCAACCCAGCCAAGGAGGCTGAATCCACACCCGGTAGCTTACCTCATTCTCCCTATTGAGCCTGACTCCTGACTCCTGCCACCAGCTACTGCTGACTGCCTCCTGCCTGCAGGGCGGAGACAGTGAGGGTCTTTCTCTAGTTCCTTCTTCATTCACACTACCTGTGGGAAGACGGACACGCCCACTTCCTCGAGCATAGGCAGACACGCCCACTTCCCAGGCATAGACAAGCAGATGGCCAATCAGGAGATAAGATTTTTCTCAGCTCTCCCAGCTGGTGACTGGCAGGGCTGGGATTCAAACTCCGGTGGGTTAAAAGGCTCCTCTTCCTGTCTAGAAAGAACTTTTCTGAATAGCTCGATTCTGAAGGTGTTGCAGGGTCACAGAGAGCTGGGGTGACAGTACAGAGAGGCCCCTCAGTCTCTTTACTGAGCTTTTGTCTGGGACTACGTCTCACGAACCCCACACTCCCGAAGTCACGGAAACACCTTAAGTATGATGTGTGCCTCGGACTCTGTCAGGTAGAGTTTCAGGAAACCATGGCAGCCAACAAGACCCTGACCCGGCCTAGGCTAGCTCCAGCCCTTTACCGGTTAAGTCCAGCCTTGCAGCTGCCAATCTACCTAGCGTTGCCAGCTCTGCCTTTCGAGAACATTGTGTAAAGGCACTTTCAGGATGTGCTATTTCTTGGTGTCGTTTTTCTCTTCTCCACAAAGGCTTTATTTTAAAACAATCATTTATTGAGTGCCTACTGACTATCGGGCACGTCAGTCGCTTTCAGAACTCTTCACATAAACTCTCTCAGTTGCAAGTCACAGAAGCTAGCCTCAGCTCAATGAGAAGGGTGTCAGGCTAGCCTTGGTAGTGACACGATGTCCAGAGGTGCAGCTGGCTCCAGGCCGCTCTGGACTGAAGGGCTTGTCAGGGCTGTTTTCCTGTCCCGTGTCTTGGCATGTTTGCCTTGTGCTTGCTTTTCCTCAGAGGCTAGCTCTCACCGCTTGGCAGCCACCAATAGCTCTGGCCTCACAACAGCTCGCTGACAGACCCAGGGGAAAGAGCGCCCCTTTCCTTGGCAAAGTCTAAGCTGCAGTCCTGGCCCTGGCTGGCACAGTTTGGGGCTAGCCTGTCCCTGGCTCAGTCACTAGATGGGAAGCAGTATACAGCATTCTGATTGGTCAAACCTTGCTCACAAACCCTTCCTGCCAACCCTGTCTACATCCTAGTTAGCTAGGAGGTAACTGAGTGCTAAAGAAAAAACAATGGGGTGCTGTGGCCAGAGGGAGGGGTACAGATTCTAAGCCTGTGGCGTAGGGACAATCAATCAATCCAGCCAGCCTGGTTTATTTCTTGAAAATGAATGGAGACGGTCAGACTCAGACAGGCTAAATGGGCATCCCAGAGCCTGGGTTCTCTCTAGCAGCGAGGGTCCACAAACCCCACGTGAGACTCTCATCATTCCTGTCTTCTAAGCAGACTCTGACCCTGCCATCTTCTGGAAACACCTTCCCATGGTCAGGCACAGAATGGATGCTGTGTCACCAGACAAAGCTCAACTTCTAGTTTCTGCTATGTCTGCTGTGGCCTCTTGGGCTCTCTGATACTCAGAAGAGGAACCTGTGGGTCCTCCAGGGCCATGGACAGGGGGTGTGTGTGAGTGTGGACTGGGGGTGTGTGTGACTGTGGACTGGGGGTGTGTGACTGTGGACTGGGGGGTGTGTGACTGTGGACTGGGGGGTGTGTGACTGTGGACTGGGGGGGTGTGTGGTGGGGGGGTGTGGACTGTGGACTGGGGGTGTGTGTGACTGTGGACTGGGGGGTGTGTGACTGTGGACTGGGGGGGGTGTGTGGACTGGGGGTGTGTGGACTGGGGGGTGTGTGTGTGTGGACTGGGGGTGTGTGAGTGTGGACTGGGGTGTGTGTGACTGTGGACTGGGGGTGTGTGTGACTGTGGACTGGGGGTGTGTGTGACTGTGGACTGGGGGTGTGTGTAAGTGTGGACTGGGGGTGGAGGAGAGCTGTGGACTGGGGGTGGATACAAACTATGGGCTGGGGGTGGGTATGTGTAAGACTAAACTGAGGCCTCCCTGCCCCCCAACAGAGCTGTCTGTGTGCAGTCACATCCCGAGGACTGTGCAGACCTGGCACCAGCTCCTCGCGTGGGCTGCCACGTGGCTCCACCAGAGCCAGGGAAGGAACAGCCATCGTCCAACCGTGAGAAATGGCAGATGGAATGAGTGACTCAGCCGGAGGCCAGATGTGGCCAGAGTAAACACAAAGGCCAGAGGCCAAACTTGCCTCAGTGCCCCCGACCTGGGCAGGGATGGTGGGACAGGGCTGGGGCAGACAGGCAGGGAGGACTGGGAGATGGATGGCCCCATCAGGCTCAACCAAGTGTGGAAAGGAGGACAGATGGTCTTGTTGAAGAAACCAGTCACATGAGCGTGAGGAGCAGGGCTCACCACCGGCGCAGGGTGAGGGTGCTCAGTGCTGGCTGTGGCGACCCCAGGCCTAGGGTAGTCAGACAGCATGGCGTCCCATCTCCATAGTGCCTAAGGCAGTGTGTGGGCTTGAGGCAGGTGTGGGAAGACCTCCTCACGGTCTGTCCCCAGTATGTTCACTGGGACCACAGCGTGGCAAGGGGCAGCCCTTTGGGGCCGTCCACTGTGGAAACACTGATTTCACGTAGCTGGGCCTATGGGGGACGTGTTGCACAGTAGAATAAGCATGCCGAGCCTTCCGGGTATGGTGGCACACGCCTTTGATCTCGGCATCCAAGAGGCAGAAGCAGGCAGCTTCCTATGAATTTGAACCAGCCTTGTCTACATTGCAAGTTCTAGGCTAGCCAGAGCTACACAGTGAGACCCTGTCTCAAAAGAAAGAAAGAAAGAAAGAAAGAAAGAAAGAAAGAAAGAAAGAAAGAAAGAAAGAAAGAAAGGAAGGAAGGAAGAAAGAAAGAAAGAAGGAAAGAAAGAAAAGAACGTTTATACTTAGCCCTACCGATATGAACACTTTAAATGGTTAGGGTGGAGAGTTTTATGTTCGGAACGTTTCTTTTCACATTTCTCGTTTGGTCTTGAGATAGACTCTTGTTCTGACTGGCCCAGAACTTGCTCTACACAACCTGTAGCCCAGGCTGGCCTGGGATTTTCAGTGATCCCAGTGGATCAATCCATACAATCTTGGCACTGTGGCTAGGGCAACACTTTAAAACTTTTTTTTTTTGCACTTATTCATTCATTGAGTGGGTTGGGCAGTGCATGAGAGGGCTGAAGGGCAGCTGTGGGGTTGGTTCTTTCCTTCCACCGCGTGACTTCTGCAATCAGAACACAGGTCATCGGGCATGGCCACACGGGCCTTTTGCCGTCTTGCTGGCTCCCTTAACTTTCTTAGTGAGGAAAAAGAATCCTGAAACACTCTTTAGCTTTCGACAGCAGCCATAGGAAACTAACACAGCCAGCAGCCTGTGACTAAACAACGGACTTGAAGACACGGGAGGGGCCTATGTTTGGCTCCTGTGTACACGGAGGGGACACCATCCAGGACCAGCTCCATGTGGCCAGACAGAATTCAACCTGAATGGCTCAGACAATTCACTTCCTGCCACTGGCATCCTGTGACAATTTCCAAGTTCCCACAGGGAAACTGGCGTCTCTGAGAGGCAAGGTGACTTGTCCAAAGTCACAGGAGCAAACTGTGAAGCTGGGCAGAAACTCTTAGTCATGCTGTGGCCTTTGGGCGTCTGATTGGTGTCTCACAGCCCAGGGCCCACGAGCGTTCAGATGTCCAGACACTACCTTTCAGCCCCTTATAAAAGAGTCTAGAATCGCCTGCCTTCTCTCTGTTTGTAACCAGGCAATCTCTTCCAGTTAATCATAGATCAGCGAGTCTCATTCTGTCCTGATAACGCCCACAAGTATATCTGAGATTGGCTGGAAAAGTACAGAAAACCAAGCTAGCTCACGTTCCCTGTGCAAAAGCCCCAGAGCGTTAGCCAGAGATGGTGGGTGAGTTGCAAAGCAGTACTGGGCCCCGCTGGGCTGGAGCCATATTTGCTATCGTTTTTAATTGGCACCAACATACAATGCCAGATTTCTCCTCCAAATTAGAAGCCAGGACAGCGCTCCACCCTGTGTAGGCTGCCACAACAACACACACCTGAAAGTCTCAGGCTCGCCCCGCTGATACTTCTTGCTCAAACCACATAATAACTACAGGGATCTCCGCTCTGCACAGTCTCTTAGGAGAATGGTCTCTTGGGATCCTGGCTTCTCTGAGTTGCACGGTCTCTGAGGAAAATGGTCTCCTGGCTGCTGGAGTGCCAGCATCTCACAGTGGCACCCTAGCCCTGCGGACGAATTGGTTGCTGTGTTAGAGAAGGGCGGGGAGACTGGAGCCCATCCGCAGTCCAAACGGGGATGAGAACAGACGTGGGTAACCACTAGACCGTGACCTCTGGTACCGAGGCATCCTCACCCACTGAACCTCGCCATATGGAGCAGAGTGAGCCTTCCATGGGGTCCAGCATGGAGAAGTGCACTGTTCCAGGAGCCCTGCCTCATATGGAGTGGTGCTCAGTACTGTGGTGGTGCAGCTTACAAGCTGAGACTGACCACAGCAGCTCTCTGACCCCCACTGGGCATGGGTGCTTTAGTTCCCTGGTGGATGTCCCTACAGCATCTCAGTCCCTCCTCAGAGTGGCTAAGTGAATCCAAACTGGATCTGAATTCATCCACGCCAACTTCCTAAAGGATAGTAGGGTCCACTGCCCTGCAGGGCATTCGGGAAGTTCACAAATAGACTCCAGCTTCCTTTACCATAATGTTCTCCAACCCCATCCCCCACACCCTGAAATTCTCTACCTGAGGTACGCTGTCATTAGTAATCACCTGTTAGTGCTCCACGAGACAGATCAATCTGGGGATGTGGGCACAGTAGCCCAAGAGCACTCTGTCCGAGGCCTTGGTTTGATTCCCAGCAATACATGTGCACACACACACAAAGACACACATATACAGACACACAGACACACACACATAGACATACGCAGACACACACAGACATACATATAGATACACACAGACATACACACATAGACACACACACATACATACATACTTATAGATACACACAGACATACACGCGTAGACACACACACAAAGACACATATACAGACACAGAGACACACATATACAGACACAGAGAACACACATATAGATACACACAGACACACACACACATAGATACACACAGACACACACACATAGACAATGCAGACACACACAGATATACATATAGATACACACAGACATACACACATAGACACACACACACAAAGACATATATACAGACGCAGACACACACACAAAAAGGCACACATCTATACACACAGACACACACAGACACACACATACACACACACATAGACAGACATACACACATATACATGCATACAAATACACACACAGACACAGACACACACATAGACACACACAGACACACACACAAAGACACACACACAGATACACACGTGCTCATGCGCGTTATGTCTTATATTTAGAACTTCATTTGCTTACTCACTTAACACACACTTCTAGGGTTTGCACTTGTACCAGGCATGGGAAAGATTCCAGGGAGTGAACCTCTTTCCCCGGAGAGTAAGAAATCTCTCTGACTGCCAGCCCAGTCTGTCTGTGTTAATTCTGAAGCCGGGTAGTTGTGGCACACGCCTTTAATCCCAGCACTTGGGAGGCAGAGGCAGGTAGATCTCTGAGTTCAAAGCCAGCCTGGTCTACACAGAGAGTTCCAGAACAGTCGAGGAACAGAGAAACTCTTTGTTTCAAACAACAAAACAAACAAAGGGCCAGACCAAGCAAGGAGGCAGAGGGTAGAGGGTCAGGGATGTCCAGGGGCCTCTTTACAAGGTGACATGGAGAAAGGACAGAGGAGACAGATGTGTGGGTATCTGGAAGACCCTCCCCTAATCTCATAAGCAGAGGTCTAAGCAAAAGTTCCCATGCTCCACTGTGACCATAGCCAGCAGAGGGGAGAGGGCATGTGACTGGCAGGGACCTTTAAAGGGTAGGGTCTGGTGGAAAGGCCTTTAGCCAATGGGGTTCACCCTCAGGAGGATGAAGGTGGTAACTGCCAATCACCACGAGGGCCTCACAGAGTCAAACTGATGCTGGAGCTGCTTCAGTGAACCACCCCCGTGGGCTAAACAAACTCTTTTCTTCAGCAAGGAGCGGCCTTGGATCTTTCACCACAGCTGAACTCCTGTGTGGAACGGTTGCTTCGGAGGACCCTGAGTTGCCAGCACCGTGTGGTTCCTTCCTGCCCTCCTGACAAACAGGCAGCTGGGGGATCAGGGCTGGGCTGATGGAGTCCCACAGGAGGTGAGGAGACAGCTCCCACTGTGCCTGCTCATCCTCCTCACAGTCCTCAGAGTGTCATCCCCCTCCAGCCGTAGACCACAACCTCAGGGTGGACCAGGGCTCCCTGGCTTCCTCTCAGCTGACTGTCTCGGCTAGGAGCACTGGAGAGGGTAAGCACAGGAAGACCATCAGGGTTCCATCCCACAGCCCTGCAGACGGAAGACCAGGCTGTCCTTACAGCCAGGCGGCGTTGACGCAGCTCCCCCATCCTCCGCCCTCCATAAGCACGGAGATGGGAGAAGCAAGCCACACCTTCCGAGTAGTGTTCGGGCCATGCTTGGCACATCTTGTGTGAACGACAAGTATCTCCGATGATTGTGGCCACTGGTGCGGCCACCCCTGTTCAGGGAGGGAGCTAGCTGGCTCTTAGGGAGGTGTGCCACCTCAAGGAGTTTGCAAAGAGCTATCATATTCCCTGGCAAGAAGATGGCGGAGTTTGGTCACCTGTGGCCTTCTCTGCCTCACATCTGACTTATTCTCTGTTCAGGTGTCCTAGTCTTCTTAGACACCTTTGGGGCTGCGTGCGTGAGTAGGGGGAGCATCTCATCCTAGAACTGGGTAGGTCAGTCCAATGTCACATTGCCCCCAACACGTCTTCCCTTCATCGAATTCCTTCAGATGTTAAGGGCTTGAGGTCAGGTGGACCTCAACTGGAACGATGCTAGCGAGCTACCCGCCATGAGTGCAGGAAGGCTCGGGCTGACACAGGACCTATGGCCGCTGGGAGGAGGCCAGTGCAGGGAAAACAATAGACATCTCCCCTAGCTGCAGTTCTAGCGTCCTCTAAGGTGTCAGAGTTTCACTGTGCCCCCTTCTACCCCTACCCCGTATCTGCTGGGACCCACACCAAGCATTATCAACTGGAGCTTCTGGCCCCGAGCAGCTCAGAATGTCTCCTGCACGTGACTATAAAGGGCGGTTTTAGGAAAAGATTTTACCGCTGCTGAGGAACAGTAAGGAAAGGAGGAATGGCGCGGTCCTTGCCGCACCCGCCTGCTGGCTTGCTTGTGAGCAGGCGCCGCCGGCAAAGGCAGGAGCAGGAACAGATAGATGACCCGCAATTACAGCCCGGATCCCCGCCCCAGCCTCGCCCAGCCTCCCGCCCGCCGCCGCCAGTCTCCAAGCAATTTCAGATTTTTTTTTTTTTTTAACATCTAAAGCAGAGATGGTACACGATTTCTCTCGCCAGCAGAAGCGGCTTTCAGGTGGTGGGGAGGAGGCCGAAGAGTGTTTATTCACGAACAAAGGCAGTTGGAGACAAAAGGGAGAGCGCAGCCCTCCCCAGTCCCTGCTCCTCGCTCTCCAGAGCTGAGCGGTCCCCGCTGCCTGCAGAGGGGAGGTTTTGATTGTGTGTGCCCAGCCCAGCTTCCACAGGTGCCTGGGCCGCGACAATGGGATTGGCTGCTCCCACCCCGGGGCCATGCGGGTGGGAAGCGGTCCCCAAGTGATCGGTGGGTGACTGGATGGGTATAGAAACTGGAAGATGGCCTGCCACCCGCAGCTCCTCAGCTGGGCCCCTGGAGTCTTCTCTTTATGTGGGGAGACAGCATCAAGGAGCTCCAATGCCCCCCCCTTTCCCCACCCACGTGGCTCTGTGAACTTGAAGGGGACAAGGTTGGGCTTAGCAGCTCCAGGAGGACAGGCTTGCACAGCCAAACTCCCCACTGCTCCACATTGTTGGCTCCTGCGGAGGGTGGGGTGGAGGGAGAGAGACTCTCCCCCACAAAAGACGTTCTGAGACCTCACAGAGGGCTGGAGGCTGTCAGCAGCCGCCATTTTCAGGATTTTGGTCACATCTGTGTACACCTCTACTTTCATTTACTTTTGTTTGCTCCGTTGTGTGCGGGTGTGGATTTTTCCCTCTACTAGGTAATACGATCACGTCCGTCCAAGGGCAAAGGGAGATTAAAAGGTAAATGGAGAAAACGCTCTTTGTCACCCTGCCCGAGTCATCCACATCCCCAGCACAAGAGGCAGACTTGTTTGGAAGCTTTTGTCTGCCCTTGCGAAATATCTTTATTAAAGTATACCAAATGCGAAACTCGGTCCGGGTGTGACCCAGCTATTGTCACAGGACGTCAGAGCTACTCTGGTGACCTGCAGACCTTTGCAAGCTGCTTCTCAGAGGGCAAGGGGCTATGGGACTCTCAGCAGAGTCTAGGCACTCTCCTACCCCCAGCTAAGTGTAGCCCCGTCGGAGCTGCAGTTTCTCTCTCTCTCTCTCTCTCTCTCTCTCTCTCTCTCTCTCTCTCCTCTCTCTCTCTCTCTCTCTCTCTCTCTCTCTAGCTCTCTCGCTCTCACTCCCCCTCCCCACTCTCGGTAGTGCTTGTACGTTGGACAGAGTTGGCCCCTCCCACTCATTTGGCTGGGGTTGGGACTTTTTGGTAAAACAGTTGTTCGAGTCTGATTGTCCTGTAATTCCCCTCCCCTAAGCACTCAAGAGTGAGCTCAGTAAACTCGTTGCACCAAGCTGCACTTGGACGGGGTCATTTCTTTGGTCTGTCACTGATTCTCTGTCTGGGGTTAAAGTTCATCCGTTCACATCTCCCCAGATCAAGAGACACAGCGGCACATATGGTGACAGAGTCCTACTGCCCTTCCTTCTGACAGGAGACCCGGGAAAACCTCAAGCCCCGTGCCCTGTGTTCTCTCTTGATGCTCATTGTGCAGAAATACTGTATGACTAACTTATAATGCAAGAGAGAACGTGTTCAGTGCCACTTAAACGGTGCCGTGACCCCTTCGTTAGATCAGCAGAACCATCCCGCAAAATGAATGCTTCTCACGGTGCCCTAAAATGACCACCCGGGCCCAACTCTTGCTTCCACTGAGCACTCTTCCTTACACTGCCTTTGGTCAAGACATTTCTTTGGCTCCGGGCGCACAGATACGAAATTGACACATAGCTCAGACACGAACTGGGAATAAATCATAAATAAATTCATTTAAAGAAAGCTGTTTGGTAGACTTCGTAACGATTTTTACCACTTACATTCAGGTTGAAAGCAAATTTGCATAGTAATGATATGGTGTGTTTGTTTATTTTTACATGAAGAATTAAATCTTGGCTGACTATTTGATACTGTAGGACACGGGGCACCTTCCATAGCTTTCAGAGCTCATCGGTGTTTTGGTTTCCCAGTCAATTCTGAGAAGCCAGATTCACGTAAATATGTAGCGTAGCACGGCAGAAGTATATTTAGGACCATTTCAGACTGCTGGAAGAGGTACAGGTGGCCAGAGAGAAGGATGAGAGCTTATTCCCAGAAGGACAATGTTCTTGAAGAGTTCTCCATGTCTTAGAAGGAACAGAGACAACCGCTCTGGGGCTATAAATTCAACAGAGGGCCCAAAGGGCCAGAAGACGGAGGGACCAGGGCTTAGGAGTTCCAAGATAGGGGAGCGGAGGAAGAAATATGGCTGAATGTAGGTCACAGAAGGAGAGGCTAAAGGAAAGGGGGAGGTCACGACTGGCCTGAGAGCGAGGCAGGCATCCCCAGAGAAGGTTGCTGAGCTGGATAGGGAGAGGGCAGTGAGGGAAGGCAGGCCGAGGTTCCCCTCAGCGTGAAGAGACGCAGAATGGCTTTGCCAGTGCCAGAGAGGCATCAGGCTTGCGCCCAAACTATGCCAGAGGAATGCCTTTCTGAGCCTGGTAAGGAAGGTGCATGTGCCACTCAGGTCCAGCAGGAGCAAGCTTGCTGTGCCCTCTTCATTCCCCCTAAGTCCCCAGCAACATCTGGCCCCCCTTCAGTAATCTGTTAATGACACGGAGCTTCCGGGGCGTGAACGCGGGTGTTTGCTGCAGTGACACGGCAAGCTGAGCCCTCAGCCGTGGCTCCTGGTTGCTCATTTCTCTCCTGCTGCCCCTGCCTGGACCTGGCCAATCTTCTCAGGAAAGTGATGTCTTCATCACGGTGCGAGGAGGCCGCTTCTCCACCCTCAGCAAGTCACCCAGCCTGGGCTGTGTGTCCTCCATTAACCGTGGTCCCCAGATCCCAGCCAAAGGCGCTGGACCCTTCCCTGTCTCCATCTGTAACTTAGCCTCTGCTCCCGATTCCTGCGCATTGATCTTGGGAAAATTTGCCTCTTTGTTCTTGAGACAGAATCATATTGCCAGGGGCTCCCAGCGGCCTCCCTGCCACCACTGTCACGGAATTCTCTTTAAATATGAGAATAGGAGTGTCCCCAGAGCCATCAGCAGGACACCTCCAGGTGAAACTGTCACACCTACCATGAGACGACAGCTCAGAGCAAAGAACGAGAAAGGCCAGTCGTGTGCGAATTGGTGCCCAGCACGCACAGGCAGAGGGGCACGGTGGGCGCCAGCTCTTCCTCTCCCCGAGTCTCACAGTCTGGGCTTCGATGCTTGTGGATGAGTCCGCGGAATCAGGCAACTGATGGGTGGCTGGGGCTGCCTCTAAAAGCATGGCGGCACCAACGGAAGCTGAGGATCCCTCATCTGGAGATCCTGGGAAGGACGGATCAGAGATTTTGGAGGCTCTTTTGTTTTAGAATATTTGCATAGCCGTCACCAAGTGGTCATCGCTACTCTGAGAAGCTGAGATCTGAAAGATTTCAATTTTCAGCACCATTTGCACATTTAACAATAGTGACTGGCTTAGGCCTCAAGGAGTTGGCGGTGTAGAGTCCAGCTCTATTTGTCTAGGATAAACAAGGTTCTTTACACATCTCAGGGGCTAGACTGCTTCAATCACTGCTAGGCCCAGGGTTCAAAAGTGGTGTCAAACCTGAGTGTTGGCATCCCAGTTACAGGGTGTGAGCATGGCTTTAATTCCAACACCAAGAGAGCAAATCAAGCATCCATGGAACTCAGTCACCTGTGGACAGTCCCCATGAGCAACATTGTAACCTGGAGTGTCCCACAATGGTGTATTGGAGGCTTGGTTCCTAGCCCAGCTGTTATTGAATGGGTGGTACCATTAGGAGGTGGTACCTAGTTAGCCATTAGGATATGCCCTTAAAAGGGTCATTGGCCTTCTTCCTCTCTCTTTCTGGGCCACCAGGGAGTGACCAGCTTCCTCTGCCCAACACTCTCACTATATTGTGCTACTGCATGCCTGACCATGCACAGAAATCCCTGACATCATCATCCAGGGACCGTGCGCACTAATCGCTGACTTCATAAATCAGGGACCATGTGCACTAACCCATGACATCATCATCCAGGGACCATGCACACTAATCCCTGACATCATCATCCAGGGACCATGCACACTAATCCCTGACATCATCATCCAGGGACCATGTTCACTCATCCCTAGCATCATCATTAAGGGACCATGCACACTAATCCCTGACATCATCATCCAGGACCATGCACACTAATCCCTGACTTCATAAACCAGGAAACCATGCATACTCATCCCTGACATCATCATCCAGGGACGATGCACACTCATCCCTGACATCATCATCCAGGGACCATGCACACTCATCCCTGACACCATCATCCAGGGACCATGCACACTAATCCCTGACATCATCATCCAGGGACCATGTTCACTCATCCCTAGCATCATCATCAAGGGACCATGCACACTCATCCCTGACATCATCATCCAGGGACCATGCACACTAATCCCTGACATTATAAACCAGGGACCATGCACACTCATCCCTGACATCATCATCCAGGACCATGCACACTCATCCCCGACATCATCATCCAGGGACCATGCACGCTCATCCCTGACATCATCATCCAGGGACCATGCACGCTCATCCCTGACATCATCATCCAGGGACCATGCACGCTCATCCCTGACTTCATAAACCAAAGGAAGCTCTTCTTCCTCTATGGTGATTGTCTCAGAGCTTCAGCCACCACCATGGAAAGCTCCCACAGGTGCTAAGTGTCTGCTCTGCGTTTCCATCTGTAGTTTTTACATCTCATCCTTGGGCCAGCTCCCTGGTGGCTACTTCCATCGGAAACACAAGCCCTTCCTGTCCTTCAAGTCCCTGCTCCAGGGTTTGCTCTTCAGAGAGGCTTTGAGAAGGGCTGACCCAAAGAAAGCCCCCACTTCAGCCATGAGCTCTTGCTCAGTGCACTAGGACACTTGCTGCTTCCCGGGGCGACCTTTGCTTTAAGGCTACCTGTCCCCGCTAGAATGTCAACTCTGTGACAAGAATAACTTCGTCTTGCTAATGGCTGCTTCTCTGGTGACAGAGGGAGGTTGAACAGATGAAGGACTGAAGGGGCAAAGGCTTTCTTCTGAGTGTCTCGTGGCTCTGCTGGCCTTGTGCTGGATGCATAGGAGGGCCAGGGCACAGGCAGCAAGTTTCCAGGGCCAGCGGTGTCATGACAGTCAATATGACAGCAGGAAAGCTAGATAAGTACTGCGTCATCCTTCAGGTCATTGGGAAGAAAGGACATCTCCGGGAGCATCTCCAGGTTGCCAGTCATTGGGCCTGGCTGGGTCATGTGACATTCACCAAATCAATCCCTACAAGCAGGGATACAGTGCCCTCTGGCTGGCCAGGACTAATGCCTATGTCCAACACAGGAGTCCTAAGTCACTGTAGTGAGACAGTGTGTGGAGGGAGCTGGTTCCTCTAGAGAGAAGTCAGTGAGCTGCTACCAGAGAAAGGCTCATAGATGGGGTGCAAAGGCCGTAAGTGCCTCAGACTCTCTAAGAGGCTATTGTGGCTGAACGCTGCTGCCTCTCAGAAATCAGACATGGAGGCCCTACCTCCCAACATGACATTAGGAGGTTGAACTTGGGGACAGAGGGAGGTGTTGAGGAGGAAACCCTCACCAAAGAGCTAAATACTGCTATAGGGAGGCTAGAGAGTTGGCCAGCTGCCTTTGGCTGTTGGAGGACATAGCGAGAAGCAGCAAGCTGAGGGCAAAAGAAGCCCTCCCCAGAGCCAGTCCTGGATAGTGCCCTGACCCTGACTTGCAGACTTCAGGGGGGTGAGACATATTTCTGTTGTTTATAAGTCATCCAGTCTACAGTACTTTGTTATAGCATCCAGAACAGAATAGAGCGAGGCTCTAGAGAGTCCAAGATAAATAACACTTTAATAAACATTTGATGAATGAAGATAACCCAGTCCCTGACCGCTCAGGAGAGCAGGAAGAGAGATTCATGTTGCCATAGGATGTGCTTGTGCTGAAGGAAAAGGAGGCAGACAGGGAGCACCTGTGTCCCCTCCCCCAAGCCCTTTACCCCCACTCCCCTGCCCAAGAATGGAGACCAGGAAAGCAGGTTGCTACAGGCTGAAATGGGCTGAAAGCCAGGGGCCTGTCCTGACCCACTCATCCCATGAATTTTCTAGAAAGGAGGAATAAACTATTCTACACGGGAACGGGTTGTTGTCGAGTTATTTGTAACAGGGATAAAAGAAAAAAAAAACTGGAAACAGCCCAAATGGTCCCCAGTAGGGGACTGGTTAACTACATTATAGATCATCCACTTGATGAAATATTCCGGAGTCGTTAAAAATGATCGTTAAGGAAACTACAGAGCGGCCAGGGAAAAGGCGTCTGCCCTAATGCACAGTGACAGCACAGAATACAAATCTGTGACTGAACCACACGCTCAGCTGCGTGCTCAGGACACGGAGGCTCATGGGACGCCCGCCCTGCCGACAGGAAGCGCCTAATCCTGTGAAGGCAGGAGGGACCGGGAAACCAGCAATGGTACCTGGGGGTGGGGGAGACAGCAGATGCAACAGAGAACAGATTGTAAATTCGTGGAGGCCTGGAACAAGAGGAACTGGAGGAGGAGGAGGAGAAGGATCAGGAGAAAGAGGAAAAGGAAGAAGAGGGAGAAAAAGAGGAGGAAGAAGAGGGAAGAAGAGGAGGAGAAAATAGGGAAAAAGAGGAGAGGGATCGAAAGAGGAGGAAGAGAAGTCATCCCCCATAGATCTGTGAGTGATCTTCCTCCTCCTCCTCCCTTCATGTTGTATTGTTTTGCATAATAAAAACTAGTTGGAAATTAAGCTCAGCTAGAGGTGAATAATTTTCACCACTAACATTTATTCCTATAAATCATGGACTCGTAAGCACTTTATTTCCTTAACAATGGAGAAATATTTCTAGAACAGTTTATGAAACAAACAAGAAGAATAAAAAACCACTTTGTATGTTTTCCGGTCCTGATCTCCGCAGGAAAGTGGGGGGCACTTACATGTCTAGGAGAATGGGTACAAATATAAGAAATGGGGAAAAGTCCTTAAACAACGGTTGGAGACAGGTGTGGTGGCCAGGGCATTCCATAGGTGTCTGAAAAAGACCAGCTGAGCTGAGGACAGACTGCCATGAGCTGAAGTCCCATAGTTGGCCACTGAGAGGGACTCTGCTGGGTGACATGCTTCTCCTCCGTGATTCACATTGAAGCCTAATCCCCATTGTGGTGACACTAATACATGACATCTTTGAGAGGTGACTCAGTTACAGGACTGTTCCCATGAACGGTCAGTGTCCTTATACATAGACTAGACTTCTCTCCTCTTCCTCTCTCCTGCCCCATGAGGACACTCGACTCTGTACCAGTGTGAGTGTAGCAACCAGGCTCTCACCTCTGGACCTGCCAGCACCTTGACCTTGGCCTTTCCAGTCTCTAAAAACTGTGAAAGACACATTTCTGTTCTCCATAGCACATCAAGTAGAGGGCAGGCTTGCCTTGGGATGAGGGACAGCAGAGGAGGTCAAAGGTTCAGGGTCAGGAAGGGCAAGAAAAGCCAGGCTCAATGAAGCATTAAAAAGACAGAATTAGGGGTGGGGGATTTAGCTCAGTGGTAGAGCGCTTGCCTAGCAAGCGCAAGGCCCTGGGTTCGGTCCCCAGCTCCGAAAAAAAAAAAAAGAAAGACAGAATTGGGGCTGGAGAGATGGCTCAGAGGTTAAGAGCACTGACTGCTCTTCCAGAGGTCCTGAGTTCAAATCCCAGCAACCACATGGTGGCTCACAACCATCTGTAATGGGGTCAGTTGTGTCTGTTTTTTGTTTTTTTTTTTCTTTTTTTCGTTTGCTGGTTTTCAACCCAGGGACCTTGAACGCTTGGCAGGGCCTTGCGCTTGCTAGGCAAGTGCTCTACCACTAAGCTAAATCCCCAACCCCAGTTGTGTCTGAAGTGTGCTTATATACATTAAATATATAAATTAGTTTTAAAAAAATTTTTTTTAAAAAAAGACAGAATTGTGTAAGTTTTATGGGGACAGCTCATTTGGGGAGGTCTCAGATGAAGCTTCAGAAAAGCTGTGCAGGGGGCCTGTGAGGTGGTTGGGCAGGGGTGGGGACTGGAGGTGGGTAAAAGCGCTTGACATACAAATCTGATAACTTGATTCGCATCCCTGGAACCCATGGTGGAAGGAAGGAACTGATTCCTGAAAGCTTTCCTCTGGCCTCTGCCCAGGCACCATAGTATGCACATTAATAATAAAACTAATAGTAAATTAAAGGGGCCAGATATTCTGGACAGCTGTGTGTTCGAGGCCAGCCTAATCAATAGGGTGAGTCGCAGGCCAGCCAGGACTATATAGTGAGACACCGGACAGAGAGGGGGTGGGGAGGAAAAGGGGGAAGGGAGGGGGAGGGGAAGGGGGAAGAAGAACATCATTCCGTTTCAGCTCTTAGGCCACCGCCCTCCTCCAAAGTCTAATTCTTGACTAAAAAGACAAGACGCAGCTAATCCAGCCTGTGAACAGGGCTGCAGAAGGAATTCTGGGACAGGGGCCCAGTTCCCATCCCTCATAATCACTGATGTTGTTAGGTAAGAGTCCCTCCCCAGGCAGGAGACTGAGTCTTCCCTAGGGAATTTGACCAGTTCCAAAGGTAAGAGCTCCATGCTCTTGCTGGGGAGTCCCCAGACAGCGGCCCACCAAGATGCTGACATCTCCACTGTACTAGGAACCACAGACCCGGAGAGCCGGCGAACATTCCTGCGAGTCCGCAGCAGATGTCTGGAGAGACAAGCAGCGTGAAGATGAAAGGTTTATTTTGGTTCAGAGTCTTCCAGGTCACTTGGCCCGGTTGCTCCACAGCCTTTTACAAGATGGCGCGTGATGGTGGGAAGAGTAGGGTGGAGCAAATCCTCAGGCCGCATGACCGGAAGTAGCAAAGAGGAACAGGAAGTGCCCAGGAGCTCACCAGCTCCCTCAAGGACATATCCTTAAGAACGTGAAGATGCCTTTAAGGTCCCATCTTTTAAAGGCCCTACTGGGCTTCAGTGGTTAAGAGCATCAGTACTCTCCCAGAGGTCCTGAGTTCAAATCTCAGCAACCACATGGTGGCTCACAACCATCTGTAATGGTGTCTGACGCTCTCTTCTAGTGTGTCTGAAGGCAGCCTACAGTTAAAGGCTCTCTGACTTAGCTATGGCTGTGGGTGAAGCATAAAAGCTAACACAGCAGTCCGAAGTTGTTCTAAAGCTAAACTGTAGCAGTCTGCTTTTGAGGAATAGAGAGAAGAGAGAAGAGACAGTGTCAGGTGACAAGGTCCTTTACAGTGTGTTACTAGTAGCTTCGGGGGGACAAGAGAATCGGAGGACACCTCTTGGGGATCATAGAACAAAAAAAATTAATCTAAAAAGGTAGATTAGAAGGCAAATGCAAGGATGTCCCACAGAAAACAGAGCCAAGCCCCAAAGAAAGGGCCAATAATAGGAGCATTAGGTCAGTCAAAAAGATCTAATGTCTGGGCAGCAAGAAGTCATGAAAAGTCTTAGGATGGCTGGAGAGATGGCTCAGCGATTAAGAGCACTGGCTGCTCTTTCAGAGGTCCTGAGTTCAAATCCCAGCAACCACATGGTGGCTCACAACCATCTGTAATGGCATCTGGTGCCCTCTTCTGGCCTGCAGGTGTACATGCAGGCAGAAAGCTGTATCATAATAACGTCCCGGGAATGACAGACAGGAGCTTGGAATCCAAAGGCTCAGAAGTCATTATAACAGACAAAAGCAGACAGCAAGCATTTTGTTGCAAAGTTTCCCAAGCTTGGGGACAAAGGAAAAATGTCTACAGGTTTCCAGAGAAAGACAAGACTGGAAGGAATGTTCCAAATTCTGAAGAAAAAAAAATATTCCAAACTCAATTCCGTAGCCAGGTAAAGTATTTACCAAGTGAGAGAAGAAAGGAGAAGACAGCACTCAAGATGCCCAAATGCTCAGTTCTCTTCTAGGCTTCTCCAGAAACCCGAGGTCTGGCCAAGGAAAGAAGGCAGAAAGGTGATGTGACCACGGGCCCTAGGGACTGTAGTACTGTGAACATCTATATCACAATGTCAGTGTGAAGTTCCCTGTCTATAACCACGCTCCTCTTCTGAAGGACAGACATGTCCTTCGCTGCTAGCATGTCCCCAAGTCCAGTGAGGAAGCACCAGAACATGGTCATATGTCACTAACAAAAGACGATCTTAAGACTCAACAACACCAACTATGGGGAATGCATGGTAGAAAAGAGGAACAGGAAGTGGCTAGGGGCTCACTATCTCCCTAGGGGACACATCCTGGGTGTCCCAAGCTACTGTCTCAGCACAGACCAGTGGGTGCATAAATGACCCTGGTGCTAGCGTCACAGGACATGCCACTTTATGGCAATGTTTTCAATCAGTAGAAATATATGCTAAAATAATGGCAAAGCTATATACATAAACCAGTAATGTAGTGTAGACTGTCTTCAGGTCCTGTGCTCTGGACGTGGCAGCACGAGCTGTGTGTGTTTCCTGTCAGAGTTCTTTTCACAGCATCATCACGAACATCTGGGCTATGCTTGCAGTGCCCCATTACAGGGGCCGCGATGGCTCTCAGCGACAGTGTTCCTTTGGAATCTCCTTGGATCTACCACTGAATTTGTGAGCATCATCATTGGACTGTTCTGTGTGTCACAAGACTCTAGCCGAACGGCCACTCCAAGGCCGTGCCTGACAGATCACTCAGAGTGCCGTGGTTGAGAGTGTCTGGTGAAGTCAGGACAGATTTCTCTGAGACCTGAGTCTGTGAGGTGAGTTGGTTGCTCAAGGGTCTTGGTGTATAGTATCACAGAAGCAAGAACCTGAGGTGGGAGGGAATTCAATGTGTCAAGGAAAGAAGAGAGAGGGATGGAAGAAAGACACAAGTTAGGAGAGAGGAGGGGTACAGTCTGGAAAAGAAGGGTTATGGGGACCCAGTGACATGGGGACAGGCGGCAGAAGACTCGGGGAGTGTGAGCAGGTGGTTGCTTTGATCTTATCTACTTGGCATCATGGTTGACGTCCCAATGTGGCTATCTGCTTTCCACACCCTTCTGTCCTCGCCAGAGTCATAGACAAAGGGTTCAGCTGAAAACTACACTTCCCAGCCCCCTTTGCAACCAAGTGTGGTCAATGCAGTAAATTTTGGCCAATGAGACGTAAGCAAATGCATGCCGCCCTTCTGGGCAGCTGCCTTTAAGAGAAGGAGCCGGAGTCTCTTTTGTACCTCCCTGTTTTTCTCCTCTCAGTCTTGAGTGATGACTGAAGCTGAACAGCTAACCTGGACCACAGGAAGACACTGGAAATGAAGGCCACCTGCTAGGAAGGAGTGTCTGAGAGCCAGTGGTCTTGGAGCAACCACGGCAGGAGAGATGAGACCTATGAGGACCAAGCACCGCCATCTTGGCTCCTAAAACTCTCCGACTATAACAGACTCCTCACAGCAGACCCTGGGAGTCACAGATTGTTCTGGGGGCGTCATCTTGTCTGTTCTTCCCCTCCCTTGCGCACGACCTATAGCCAGCCCAGAGTCCCGCCTTCTGGATTGCAGAGTGTGGGAAGAGGCACATTTGGGGGCAGGGAGGGACCAGGGAAAGGCCACACCCACTTCCTTTCCTGGCCTGGCTACATGGAGAATGGCAGAGCAAACTAAGTGGTTTTCTAGGCTCAAACTTCAGAATTCCAGCTTGGCCCCTGGAACTAGCAGGCTATGGTTTTCCTATGTCTAGAATTCCGCACTTGGGAACTCAGTTCTCAGAATCGATGCGGGTGGGCTGAAGGAGTCGTCATATTGAAAACAAGGGCAGCAGATTCCCAGACTAGCCGCGGTAGCTTATACTGGTAGTCTCCCCACTAGGGAGGCACGGAAGGAGTTAAGAGGCTGTTTTTGGCCCAGGGAGTGACACTATTAGGTGTGGCCGCCCTGGGAGGTATGGTGAATTTCACTCCAACAGGAGCTATAGTATATGAGATTCTATCTTTAAAACACCAAAAGGATTTCCCAAGCGTGGTGGCTCAGGTTGATCCCAGTGCTCAAGAGGCAAAGGCAGGCTACAAAGTGAGTTCCAGGTCTCTTGTTTGTTTGTTTGTTTGTTTAAGAACAAGTGAGCACCTTTCTTGTAGCACAGAGCCAGCCAAGCTCCTAGACCTACCCCTTCCACAGGGAACTTTCCCCAGGACTTGGCAACCCACCTTTGCCCACAGTTCTCCCTAGGCCCGGCTAAGTCAGCCTCTCAGCGGAGACGGCCTACCACAAAAAACCCATCCCAGGCTCCTCCCCCTCAGCAAGCTCCTCCCACATACCACCACCTACTCCCTGAACACTCAGAATTTCTATCCCTTCCTACCCATATTCTCCACTCCAAAGAGTGTCCTGATTTTTTTAAAATGTAAATTAGATCAGAAAACACAGTCTCCATTTTGAAGCCTTCCAGATCAACACAAAATAAAACCCGGACCCCATCAGGGCGCCTCTCCTTCCCCTTCATTCCCTTGCTCTGTGTTTACCTTTCCCAGCCTCACCCCATCATACTCCATCGTGGATCCCACCTCAGACCCTTGTCCCTCGATGTTCTCTGGTTGATGTGTCCTTCCCTGACCCCTCCACTCTCCAGCGTCTTGGCTCTCTCCTGCCTCTCTTTCTGCTCTTGCTGGCCCTGAGCTGATGTTATCTTGCTCACTTCCCTGCCCACCCACTGGTCCTCTCCCCTGAAGCCCTCACTGAAGCCCTGAGCAGGTCCCCTGACCATGTCCTTAGCCACAAGGCCCTGGGGCAAGGATGCCTGGCACCAACAGGGGCTTCGTAATGGATAAATGGACCACATTCACGTTGTCCTTCCAGTCCCTGAAGCAGGGAGACCAGAAGCCGAATGCCCAGGTGGTTGGCCGTGGTCCACCCTGGGCTCGTCCTAACCCTGCCTCCCATTCACTGGGCATGGCAGCTCCTTTCCCTCCACTAGTACCTGCCTTCCTACCTCCTTTTGCAAGGAGGCAACCACTAAGTCTCCTCACTCTCTCCTAAGCCTGATCCAAAGTCCAGTCAGTAAAATGGTTCACCAGTCACCAGCTGTCGAGGGTGGCTAAGAGTTTTCTATTTAGAAGACATTTTCCCAGGCTCCTCCTGGTGTTAAATCATTTCTCCAAATTAGCGGGAATACTCATTACCAAGCCAGCCACCTCCCATTAGTCAGGAAATGTGCCTTCCCTGGGTCAGCCCCTCCTGACCCTGGGCCATCTCCTGTCACTCCCTGGAGTGGATGGTAGATGTCTGGGGCTGCAGTCTTTCAGCGGATAGCACTGGTAGAAGAGAGAGGTTGGTGGGTGAGCCTCTCTGACAGATGGGTCATAGCTCTCTCTTCCCTCACCCCTCAATCCTGTCTGTCCTTCCCTCGACCCCTGACACATCCTTACTTCTGGGGTGGCTCTGCGGCCTTGTGGCTCTGCTTGTAGGGTGACGAAGAGAGGGCAATTAGAGCAGGCGCATTAAGAGGCCAGAAAGAAGTCTTTAGAGAAGTTCTCTGCGGACTTCGATCCTTCCGCGTCTTACAATTTGGTTGGCCAAGGGGTACTCTGTGCTCCAGGTGTGTGGAACTCCCCGCTGCCCGGCCCGATGGCCCCCCAAAGCCCTGCTGCAGGTGTGTTGTGCTCCTCCATGGCTCCCAGCCGCTTTTTACGTTGTCTCCTGAGCCTGTCTTCGGGGAACCAAAACTGATTAGAAGCAGGCGGAAAATGGCTCATCCTGTGCAGGGCGTCTAATAAATATTAGCTAACAACAACAATAATAATAACTTTGCTGACATCTCCCAGGCTGCCAGAGCGAAGTGTCAGATGCACAATTACAGACTAACTGGTTTTACAAAAAAACCAACACTTGCCTGCTTTAAACCATCCTCCTTTGACTCACTGGAGGGGGGTGTGCCCAAGGGCGGGGAATTCTATTGTGCTGAATTCAGGCAGCGGGGGTTCTAGAGCCCGGGTTCTTCAGTTCAACAGGCAGAGGAAGGGCCTGTTTAATCTCTAGGCAGGGGTTTCCTCTATTAATTTATCCAGAAAATACGTCCCAAGCTCCCACTGCACGCAGGCCCGTTCTCTGAGCTGCAGATGCCTGGAAAGGAAACGCAACGAGCGCTGATAGAATCCCCAATGCGGTGGGGACTAACTCAAGCAAAGCAACACCCAGGGGGTGGCAGAAAGATACCACGGGGACTTGGTGGGTTAGACAGAGAAATTGCAATCTGAGGGATGCATCTTTCCAGTCCCAAGCAGGCCTATCGGGATCCTGGGCTTTCTAGCGTGTCTGGGCATCTCGTTTGACTCCTCCAGAAGTGCCAGATGCATGCTTTAGCAGGGTCTTAGCTGGGATCTAAATGAGGAACTGTGTCCCGGACTGAGAGATAGCTCAGGAGGAGCCTGGGCCAGCAGGCAGAGCAGTGAGGCCAGGAGATTGCAGCCCAGGGCAGGGGAGCTGGCTGGTGACAGACAGGGCTTGGAAGGCCTTACCCCTGGGTCCTGATCCAGGCACACAGCTCTTGTCTAGCCTACCCCTTGGAGGAACTGGCTGTGGTTTGATGCTCCAGCTCCTCCCTGCCTTCTTTCAGGAAAAGAGTAGGGACTGACGGGTACCTCCCATCCCACATCAAGGCTTACTGGTCCTGTGTCTCTCACCTGGGATGGTGAGACCTATCGGGGAGACTCTTCCATTGCTAGAACTAGGGATGTAGGTTCTAGGAAGCAACAGGGATGGCGGGGTGCAAAAGGGAGGCTGGGAGGATCCAGGAAAGGCATTCCATGATGCTGGGGGTGGGTCCTGTGCAGGGACTGCCCCCACCAGGCAGCAACTCTGAGAACAAGACCTTAAAGAACCTAGAGATTTTCTTTTTCTTCCCTTCCTTTTCTTGTTTTTCCTTTCTATTTCTTTTTCTCCTTTCTTTTCTTTTCTTTTTTTTTTCTTTTTTTTTCTTTTTTTTTTCGGAGCTGGGAACCGAACCCAGGGCCTTCCACTTGCTAAGCAAGCGCTCTACCACTGAGCTAAATCCCCAACCCCTTTTCTTTTCTTTCTTTCTTCCTTTTTTTCCTTTCCCCAAGGAGCTTCAATGCTACCCACACTAATTGTAGGTTTTTCTGAAAATGCAGCATGAATCATTTATAAATAAAGAGACTATAAAAATCCGAAGAAGAAGAAGAGGAGGAGGAGGAGGAGGAGGAGGAGAAGAAGAAGAAGAAAAAGAAAAAGAAGAAGAGGAGGAGAAGGAGAAGAAGAAGAAGAGGAAGAGGAAGAGGAGGAGGAGGAGGAAGGAGGAGGAAGAAGGAGGAAGAAGAAGAGGAGGAGGAGGAAGAAGAAGAGGAAGAGGAAGAAGAAGAAGAAGAAGAAGAAGAAGAAGAAGAAGAAGAAGAAGAAGAAGAAGAAGAAGAAGAAGAAGAAGAAGAAGAAGAAGAAGAAGAAGGAGAAGAAGAAGAAGAAGAAGAAGCAGCAGCCACTGGAGATATCTGTGCTGTTACTCTCTTTCAACACCTGGGAGGTGAGACGCTCAGCCACTACCATCTCACCCCGCCCACCCAGCTCTGCGGTGCCCAGACGGAGTTCTGCAGTGTCTGCAGTTCACAGGCCATGATGGTAATGTAGAACCCCAGCGAGAGGAAGCTCTGGGGATCCCATGGGACGGTTCTGCAGCAGGTCAGTGCATAGCCCTCTCTGTAGGCATGAGGGCAGCGGGCCAGCCCCCATTGCGAAACTGCGGCATGCAATTTTAGGAGGGAGTGAGAACTCATTTATTCTAGAGCCAAATAAGATGAACAGGAGCACAGGTTCGAGATGCCCTGAACACCATGATCTGACATGCTGCCTGTTGCATGAAGTTATTACGGCTATAAAACCAAAGAATGTCGTAAGTCAAGGCATTTCTAACACACTGGTGGCAACAGCAGGCAGGTGGTCTCAGTACAGCCGGGAAACCTCTGCTGTGCGCCTCAGATGCTGTCTGATAACATTCTTAGCTTTGGGGTTGGTAGAAGCTAGGGGCCTGTTAAATTAATATATTCCAAAGATTTCATGTGACAGTCGTGGGATATGAGAATGGCTATTAAGGAGGCTAAAGAGATTCCAAGATCATTTGACTCAGGATCAATATTCCAACTCATCAGAATTCAGTAGTTGCCATTGATCCGTCAGCCTTACAGAGTCTGAGGTGGGTGTGGTTATCTCTTAGACTCCACTCCCCACTCAGCTCCTAGTGTGTAGCCAGCAAGGCAGGAGTTCCATCCCAGTGGGTCAGACACACAGTACAAGAAGGACTGACAGGCTCAGAAACTGGGAGCAACTTGGTAAGTCTGCAAGGTCCTCGAGGTTTCAGACTCTGCATTCTCCAAGTGTCTGGAGTGACTCTGAATGCTGCAGTCCTAGGCTCTGAGGGTCTCTTACACTCACAGTGGACAAGACCTCTGTTTCCCGGGACTTAGCACTAAGACAAGGCGTTTTCAGGAAAGGTCCTGGAACACGAGATGATGTTAGTGCTGGGGGCGTTTCCGGGGAAGGTGCCTTTATTCCTGTTCTCTCATATATTTATTGTTTATTTAAAATTGAACCAGGGTATAGCTGTATAATTTTTCCCCCTCTCCAACCTCCCACTCTTCCTAGGTCCAACCTCCTTCTTCTCACAGCCCTCTCCTTTAATCTCTGTTGTTACACATACATACATACATACATACATACATACATACATACATACATACAAATCAACATACAAATGTAACCTGCTGAGTCCATTCAGTACCTGTTCACACTGTGCATGTGTGTGTGTCTAAATGCATATGTGTGTGTCTGTGTGCCTGTATCTATGTGTGTGTGTCTAAATGCATATGTGTGTGTCTGTGTGCCTGTATCTATGTGTATACATGTGTATGTGTGCATGTGTATATATGTGTTCACATGTGTATGTGTGTGCATGTATATGTGTGTGTCTATGTGCATATGTATGTGTGCATGTGTCTGTGTGCATGTATCTATGTGTGTGTATGTATATGTGTTCGTGTATGCGCGTGTGCAATGTGCACGCAGGTGTCTGTGTGTCTAAGTTTCTAGGACAAAGGAATCAACTTTGGGCTAAGATGTGAATGACTAAAGGAGCCAAGAAGAACACTCTAGGAAGAAAGGACAGCCAGCGAGGACACTTAGAGCAGCAAGTCCCTTGAACCACAAAAGGAGGCAGCCGCTCCATGCAGGCACATGGCATGTGGCACAGCCATTGTCTCTTTTTCCCAGAAAAAGCCTAAGTATTCACCCATGTGAGGTTTCTCCCTCTCACCCCGTGTAACTCTAGCTGGCATGAAATACATCACGTAGACTTTGAACTTGCAGCAATCCTTCTGCCTCATCCTTCAGAGTGATGAAATTAAAAGCATGCATCAAAATACGTAGTATAAACATATACTCACTTTGTTTTGTTGTTCGTCTGGTGCTGGGGTTTGAACCCAGGGCTCATAGACGCCCCACTAGCACTCCGCCACTCAGCAGTAGCTTCAGCCTGCATGGAAATCTACACTAACTAAAACCCAGTCAGAGAAGAGAGCCAGCCAGAGAGAATCAGCATGCGGAAGCCATGTGCAACCTCACTACACTTCAGTCTTTCCCGCTGGCAATGGGCTACACACAGTAGCAATCCCACAAGATCCTGTGGCCTCCTGACAGCACGGAAGCCTTAGTCTATGTAATGCATTCTGATGCTCACCCTAGGACAAAATTCACTTTCGGAAAGGATCCGCGCCGTTAAGTGACGCATTGCTGGAGTTCACTTTGGGAGACGGTGTCCCGTCGGGGAAGGGAACACGGGGAGAGAGGCAAAGCCAGGGTTTCCAGAGCCAGATGCCTGTGCCAAACTCCATCACGCACCAGCCGAGCAACCTGGGCAAACAGCTCCGCTGTCTGGGCCTCTGTTTCGCAACCCTTCCTTGTTGGAGTGTAGTTCCTGAACAGGCCAGAACACGGCATCTGGAGTGGCTGTGACTGCACCTTACTCTGTGCTTGTTCTGCACGGCTTATCGGGCGTGTATCTGCACTGAGCAAATGAAAATGGCCCGAGTTCTGTGCCTGCAGCAGGAGGTATCTGTGGAGAGTAATGTAGATATTATGTAGATCAATAGTGCCGGAATCCACATGGGGTCCAGGCCACTACAGGCCATCACCTCTGCCCAAACTCCAAGACATTTTTTTCCCCAATCAAGGTCCCCTTTGCCCTCTTCGATTAGTCTCTTGGTGACAAGAACACACCAAGGACCCAGGTCTGGCCAACTTTTTCCAACCCCCATCTGCCCACAGCAGACCGTTCAGAAATAGACCAAGAAACCTAGAGCCAGAACAGAGAGAGACGTGGTCTGATGATGTCGTCCAAGGCCTTAGAGCCACTCAGAGGCAACGCCAGCAGCGGGGTCAATGGCCTTTACTATCGTGCGACAGCTGCCTTTGGCTTCTGCCAATTCTAATTGAGTTTCTGTCGCCTGCAACCAGAGTCCTGACAGCTACACAGTTTCGTATGCAATAGCAGAACTCGCATGTCCATGGGGTCTGTGATCATTGACAGCAAGAAAAGATAAGGCAAATGTTCACAGGCCCCCTCCCCCTTCCCTGGAGAACTCCAGGCTCCCCAGCCATACAGTTGGGTAGGCTGCTTCTTCAGACTTAGCTAGCCAGGATTTCCCATCATCCCTTGCGCCGTAATAGGTTAATTAACCCAGGAACGCATGACCCAGTGAGATACCATGCTTCAGTTTTAATTCAATTTGGGGACTTTTTCCCACTGGGCACAGACAGGTGGCTTTAGACTATTCTGGCAGCCACCAAATAACTACGAGGGAAAGCCTACATGAAGGAAGAGCCGTGCCCCCGAGGGCTTGACTACCTGAGCCAGCGAAAGCCAGTTGGGCTCAAACTTCCGGTTTCACTTCCTGTCTAAGGAAGAGTCCGTGTGCCTCCTGTGGCACAGACGGGGAGGTGCTGGTCCCCAACATCAGAGGCCTGTGCGCTCCACTCTCCTACACTTCATTTTGCAGCCTGAAGGAAACTATTTGGTTTCTCTCAAGCTCTCAGGGCACTAGAATGCAGGGGCTGCTCTGAAGCCTCAGGTATGAGATTCTTGAAGGGCTGGGAACCGGGGCAAGCCTTGTTCGGCACGTGGGCTGGAGGAAGCTGGAGCTCTTGACACCCCAAAGCAAGCGATAACTCACCCCGGCCCACCTCTGCCCTTCCCTCGGCCCATCTTGAGCAAGGACAGCCATCCATCCCACTTATCGGACCTCTTATTTCATCCTTTATCCAGCTGTCACAGGTGTCACTCAGCACCCTGAACAGAGTTATGAGAGATTGAGTGCCCGGACTGGGCTGGCTGAAGGATTCATGGCGCAAGTCCCCTCATTCATCAGGGAGAGCTCTTGTTAAGGTTTGGGCTTGCCAGCGTGGGGCTGGAGGAGCAGGAGGCTTCTTTGGCAAGAACCGGAACACCAAAGTCATGGGGAGGACAGAGGTGGCAAGGAGGGAGACCACCCCTGCGTGTCAGTGAGGTAGCCATTGGACCACAAGGCAGGCAGGGGACCTTGTGTGGTTCACCTGAAGTCAGATAAGCTGTTTACTCAATACCAGGGGCACAGGGCCAAGGGAACCTGGAAGGGCAGCTTGGCCTCCAAGCACTGCAAAGAATTTTTAAATTGTGTCACACACGTCCCTACCCTGCTTGTTACAGTTACATGAGGCCCCCACTCCTGGTCCAGTTTACAAAGCCCTCTCCCCATGCCTGCGTCACCCCAGTGTCCTTCCCTTGGCCACCCCACCTCTAGCCTCTGCCTAATCCTCACACACCCAAGCTCACACCGGTCTCAGGACCTCTGTACTCCCCGTTCCTACCACCTGTGCAAGCATCTCCCAGGCTTTGTGGGGCTTCGCCCCCTTCTACACTTAGGCTCAGCTCCAAAAGCAGAGGCTTTTTCCTACCCCTCACTGCTAGTGTCTGCCACGTGGCTCTATCTCATTTCCTTCACAGCTATTAACCTTGGCCGAGGATGTTCTACCCTTTGTCCCCTTTACTTGAAAAGAAGCTGCTGAGAATTCCACTGGCGAAGGCGGGGTTCTGTCTGCCCTCAATGCCGGGGAGGTCCCAGCCAGTGCCCGGTGCGTTGCTGAGTATCAGACACACAGAGATATAGGTTACCCACATAAACTGCTGCCCAGCTGGGTCCCTCACATCTGGCTCCAAGCCTGTGTGTTTGGAAGCAAAGCCAGCCTGGACTCTGGGATTCTGTCCAGAGTCCTGAGGCTTTAAGAACCCCGTGTCCCACCCAAAAGCAGCTCTTACAGACAGGGAGGGAAGATGTTGGTTTTGAGAAAAAAGATGCTGTTTTGTGGCGGTTGCCATGGTAACACTTCTTTATGCCACAAAGACCCCCCTTAAAGTTAGAGAAGAGAGGGCTGCTAGTCAATGGATATTGACCAATAGCTGTGGGGCCCTCGGCTGAGCGCAAAGAGGGACTTTCAAGTCACCCCTGCCTGTCCTTCCGCTTGATCTGTCCTCTCTGCTTTGTCCCCCCACAGGGACAGCAGCTTCCACTGTCCTCAGCCTGCTCCCATCTGAGGGACCAGCAGCACTCACCTGGGGGCTATGGAGTGGGGTGGGGGGGAGAAGGAGGTCAAGGGTCATCCCAGGCAGTGGAGCCAAGCAGGGAGCTATTCTGGGCGGGGTGTGGCTCTAAACACCACACTATTGCAGGCTCGTTTGGATGAGTTAGTGGGTTCAGTGCTTGCCTACCCACAGGGGGGCCATGTGCAACTGTCTGTCCATCCCACAAGGCTCAGAGAGGCCCTGTGAGCAAGAGATAGCTGCAGACAGCCCACATGCAGAATTCAAGCTTTGTGAGCACACCGCCACCCCTGCAGTCCTCCATACAAACAGACGTGATCGCTGCTGTCTGCTACCCTTGCTCTGGGTCCGCCATGCCGTCACCTGGACACCTTTGCTGTTTGTACAAGGACATGGGATCTCAGGGGTAAAGACCACGACCCAAGCGGGAGAATTGGAATCTGCATTCGTGTCCACGGCCCAAGTTCATGCCCTAACATTGGAACCTGGGTATGTACTGCCAGGACAGCCTTTCTGCCTGCTCACTCTAGCTGAGGGACCGGAAAGCTCACCCTTGTCACTTGGGGACTTGCTAAAGGCTGCCCAACAATAGAACCAACCAACCACTGTCCTCAGGGCCACCAGGGGCCACCACCTACAGCCTCTGCACAGGATCAGGAGACCAAGCAGGGTCGTACACTGCTGTTGCCTCAGTGGCTTCATGAGAGCGTGAGCTAACTCCTCCCCATTCCTAAGGATGTCCAAGGACACAGGGGCAAGTGTTACCCAACCTGGGACACTGGGAAAGGCTTTTCCAACAGAGGAACCCCTCCTCCGGAACAGGGCAGGTAGAGAGCCAAGCACGCAGCCTAGGCTTAGCCACTAGCGTCTCTTAAAGGCATTTATCTTATGGTCTCGATTGTGAGACTTGAGATCCTTAGAAATACGCCAAAAGGTGGCAAAGAACTGAACATCGTACCAAGGCGCCCAGCTACTGTGACGGTACAGCCTCCAGGCGCTGTTTGTGTGTGTGTGTGTGTGTGTGTGTGTGTCTGTGTGTGTGTGTCTGTGTGTGTGTATAGCTCTGTGTGTGTCTCTGTGTGTCTCTGTGTGTCTCTCTGTGTGTGTCTGTGTGTGTGTGTGTGTGTGTGTGTCTGTGTGTGTCTGTGTGTGTGTGTGTGTGTGTGTGTGTGTGTGTGTCTGTGTGTGTCTCTGTGTGTCTGTCTGTCTGTGTGTGTACAGCTGTCTCTCTGTTTCTCTGTGTCTCTCTGTGTGTATATCTCTCTCTATGTCTCTGTCTGTGTGTGTATGTGTGTATCTCTGTATGTGTGTGTGTTTCTCTGTGTGTCTGTGTGTGTGTGTGCTTCTCTGTGTCTCTCTGTGTCTCTGTCTCTCTCTCCCACTCACTCACTCACTCACTCTGGAAGTGAGTAGTGCTTAGACTTGGGGTAGGACGGGATGAAGTAGAGATGTATCTCCTTAATTTTAGGTCATGTTCGTGCATCTTCCCTCAAAAGCATCTCTCTCCCAGCACCCCGGCAGGAAAAAAATCATAAGACATTCTGTTGGAAAGAGGGTGTACTTGTTCATTTCCTGGTACCATAACACAACGCAGAGGTTGGGTCATATTATTTAAAAAAAAAAAAAAAGGGAGAAAGGGGTTGGGGATTTAGCTCAGTGGTAGAGCACTTGCCTAGCAAAGTGCAAGGCCCTGGGTTCGGGTCCCCAGCTGTGGAAAAAAAAAAAAAAAAGGAGAGAAAGATTTATTTCCCTCGTGATTCTGGAAGTTCGAGACCACGTGCCAACAGTACCTGCTTGCCTCTGGTGAGGACCTCACCTAGGAGGAACCTGTAAATGAGATTACATGAAAGACCCGGAAGCCAGAGAGAGGCAGGGACAGAGACAAATGTTTAATTTTGTTTAGACACAAGCGGTCACTATACCACCTAGGCAGTGAAAACCTACAAGCTCAAGAGATCCTCCTGCCTCAGCCTCAAATAGGACTGGGACCACAGGCAGATACTGTGGCATCTGGCTTCAAGCTTGGTACTTTTAAACAACTCAGTCGGGCTGGAGAGATAGCTCAGCAGTTAGGAGCACTGACTGCTCTTCCAGAGGTCCTGAGTTCAAATCCCAGCAACCACATGGTAGCTCACAACCATCTGTAGTGATGCCCTCTTCTGGTGTGTCTGAGGACAGCTACAGTGTACTCATCTATGATAAATAAATAAATCTTTAAACAACTCGGACATGTTGGAACTGTTTCAAGAGAGGTATATTAGCTCTGTCCATGGCCACACTCCTAGACCCAACCATCTTCCTCTAGGGCCCAACTCCAACAAGTTGAGGCCGCCATTCTAAGGACCAAGCTTCCAGTATATCAATTTTGGGCAATGCGCTCAAGCCACAGCCACAAAAAGCCACGAATGTCTTTTCATTACAGGTGTGGAGGGGAGCTTCTCAGGGTAAATCCTTCACTGTCACACAAAGTTCCAGAGTGTTAAGGTCTTTGTGCCTCCCTTAGTCAGCTGTTACTGCAATAATGCCATGTAACAAAAACCCCCAAAGCCTCAGAGACCAAGAAAATAACATTTAATCTTGTTCGTCCACGACAGAGGTGGCTCTGTTTGGGCCACTAGCTGGGTTCAGCTCTGCCGTATGTATGCCTTGCGTTTGTGGACCAGCTCTGTTTTCTTCTCAGGGTGGCTGGGAAAATAAGAGGCTATTTTATTTTCCAATATTGTATTGATTTTTTGTTACGTCTATGGGTATTTTGCCTGCAACTATGTCTGTGAAATAGGGGTGTTCCTGGTGCTGTAGAAGGCCAGAAGAGGGCACCAGATCGCCGGAACTGACGTTACAAACATTTACGAGCTGCAATGAACCTAGGGTGCTTACCAGATGAAATCCCTCCAGCACCAGGAGCTTTGGAGGAGCTGGGCAAAGTGAATCCAGCAAGCACAGGATCTTGATATAGAAGCGAGGCACCTTTAATCCCAACACTGGGGGGGCAGAGGCAGGTGGATCTCTGTGAGTTCCAGGGCCTGATCAATGAAGGGCAGACTGGTCAGAAGAGGAAGAGGACAAGAGGAGGAGAGGGAGGAGGCAGGAGGAGGAGGAGGAGGAGGAGGAGGAGGAGGAGGAGGAGGAGGAGGAGGGGAGGAGGAGGAGGAGGAGGAGGAGGAGGAGGAGGAGGAGGAGTCCTCCTCCCCTAAGGAGCTTGGAAACCAACAAGACCTGAGGATAACTAGCCTTGAGAACGCTAAGGAAACATTGTAGCAATGCAGAAAACAAGCAAGCACCCGGATGTGGTGTGCCTGAAAGCCAGCGGCACTTTCCTCCTCGCCTGTGGAGCGCACGCAAGCCCTTACTTGCCAGCAGCTTCAATTCCACCCCACATCATTTGCAGCCAGAGCTCCTCAGGTGATGACAATGATACCTGAAAGGTAAGAAGACAGCACATTCCCACTGACAAGCACCACGCAGCAGGCTTAGGGGCATCACTGGGATTTGGTCCTCTCTGCTTTGCCTTCTGAACCAGGCAGTGCTGACACCACCATGGGCTTTCAGAGCCCAAGCAACCACCCTCTCCATCCACAACCGCTCCTTCCAATGTTCGCCTGGCCTTGAAGCTCCGGGAGCCTGGTCTTCCACCAACAGGGAAGGAAGGCAGCTGGTCATTTTTCACTGTTGGCCTCGGGACTCCCTAAATTGAGATTTCTCTTTGCTGTTGTCTCTATCTGCCGACTCTGTCTTCATTCAGTGAGGTGGAGGATCTGGGAAGGGGGGTCTACCGTGCCCAGGTGAGCTTCTGGCTCTCCACACCCACAGAGCCTCTCACACTCCTAACAGAGGACTAACTGAGCTTTCACTGTTGCTAGCGATGCAAAGTGGTTGATTATTTTACATCTGTTTACTTCTTTGGAGGTGGCCTGGGGGGCCCATGGTGGTCAGAGGACAACTTGCAAGCGTCTGTTCTCTCTTTGCACTCTGTGGCTTCGGGGATTGAACTTGGGTCATCAGTCTTAGTGGCAATCACCTTTACCCACTGAGCCATCTCACTGGCCCACGTTTTTTTTAAGTTTTATGTGGCGTTGAGTTAAACGGCAAATCTGGGCTGGAAGAAACATCAAGAAATGTGGTGTTCGTGAAAGGGAAAAGGAGAGGGTGAGGGGAGGGATGGATACCACATCTGACCAACCTTCCTCCCTGCTCACCCCATGCAGCCCATGCACCTTTCTCTCCCAGCCCTTGGTCTTTCCCCATCCTGACCCTCCCCCTCGCCCACTGCTCCAAGCCCCACCCCTGCTAGCTCCACCCATCAATTCCTTCACCTTCCCAGAAAGCCAAAGGCTGCCACCACACAGCCTGGACAGGCGGCGCCCCCCTCAGGCCAAACTCAGCCCTGGGCTGTGGCTATGGGCGAGACAAAGACGAAATGCCCACGGGAGAGATTAGGAGGACGTGGTCAAACCTCCACTGGTGACCCCAATTTCAGATTCGAACTCAGGTCTCCAGAGGTGAATGGAAAGAAAATGGCTAAATTAAAATGCTAATTACCGTCTCGAGCAATTCGTCACCAGACAGTCGCCTGTATCTGTTATTAACAGCCCTGGCCTACCCAGAGACACCGATGGCTTTAAGATTCAGGTGCAAGAGAAAATAGCATGGTGCCGCGTCTGCACTACGCACACAGCTATGCCAGCATCACGTGGCTCTGCACGACCTCACAGAGAGATGAGCAGCAGAAAAGCCTGCTGGGGAACTTAAGGCTCCTCCAAGCTGTCCGTAGAGGCCCCTCCAAGGGTCCTCTCGAACTTGAAGTGGTTAAGGCAGCTGGAACAGGGTAATATTAACTCCATGTCTAAATGCATCTGCAAAGCATTGCATGGCACTCTAGCAACTCCGTGCCCCATCCACCTCTGGAGACCCGAGTTCGAATCTGAATTGGGGTCACCTCCATGCCCCACCCCCCAGTCACACTCCTTTTTGCTTTTTGCTTTGGGGGATGGGGTTGATTTTGTTTGTTTGTTTGTTTGTGGTTCTGTTGTTGTTTTGGTTTGGTATGGTTTGGTTTGGTCTTGGTGACAGAAATTGAAGCCGGGAGTGCCATGGTTTTAATTAACTAAACTTCTTTTCTTTTTCTTTTTCTTTTTTTTTTTTTTCCAGAGCTGGGGACCGAACCCAGGGCCTTGCGCTTGCTAAGCAAGCGCTCTACCACTGAGCTAAATCCCCAACCCCATACATTTAACTAAACTTCTATGACCCCCATCCCAAGTAGGAAGAAGTCAGAGTAAAGTTTCACACACACGCACACGCACACACACACACACACACACACACACACACACACACACACGCACACACACAGCTCTTAGACTGTGAGACTTCAGGAAGTATATTTAAAGGAGGGAATTTGCTGTGGAAGAAAAAAAGATGGTTCCCGTACGAACTGTGGGTGGTGGCACTTAGAGGAACCACAGCTCCTATTGGCCCCTGAGCTGCCCTTCCACACTAACCTCCAGTAATGAAACAGAACTGGTCTTGAGGGATACCTCAAGGCCTTGAGAAGTGGCCATGAGAACCCTGCCTAGGCTAAGGGCACAAGTGGCCAGGAGACAGGAGTCCTGGAGATGCAGGGGTCAGAGTAGGTGAGAATCCCAGAATGAAGAACCAGGCAGAACTGCCCGAGGTCTCAGTCTTCAGGGAGGGCACAGGTGGACACCCCTCTTCTTTGTGTACTCCCAGGCTGGACCAGCCAGTAGCCAACAGAGTCCTGTCTGCCCCATGTCACCCTGGAACAGCAACAGTGTAGTTCTCTAAGACGTTCTTACCCCACCCGTGTGTTCTGGGGAGCAGGGGTGAGATCTGCCCAGGGTTCTGGGAGAATGGTTGCATACACAGAGGTCGCTCTGTGGCTTCTTACAGAGTCAAGGGGGATGCTGTACACAACCATTCAATGTCATATCCAAGGACTGCCCCTCCAGCTGGTTTTCACAGGCTGTGGGAGCTAGTTCTCAAGGGTCTGTGAACCTGGTCATGACACAATGGACATTTCGACGTCTTCTGGCCAGGATGTGTGAGAACATCAGTGCTCTCCACGAGCTCCCAAGCTGGGCTTTTAACTGTGAGGGCAGCCCAGCTCAACAGCCACCCGTCTTTAGCTAAAGTTGTATTTATTTTTTCTCTTTTTAAAAAAGTTTTATTTTTAGCTGGGCATGGTGAACACACCTTTAGTCCCAGCAGCCAGGAGGCAGAGGCAGGCGGATCTCTGGGTTAGAAGCTAACCTTGTCTATGGACGGAGTTCAAGGACAGCCAGGGCTAACAACAACACTGTCTTGAAAACCAAGATAAACAGAAAGATTTATTTTTATTTTATGTGTAAGATTGTTTACCCAAATGTACGTAGGTACACCGTACACACACCTAGTGAGGCCAGAAGAGGATGTCAAGTTCCCCTAAAGCTGGAGTTAGTTCCAGGTGGTGTGAGCTGTCACACACGTGCTGGGGACTGAAACTGGTCCTCTGCCAAAACAGCCAGTGCTCTGAATTCTGGAGTCATCGCTCTGGTCCACGAAGTAATGTTTTCCGTCTCCAGATATTTTATATATTTTAAAGATTTATTTATTTATATATAAGTACACTGTAGCTGTCTTCAGACACACCAGAAGAGGGCATCAGATCCCATTATGGATGGTTGTGAGCCACCATGTGGTTGCTAGGATTTGAACTCAGGACCCCTGGAAGAGCAGTCAGTGCTCTTAACCACTGAGCCATCTCTCCAGCCCCCTATTTTATATTTTTAAATGTTTTACATTTGTGTATGTGTGTGTGTGTGGGTCTGTGTGTCTGTGTGTGGTGTGGTATGTGTGTGTGTGTGTGTGTGAGTGTGTGGTGTGTGTGTGTGTGTGTCTGTGTGTGGTATGTTGTGGTGTGTGTGTGTGTATCTGTGTGGTGTGGTATGTGTGGGGGGTGTGTGTGTGGTGTGTGTGTGGTCTCTGTGTGTATGGTGTGTCTGTGTGTATGTGTGTCTCTGTGTGTGTGTGTCTGTGTGTGTGTGTGTGTGTGTGTCTGTGTGTGTCTGTGTGTGTGGTGTGTGTGTGTGGTGTGTGTGTATATGGTGTGTCTGTGTGTGTGTGTGTGTGTGTGTGTGTGTATGTGGTGTCTGTGTGTCTGTGTATCTGTGTGTCCTTGTGCCATGGTGCACATATGGAAGAGGATAACCTGCAGGATCTGGTTCTCTCCTTCCCTTCCGTAGACTCTGGATATCAAACTCAGGTCCTCATGCTCAGGGTGAGCACCTTTATCTGCTGAGCCATCTCAGCCAGCCCCAAACATTTTAAATACAGAGAAACATGGCTGGGGGCGTAGCCCAGTTAGCTGTTCTGCATAAACCAGGCGTGGTTACACACACCCTTAATCCTCGCACTCCAGAGACAGAGACAGGAGGACCAGAAAACCAAGGTCATCCTTAGCTACATAAGAGGCTTGAAGTCTCTGCAGGCCACACCCAGCACCTCTCGTCTATCCCAAGGCCAGAACCCCTTCAGGAACAGCGCCAAGGGGTTAACTCCTATCGTCCCTCGGTTTCCTGGTCCTCAGGGTCCCACCCATTCTGCTGGGGCTCTGGCCTCAGGTAGGGCACAGACGTCCCGGTGATAAACAGCCCCACAAGTGACCATGGAAGCTCTCTGCTCTCCCCACCACCTGCTCCAGCTCAACCAGAGAAAGAGGAGCGGGCGGTGAGTGGGGGTTTCCGCCACGGCGAGAGCCATCCATCCTAAGTAATTAGCTGCCACAGACGACGCACACCTGCCAATGGGAGCGGAGCTTCCTCTGCCCCACCAGCCTCGCAAACTCCCCTGTCCCGGGGCCTGCCTCCTGGGGATGCTGGGGGATGCAAGGGGGCTGGGAAACCATCTGCCGGGGCATGGGGCTCTTCACAGATCAAAAGCCAAGACAACTCTTTCAAGACTGGCACTGTCAGGCCCTGCCACGCGGTGCGCATCTCCCCATTCAGAGCTGCTGTTCCAGGCCCCTTGGCAATCCTTCCCTTCACGGGGAAGGACAAGCGTGTTTGACAGATGCCACTAGTCACCTGTCCCATGTCATTCTTACCAGAAACTGTTCCCATTAGCATTCCTTCTAGGCTCCACCCAGCAGTTACCTGGCAACAGCCAGGTAAGCCTGGCTTACTATAAAATGGGCTGCTTGCCCTCCCTCTCTCTCTCTCTCTCCCTCCCTCCTCTTCCTCTCTCTCTCTCTCTCCCTCCTCCCTCCCTCCCTCCCTCCCCCTGCCCTCTTTGTCTCTGTCTCTCTGATTCTGATTCCCTTCTTCTTTGACCCCTTTCTCCCAGATCTCCCCTTCCCCCTCCTCCATGTGTTCCTGGCTGGCCTCTCTTCTCTCTCTCTCTCTCTCTCTCTCTCTCTCTCTCAGTCTCTACTCCCTTGTCAACTCCCCTTCCCATGCCCTAAATAAACTCTATTCTACACTAAACCCATATTCCTGTGGCTGGTACCTCAGGGGACGGGGTTGCCTCAGCATGGGCACGAAGGGCCAGAGGCTCCCCTCGCACCTCACCACACCCCATAAAACATATCCGGGCTCCCTTTTTTATAAAACACAACAATTCCCACTGACACTTGGTGGCTCACGGATGTATTCAACGGCACACGAAGGGAAATCCGATGTTTCTTTGTTTTTACGGGACACGTCCAAGAAGAGACCCTGCTGTCCCTGGGTACCGTAGTATCTGGATGTTAAGAAGCCGTTGTGACCAGAGAGGAGAACCAGGCTGAGGCAAAGCCGTTATGTCAACAAGTACCGAAAAGAGTCAGGGAGAGAGCGAGGGAAGAACTTCGGGTTTTACTGCTATGAAGAGACACATGACCATGACAGCTCTGATAAAGAAAACGTCTAAGCAGGGTTTAGTCCATTATCATCATGGCAGACATGGAGCTAGAGAAGGGAACTGAGAGCTCGATATCCTGATCTGAAGGCAGCAGAAGTGAACTGAGACACACTGAGCCCTCAAAGGTCACCCCCAGCGGCACACCTCCTCCAACGAGGCCACACCCCCTAATAGTGTCACTCCCTGGTGACCAAACGCCCAAACTCTATGAGAGTAAGAGTCAATTCAGTTCAAACCACCACACTAAACCTCTGCTTTACACACGCGCACACACACACACACACATACACACACACACACACACCCCAGGTTCTTCTCTAGACTCCTCCTAGTATGACGTGAGATCATCATCCACTTTGAGATGGGCTGGTTGTCAAAGGCATCCAAACTCTGAAAGCAGAGGCTGCCGGGCCTTACCCAGTGGAATCCAGGTCCTATGCAATACCCTGGTGTAGGCTGTCCCTGAGGTCCAGGCTCCATCATCTGCCACCAGAGAGCAGAAGGGACAGAGATTGAAGTCCCAAGAACAGCCTTCAACCAGAAGCTGATGAAACAGTGGGCAAGGGCAGACTGGAGACCAGCTAGGGCAATGCTGGCTGTGCTAACGGGAGGTGCTGGCTTCCAGCACTCCTCCAAGACCTTCTCCTCCCTGCCTGGGACCAGCCCCTGGCCTGACCTTAGGCCACTCTGGTGCAAGCCAGTTATCCTAGCTCCCCAGTGGAGAGGCTGGAGCAGGAAGATTAAGACCAGGAGTTGAAGGCCAACCTAAACAATGAGCCTGATTAAACTAGCAAAACAGGCCTAAGGGCCAATCTGTTCTCACTTCCAGACAGACTCAATGCCAGCCATCCGTACTGCAACCTGTTAGGGCCCGCCCTCCTCCTTCCCTCCCCTCCTCCCTCCCTCCCTCCCTCCTTCCTTCCTTCCTTCCTTCCTTCCTTCCTTCCTTCCTTATTTTCCATTTGCAATAATGTGCTTAAAAAAATATTTAGTGCTGGAGAGATGGTTCTGCTCTTCCAGAGGTCCTGAGTTCAATTCCCAGCAACCACATGGTGGCTCACAACCATCTGTAATGGAATCTGATGCCATATATTAAATAAATAAATATTATTTAAAAAACAAAAAATGTAGTATCACACACAATATTTGATTTCATTATGCCTTTTTCATGCATATACATCATTGTGCTTTACTCAACCCCCCCCCAAGACTATCCCTCCTCCCACTGTTATTGGAGTCCTGGGGACCATTCTTTTTTTTTTTTAAGACTTATTTTTTTTTTAACTTTATGTATATGAGTACACTGTGGCTGTCTTCAGACACACCAGAAGAGGGCATCGGATCCCATTACAGATGGTTGTGAGCCACCATAGGTTGCTGGGAATTGAACTCAGGACCTCAGGAAGAGCAGTCAGTGCTCTTAACCACTGAGCCATCTCTCCAGCCCTGGGGACCATGCTTCATAGTTAGGTATCACCTGAGACCTCCTACTTGCCCTACTAAGAAACATGCAACATGCTAGATCACACACACAAACACATGGGCACACACACATGCATGCACCCGTTCCACTAACAAACGTGTAACCTTGATCACATGCACGCACACGCTCACTCACTCACGCACTCACACGCATTCCAAGCCCTCACCAACCCAGGCCCATACGCACTCTGTGGCACTCTGTGGCACTCTGTGTGGCAGTTTTTTCCAAGTTTCTCGGAGCACGTTACCTACGTCCCTTCTTCTCTCAGTATCTGTCAAGAACCCCTTGAGGGAGCTGAAGGACCCAGCTGGGCCCTGCTTACGGGTGGGCTGTGCAAACAGAAAAGTCGCGTACCATTTTTCAGGTGCGCTGAGTAACGGCCTGTGTTTGCTGAGTCTTAGACCGAATCAATCACAACAGACCCATCCAAGGGAAACTCCTAAGTCTTCATGGCAACAAGGCTTTCGACCTCACAACCTCATGCTGCCTCCGTCCAGGCAGAGCACCATGGGCTCACAGGAATGTCTGTTGGGGACAAAGGGTGAAAGACTTCTCGCCTTTCAGGGTGGTGCAGGTTGTAGCTGACCCCCTGGGGGAAAGAAAAGAGACCCTCTTAAGTCAGAGTAAAGAGGCGGCTGGAGGGATGGTTAAGAGCCCTTGCCGCTCTTGCAGAAGACCTACCTGGGTTCAGTTGGTGGAATCCACACGGTGGTTCACAACCATCATTCATTCCAATTCCGAGGGACCTGATCCTTCCCACTTCTGTAGGCAGTGGCACACACGTGGTGCACACACACACACACATGCAGGTAAAAGCATTGTTACACATAAGTACATAAAATATATTCAAAACAAAAAAAGAAAGAAACTTAAGACAGGCAGGGCATACACACCTGGCATCAGCACATGAGAAGATGAGAAAGGAGAATTGAGGGTTTGGGGCTAGCCTGGGCTATAGAGCAAACCAAAATAACAGACAACTGAACCCAGGGTGGCAGCCTCGGACAGAGCCATCAGAAGAGAGCAGGGTGCAGGGTGGACAGTCCCACCTCAGCCCTGTCTTAACCCCCTCATCCTATCTAGGGCAGGCGGGTAAGGTCAAGGCTATGTACAGGTTCCTAGGGGCTGGAGTAGACTTCTGCACTCTCCCTTCTGTGCCTGTTTCCTTTCCCCTCGGAATCTTTAGCTGGTGCACAGCACAGCCTTCTAATGAAGCAGCCTTGCTTTTCCCACCCTCGCCACTTAGAGCCACACAGAGCTGTTAGGAAGCAGGAGACGCCACCTCCCTCAGGAGCTCTGTCCCATCCCCTGCTGCAGCCGTCTGCATCCTGTGCTCCTAATGGAGAAGAATTCCCACCAGGGCACAGGTAGAGCGAGTAGTAGCCTGAGTTTATTTTTAGCAGGAAAGAAAGCACAAGTGGAAAATACAGACTCCAGACGGGAGAGGGGACTGAGTCGAGGGCACCCGTGTGGGCCGCCTCTGGAGTCTGGGCTTCTACCCCTCGCTCTATGGGTTGTCCTTGTGCTACACCCAGTGGGGGATCTTTCCTTGCTAGGAGAGGTTCTCTCTCTCTCTCTCTCTCTCTCTCTCTCTCTCTCTCTCTCTCTCCCCATTTTTATTTTATGCACATTGTGTTTTTAAAATGTATTATTTACATACATGTATGTATGTATGTATGTATGTATGTATGTATGTATAGTGTTGTGCTTGCATGTCTGTGCACTGTATGCATGTCTGATGCCCATGGTAGTCAGAAGAGAATATTGCATCCCCTACAACTGGAGTTGCAGACAGTTGTACACCGCCATGTGGGTGCTGGGAACTGACCCTGAGCCCTCTAGAAAACCAGTCAATGCTCTTCTTCTTCTTCTTTTTTTTTTTTTAAGATTTATTTATTTATCTTATGTATATCATTCTGCCTGCATATGTGACTGCAGGCCAGAAGAGGGCACCAGATCTCATTACAGATGGTTGTGCGCCACCATGTGGTTGCTGGGAATTGAACTCATGACCTCTGGAAGAGCAGTCAGTGCTCTTAACCACTGAGCCATCTCTCCAGCCCAATGCTCTTCTTTTAGCTGAGCTATTTCTCTAGCCCCTAAGAAGGAGGTATTTTTAAAAGTTCTGGCGGGCTGGAGAGATGGCTCAGCAGTGTTGGGCACCTCTGTTGGTGTGTCTGAAGACAGCTACAGTGCACGCATATAAAATAAATAAATATTAAAAAGAAAAATAAAGAACGCCCCTCACAGGAGCATCCTGAGGCTTGGGCTTTAGTTGGTTCCAGTTGTAGTCAATGACAGCCAAGATTAGCCCTGAAGCGGTGTCTAGGGAGCACAATCAGACCCACTGATGCGGAGGAGGGAAGTCTCCGCTCCATCCCTGCCTCCCCCCCTCCCTCCCTGCTTTCCCCCTCCCTCCCTGCCTTCCCCCTCCAGGATTCTGATCATTTGAGAGATAAGGTCAACCCCTGTTCTCACCTTAATGCTGTTTTCCTCTTTCAAGCGACTCTCCCTGGGTTCAAACACCCCGGCAAAACCCAAACACCTGATCCGTCTGTCTCAGATGTGTGGCCCCACCCTCTGTGACCCACTACTCCATATGTCTCCAAGGAAGGGGACAATAGGTGAAGGCTACCACAGCGCAGTAAACTGAGGTCAGCTGGAAAGTGCTACAGGGGCCTAGCAAATTCTGGAAAGGCTAGAGTTGGGTTTGGGGACAGGAAGAGCATAACAGACAAAAGGGCAGGCATAGGAGAAATGACTAGAGAGAATTGCTGGTGTCTAGTAAGGCAGAAAACCAAAAAGCGTGATGGGGTCAGGGAGGGCTCAGGGCTTCACTTCTGTCTCCAGAGCACTTGGACAGCATCCTCGTACCCAAGCAGGTTAGGAAGATGCAGCCCATTGGACGCAGACCCGCAGACACTCATCCTTCTCAGCATTAAGGGGTCTGCCCACCTCTGAGAATTCCTGTCGGTCTACAGCTTTATCAAAACAGGGCTGACTCCACCCCCAGGCTGGGCTGTCACATGACTCAGGCATGACCAATCACATTTGTATTCCTCCTGGCTCCTTAACTGGTCCTGGCTGGACACAGTGAGTAATCCATCCAGTAAGTAATCCATCATCAAATCTCAAACAGACTTTTGCTGCCTTTGTTGAGAGAGAGGCAGACTCTCTTCTTCCCATTTGCTACCACCCAGCCTCGGGATGGAGCTAAGGTAGAAATGAGCGTTCAGGAGACAGCAAAGCCCGCAGCTGTAGACGGCTGCAGGCCTGACGCTGCAAGGCTCCGAGCTCCTGAATATGAGCACGTGAGGGGAGGCCATTTCTTCTCCCGCCATAAAACCCGCATGCAGCATCTTCAAGTAAATTCAAGCTTCTTCCTCTCTAAAGAAGCCAGCAGATCTCACGGACAGAAACCATTACAGGTTGGTATGCCACCTGCTCGAGACACCGCAGTGGTAAAGCCAGCACCTAACATCCAGTAGGCGCTACTAAGTGCTGGTGGGATAAATGAACGACTGCAGAGAAGCAAGCTAATCGTTCATCAAGTTTATGGATGACATGAAATTGGGAGCAGTTTCTAGCCAGAGGTTAAAATCATAAAGCAGATTGGCTTTCGCAAATGAGGCTATGGCAAGACAGAATCGGAATTGGATGACGTTCATTAAGTAACCGGTTTGAGGAAGTCGTCGCCGGGAGGATCCGAGAGCTGGAGACATGAATGTTTCTGTGCACGTTGCCACACAAGCTGTGGGTGGCGGGCTGGACGCGGAGGGGAAGAGGCTGATTCTCAAGGGCTGGGCTGGAAACAGGGTCAAGGCCAGTTTCCAAGCTCTGGAGACACCCTTGTCCTAAGACCTGCATCTAGGAAGCCACTTGGAACCGTAGTACGTCTGGGGAGACCTAGATGATTTGGGGAAGCAAGGGACAGATCAGAATTCAGAAGTGAGGTTAAAAACAGAGGTTGCTGATTCTGGAAGGTAGAAAAGCCTGTTTTCCAGCAGACTTTAAAGGAAGGAGCCATTCCCAGGCTGGGGAGGGTAGCACTTCTACAAGGATCTCAGAAAGAAAAGGATAGACTGGGAGACCAATGCAGTACTCCCCCAATCCTTCCACCCCATCCATCCACCCCCTCATCCTCCCAACCCCCCACCTCCCCAACCCTCGACCCTCCCATCGCCACTGCAGCCTCCAGAACACCCCCGCAGCCTCCGGAGTCCCCCCACCCCCTGCAGCCTCGAGAGCCCCCCCACAACCTGAGGGGCACCCCTCACGCATCAGGAGCCCCACCCCCACCCCCGCAGCCTCGGGAGCCCCCACACCCCGCTGCAGCCTCGGGAGCTCCACCACCCCTGCTGTTTACTCTTTTATCGGTTGCAATGAAAACCATGATGTGTGTGCCGCTGTATTGATTGTGCCTTTTAGATTTTTATGTCATTGTGGAAAGCAGCAATTATAGTCGTCTGCTCTGGAGGGAGCAAATGGCCCCGGGGGAGGACTTAAAAGGCAGCCCAAGGGGTCTCCCGATCTGGAGCTGGGGAGTAGAGGATCCCCTGGAACCTGAGAAGGGGAAGGTTCAACACACCCTCTCTCTTGGTTATGGGGCGCTTATTAGGTGCCTGTGGTGTGGTAGTTGTAGTGTCCCCTCCGTGCACCCCCACAGAAACCTTCCAGTAGCTTCCTGTCTGCATCTGAAACAGATCCACTATGCACGCACCATCTGGTCTCACCTCCCACTCTCCCTTCGTTCATTGCCCGTTTCCTGACCTGCCCATTTTCCTCTGTGCCAAGGCCTTTCTTTATGGCCGCTGTTCCCACTGCCCATGCTCACACTCAGGCCCCAGCCCAGGGCTCACTTCCTCAAGGTTCCGCCATAAAGATCCGTGTCTCACTCGCTCGCCAACTCACGTCACACGTGCCAACTGTCACGTCCCCTTCACGTCATTGCAACTTCATTCAGCAATACTGTCTGCTGAGTCCCTTGTCTCTCTCCCCTCCAAATGTAAACGCAAGGAAAATAGGGACCTCACTCTTCAGTTTTGGCAAAGGAGTTCTTGGCACATAACTGTGGTCAAAATGCCTAGCCCAGGTAAGAGTAGACAGCGAGGCTCAGAAAATGTATCCAGTACACACAAAAGACCCATCTACTCTCTGGAGAGCCATTGGCTACAATTGCTTGTACTGTGGGAACCTCCCACGCAGGCTTTCCTTGGGGATACTCTCAGCTTGTCTGTCACGTGGCTGCTTCTTCCATGATCATTTGACATTTCAAGCAAGAGGGGAGAGGACAAAACAAAAATCCAAGTCTTCCTATTTAAGTTTGGCCCCTTTTTATAGGGCCTTTCCTATTACCAGGGCATCATTCGTGGAGATCCGTGAATCTCTGGCTCTTGAGTAAGATCTGTGTCACCTGCTGCAAGGCAGACCGGCAAGGAGGCTCCACACAGGTGAAAGCTACGATGTGGGTCGGACAGCACCGTAGAGTGAACAACCACGGCGATGGCCACGGAGAGGTGAGATTTCTTACTCATGGCCATGACTATAAGCAACGGGAGTGAGACCTGAGCCCTGCTTGACTGATTCCAGTATATGGCTGCCCCCATCTGCCACACGCTGCTGCGGACATCCTGGCCCCACGTTGGAGAGGAAAGACAGTCCATGCAGGTGAGCAAGCTAACAGGTACAGACCTGCATGTTCAGCAGGGCCTTGCCTGCTCATCTCTCTGCCCCTCCCTCCCATGGGCACCTAGCCCAAACTCGGGGCGTGGCAGCCCACTCAGGCCCCGAACCCACTCATTTGCCCTTCTCTGCTCAGCGTCCCTGCTTACCCTGCACCATTCTGCCTACCCTCTGAGCACCCTAGAGGTCTCGTTCTCTAACTCTCTTTGTCCCCGAGTCATGTGACACCAACAGGGTGCCCAGGAAGATGTGAGGTGCCACATCATGCCCTTGCAGAGTTCACACTTGTGAGGTGGGGACAGATGATATACAAAAACGGAAAAAGTCAGACCCCACACTGCGGGATCGATGCTGTGAAGCTGCAGGCCCCCTTCAGGCGAACCTGGCTAAAAGATTGTGGTGGGCAGAGTCCCCCCACAAAGATGTTCACACACTACTCCCAAACTCCAGGGGTGTTACCTGGCCAAGGGAAAGTGAATTTGAACCTGGAATTAAGGGTGTGTGCAAAAGAATCGGGCTGGCCTGGTGCTGGGTTCCTTACCTAAAAGGCTTGGAATCTGCAGGCTGCGGAAACATCTCCATTGTCTGAGCTGGAATTTCCATCTTTTATGCTAATGAGGTCAGGGCCAGGGCTGGGTGTGTGGAGAAGATCGACTATGTGATTGGGAGGTTCAAGGTTTAAGTCAAAAGGTATCAGCCCAACCAGGGAGGGGGAGGAGAAGCTAAAGTCAGAATGGCCACTGAGCAGATTGACCCCAGTAAAAAGAAACCCATATACAAACTCAAGAAAACCTCCTCAGCTAGCATCACTGTACCACCAGCTATGTTGGCCCTGGGAGCTCCTGGAAGTTTCGTGTTAGGGACCCTCCCAGGCCTCCCATGAGGCAGTCTTTTCTTGGTTTGCATTTGTAAGTGTAACTCTTTCTGGAGCTCTACAAGACTTGGTGATAATTATCAAACTCGTGCAGATGGACAGCTCCTGAACTTGTAGCTGCCCTGGTGAGGATGCGGCAGTCATGTCAGAAGATATCGCAGCTTGCTATCAGTTGACTGGGTCAGAGAGGTGCCCCTGAGTGCTCTGACGCTCCACCATACCCACACGGCTCCTTCAGAATGGAAGCGCCCACACCTAGCGTGGGCAACACCCAGTTAGCAGGAGCCCAGCACCGGAGGAAGAGGGGAAAGGGGAAAGGGAGGAGGCTAGAGGAGTTTGTAGGAAGAAGGAAAAAGAGAAAGAAACTATGAAAAGGATTTGGCCCAAGAAGCTGGCTTCGAAGATCCGCAAGGCGGGAGACAGGCAGCCTTAAGAAGCTAGAAAGGTTCCCAGGCCCCCAAAGGACAAACGCAGCACTCGATCAACACCTTGATTTTAGTCTGAGAGGAGCCGCACTGAACTCCTGACCTCCAGAACAAACCTGTGCTCTCCTAACTAAGTTTGTGGTGGCTTCAATTTCTAATCTTACATTGACTTAGCGTGTGTGCCCACGCCACAGAGTCATCGTGTCGGCTGTTGTGGTAGGCAGGTTTGTTTGGTTTTTAGTAGGGAATAGATGTAGGGGAATTATTTCGTCGGGGAAGGGTCAAAGAAGGCCTATGCAAAAGGCATCAAGGAAGATGACAGCTGGATCTCTCCCCATGCCTCAGAAGTCACCCTGTCACAGGCTCTGTCTGTAAGACCCTCAGAAACGTAAACTTTAATTTCAGCTAAAACTCAACCTGAGATCCAGGAGGGACGTTCTGGGTGATCTTCTTCCATCCACAATGTTTGTTTTTATTTATTTTTAAACTACAGTATAGGGGGCTGGAGAGGTGACTCAGAGGTCAAACGTGCTTGGACCCACAAGGCTGCTCAAAAGCAGCCTTTATTTACAGTTCCAGGAATCTGACTCACAGTTCCAGGCCCTCCTCTGGCCTCTTCGAGCACTGCAGGCCTGTGGTGCATAGACACAAGCAGGCAAAACACCTATGGCATAAAAATAAAAATAAAGTATACTTGTCTTTGTGTGATCCATGGTCTCTGAACTCCATGCACATGTGGGTGGTTGTGGCCCTCACAGTGGACACCATCGAGACAGAGACTATCCCCACCCCCAGCTTGACGCCACTGATTCCTCTCTGGAGCTTTGAAAAGAAAGCCCCACAGATGCCCTGACCCATGCATAGCCTCTGAGCCTGGCTTCTCCCTATACAAGGAGGTTGAACTTCATTGAGGTCCTATGGATTAATAGTTTGATGCTTTTTAATTGCAGAGTAGTATCTATTGGGAGAATGGATATTTAGGGCGTTCCAGGTATTTGCAATTCTGGTTTTCACATTTCTTCAGCACTGGGGATGCCTGGTCACATGGTAAATATGTGGTTTATGGTACAGGGAGCTTGAGAACCGTCTTGAATTCCCACCAGCAACACATAGGCAGCCCAGTTGCTCTGTGTCCTTGCCAGCACTTGGTTTTGGCAAGATTTCTGTTTTATTCATTCTAACTATGTGCAATCATAACTTACTTCCCTGATGGAGTTAAACATCTTTTCATGTGCTTCTTGGCCACCCCTCAGAACCCCACAGTGGTAAAGTGTCCGCTCAAATCTTTTGCAGTTTTTAATTGATGGATGGATGGATTTTTTTTTTTTTTGAGACCACCATTTCTCTGTGTTGCCCTGGCTGTCCTAGAACTCACTCTGTAGACCAGGCTGGTTTCAAACTCAGAGATCCTCCTGCTTCTGCCTCCTCAGTGCTGGAATTAAAGGTGTGCACCACAACACCCAGCTTCATGTTTTTGGGGTTTTTTTTTGTTTTTTTTTTTTTTTTTGGTTTTTGGGTTTTTTTTTGAGTTCTTTTTTTGAAGCTGGGGACCCGAACCCAGGGCCTTGCGCTTCCTAGGCAAGCGCTCTACCACTGAGCTAAATCCCCAACCCCCATGTTTTTGTTTTTTAAGATTTACCCTTATCTTTAAAAATATGTATTAGTCTGTCTGTGTAGATGTGATGGTTTGTATATGCTTGGGCCGGGGAGTGGCACTATTAGGAGGTGTGGCCTTGTTGGAGTGGGTGTGGCCTTGTTGGAGTAGGTGTGGCCTTGTTGGAGTAGATGTGTCACTGTGGTTATGGTCCCACTTTAAGACTTCGTCCTAGCTGCCTGGAAGTCAGTCTTCTGCTAGCAGCCCTCAGATGAAGATGTAGAACTCTCAGCTCCTTCCTCACCATGCCTGCCTAGGTGCTGCCATTCTCCCGCCTTGATGATGATGGACTGAACCTCTGAACTTGTATGCCAGCCCCAATTAAAGGTTGCCCTTCTAAGACTTGCCTTGGTCATGGTGTCTGTTCACAGAAGTAAACCCTCACTAAGACAGTAGGTATGTGCACATGAGTGGGGTGCCTATGGAGTCCTGGATAGGGTATCAAATACTTTAGAGCTGAAGTTACAGGAGGTGGTGAGCTGCCCATCTTCAGTCCTAGGAACCAAATACCGATCCCTCTACAAGGGCAAGAGCAGTGTGTGCCCCTAACCACTGAGCCGCCTCTCCAGCCTCCAACGCCTTGGCTTGGTTTTCAACTGGGTTCTTTGTTTTTCTTCCTGTGGTGTTTTGGGGGTTCTTTGTAGCTCTGATTATACAGTCGGTGGATGTGGTGGGGTCACACATACTTTCAAGTCTAGAGCTTGTCTTCTCACTCAGGCAGACGGTGCATTGTGAAACCGTCCAGTTATCCTTGTGTGGATTGTATTTTGAATGCCGTGTAAGAGCTCTGTGCCCACTCTAAGCTATGATTCCAATAGTTTTTAGCTTACAATCTATTTAGAGTTCTCTCTTTTTTGTGGTAAAGGTTTAATGCAAGATTCCTTTTCCTGTTGACGTATTTTCATCTCTTTTGGGTTTATTTTGAGACGGGGTCTTTTGTACCCAAAGCTGGCCTCATACTCACTATGCAATCCAAGGTGACTTCTAGTCTCCCTGCACTGTCCCCAAGTGCGAGCTTCCGTGAGTGCTCAACCACACTCGGTTTATGTAGCAGAGCCAGGGACTGAACCCAGGGACTGAAGGATGGGCAAAGGCTCGACCAGCTGAGCTGCCTGCCTGGCTCCCATCTCAGCTACTCTGTTGTTTGTTTACTTGTTCATGTCACTTGGATTCTTTTATTTCCTTAGATACAGTATCTCTTTATGTTATCCGAGGCTGACTTGGAACTCACAACAATCTCCTTTTTCCCAAATTCCTGGGGCTTGGAGCATGAGTCATCACTCCTGGCTCTGTTTTTTTTTAAATATTCTTACCTATTGTGTGTGTCCATGTGTCTGTGCATATATGTGTGTGTGTATGTGTATGTGTATATGCATGTGTGTGTCCATGTGTCTATGTGTGTCTATGTGTGTGTGTCCATGTGTCTGTGTATGTGTGTCCATGTGTCTCTGTGTATATGTCCATGTCTATGCATGTGTGTATGTGTGTGTCCATGTGTCTATGTGTATGTGTGTGTTCATGTCTGTGCATGTGTGTCCATGTGTCTATGTGTGTGTGTATGTCCATGTCTATGCCTGTGTATGTATGTCTATGCCTGTGTGTGTTCATGTGTCTATGTGTGTCTATGTGTGTGTGTCCATGTGTCTATGTGTGTGTATGTCCATGTCTATGCCTGTGTATGTATGTCTATGCCTGTGTGTGTTCATGTGTCTATGTGTGTCTATGTGTGTCTATGTGTGTGTGTCCATGTGTCTATGTGTGTATGTCCATGTCTATGCATGTGTATGTATGTCTATGCCTGTGTGTGTTCATGTGTCTATGTGTGTGTGTCCACGTGTCTATGTATGTATATGTGTGTATGTGTGTGTTCATGTCTATGCATGTGTGTCCATGTGTCTATGCATGTGTGTATGTCTATGCATGTATGTATGTCTATGCATGTGTGTATGTGTGTGCTCATGTCTATGCATGTGTGTTCACGTGTCTATGCGTGTGTATGTATGTCTATGTATGTGTGTATATGTGTACGTGTGTGTGTGTGTGTGTGTGTGTGTGTGTGTGTGTGTGTGTGTGTACACGGGCTAGAGTGCATGTGTGGAGTTGAGGACAGCTTGAAGGAGCCCTGTCTCTCCTTGTCTTGTGTGACTTCTTAGGATTAACCTCGGCTCTCCAGGCTTAGCTCATACATTTTTATGATATTTCTTTGAGCCGTTTGGGTTTTTCAATAGACATAAAAAATTTTCTTAGTCTGTTTAAAGTTCATATCTGCTCATTCCCCTCACCCTGTCCCGTTTACACTGTATCTGTTCGTTAGCTAACGCCTTTATTGAAAGCTCCTTCAGATATGGCATATTTTCAAGCATCGCATACATGGAAACAGGAGAGAAGTGGCCTACGATATTTGCCTAGATAACTGACATTTCTGCTGCTTTTTATTCTTCCCGGTTTCAGGTTCCCTCCTGAAAACATCGTGCACCTAAGTGCATGCTGCCTAAATGACTCCTCCCAGAGGCCCCAGTGCAGGTCTCCCAGCATCAGGACCACATGGCCCTCCTCCATCTGAAAAGCCCTCTTCCCTCTCATGATGCCTGAGTTCACAGTCTTTTCCTTTACCACTTGAAGAATATTTTTCCAAGCTGAGCCTGGTGGTGCATTCCGTTAATCCTAGCACTTGGGATGCAGTGGCAGGTGGATATCTGTGAGTTCAAGGCTAGCCTGGTCTACAAAGTGAGTCCAGGACAGCAGGCTATTATATTCCAAGGACTGGAGAGATGGTCAGTGGTTAAGAGCAGAGGATCCAGGTTTGGTTCCTAGCCTCCCCTGGTTCCAACTCTCCATCTAGAACTACAGTAGTTCTGGGGAATTCAACAACCAATTCTGACCTCCACAGGCACCAGGGGTGTGCGTGCACACACACACACACACACACACACACACACACACACACACACACGTGCGCGCGCGCGCGAACAACACTCATACACATCAAACACAATAAATAAATCTATTTTTAGAAACTTTTTTACGAGACCGAAAGTGGAGTAGGGAAAGAAAATTCAAGGGTAGAGCTGAGTGGGTGAAAGGTGACTTGGGGGCAGGAGAGTTGACAGAGTCCTCAACTAAAGGGCTAAAGATAGACGGAATAAAAGGAGGCAGAGATACACAATCGGAAAATGTAGAGCACTCTCATCTCCCCAAGACCTTGAAAACCAGGCCAGTCTATATTCTTTGGGAGAGTAGGGAATAAAAAACTAAATCGATATGGAACAAGAACAGGCAGGGTAGGGAGGGTTGGGGCCCTAACGACGTTGGGTATTCAATAAAACGTTGATGTAGAGAGAATAAGGATGCCGTTAGGATTCTGTTTCACACCTCTTTGGCTTTCCTTCCCCGGCTCCCAGAAGCCTCTCTCACCCCGGGGCATCTCTCTGGGATAGGCGGTGGGCGGTCCAGTTCTCTTCTGTGGGTCTTCCTAGGGATGATAAGATTTCTGATGCTGGTCCGGTTCGTGTTTGACGCGTGGAGTCTCAGCTGCTGCTCTCACCTGGATCCCTTCGAACTTCCAATTTCCTTCAGCAATCTGCTGACGAATGTTAGCCCTGCCCTGAGCTGCTTAGTGCTCGCCTGCAGGCTTTGTTTCCCCCCCACAGGGTTTCCAGCCGGCTGACTACAGGGCAAACTTCGTTCAAAGTTTCTCTCCCACAGTTCGCAGTATTCTCCGGCCAGGCTTCAGGGTCTGGCCCCATGACACTCGCTCTGGGTTTCCCAAGAGATTCCCTCACAGAGGATCTCCGGCTGCTGAGCCACTGTGCAGCAGGGGTCCTGAAATGGCTTCTCACTTCTGCTCCATTGAGAGCTCCAAGGGGAGTGTTTTGTATTCAAGCAGCTGAGATTAAACCTGCCTACCCTTTCTAGCTATGTGCTAAGGGCAAAACTCTCAATGTCCTAACCCGACTGTGAAACAGGGACCCTCATAGGAAAGTGGTGGGATGAAGTGTAACCACGTCTGTAGAGATTCTTTTTTTATGGTGGAATGAAGCACGTGGTACATGCTTGAGAATCCATGGCTGCTCTTGATGCTATCGTGGTCAATTATGCTGTTCAGTTGCAGAGTTCTGAGCTGACAGCTACGGAGATCAGATTCAGCTCACGTTAAGCGAAATGGGAAGATTCTCTTTGGGGGCCCTCAGACTCCCAGGCAACTGTGGGACCAGGTAAGAGAACATTGGCGACTGAGGGATAACATGAGGTACTTACTCAGTTAAGGCTATTTCCCCTGCTGAAGTAGGGCTGAGTTACTGTTGGACTTCAGCCTCGGTAAGAGGCTCTACGGATGCCCTCTTGTTGAGACCACGCCTCGTTTGGGGGCGGGCTCTTTCTAGAGGGAACCGAATACAGTCCCGGAGGAGCAAGGTAAGGATTCTGCAAGCTTTTTCTTCCAGATAAAAGGTCTTCCTTACAGCTATAGGCATAAGCAGTTAACCCAATCTCTCAACACCTCAGTCTTTTCGCTTTAAATTAAGGTCGTGAGTGGTAGAAACTGAAGACTCCAGCCAATAATGTAAAAAAGAAAAGAAATATAACTTGGGCTGGGACACTGAGCTAGTACTCGATTATAAAATATTACTATTATTATTATTATTACTACTACACATGGCTGCTCTCTCAGTCACACGCTCACCCCTGGGTGTTATTGACCTCTCTCTCCCGATAGAGAAACTCACAGGGACTCATTCATTGATTTAGCCAAGGACACCACATCTGAGACCTCCCATATGTTGAAGCAAGGCACTGGACCCAGAGCGGGTCCCCTTGCATGTGCAAAGTGTGTCTGCTCTCGGCACGCTTGTACCTTGCTCTGCGGTTTGTCTCATGAGGAATGTCAACTGTTTCTTAAGAGACTACCCAGATAAGAATTCTGTTGAAACTCCTAGCCAGTTGTACCTAGGGACTAAGATAGGTCCCAGCGCCTGGGGTCATGAGGTACAAAGGACAAGACCTGAGCCAACCAGACATTATGGTCCTATCCAGAGGGCACAGCTGGGAAAGGCAGGACCAAGGCTGGTCTGCTGGGGACAAGAGGTTCAGAGGACAGTCAGGGGGCCACTGATGCTGGGGGCAGCTAACCAGAGCGGATGGTGGCCACTCAGGGTCAGGGCTGTTCTCAGAACGTGACAACACTCAGGGAGCACACGGCTTCCCTTGCTTTTTCATTTTTTTTTTCCTTTTCTTTCTTCCTCTTTTTCCACTTAGGAAAAAGCTGTAATGAGACAAACCCGCGGAACAGCAAGATGGATAGCGTCACTATGGCCTTTAAGGGAGGAAAGGGGAAAAATCAAATTATTGGACAGGGTCCTCTTAAGGAGTCGCTGCTTTAATTTATTTTCTTATATTTTGTCAATAGCTGTTTTGGGTTTGTTTTTTTTTTTTTTTTTTTTTTTTTTTCTTAAGCAAGTGCAGAGCTTAATAAATGGATTCTGCTTGGGCAAAACCAACAGTCATTTCGCATTCTTCCTTCTTGGCTTGCTTGACACATGCTGTGCGGCTGAGCTAGAACACAAGCCTGACCGCCCTGGGATGGGTCACAAGTGCTTTTACAGAGTGCTTTTCCCACAGCCCTGGGAGTCGGGGGCTGTGCTGGTGCAGATCTGGACTCCCAAATCACCTGAGGAACATTTCTCAGTGCCTCAGGTATCCAGACCCCTGTTTGGAATCTGGTTCTAGGAACGGAACTGGGTCCCCAGACTGGTTTGTCATACTAGGGTGGTTGAGTGAGAAAGCAGGCTCCACCCCCAGCTCCTCAGCCCAGCCTCCCTGTCACCCTTAGGTGACCTCCCACCCCTCATTCCCTTCCAGCACCTCCCAAATGCTGGCCTCTGCTTCCTGGGCCTGTCTGAAGTTCAAGCTCCCCTGAAGACAAAGTCCCATCACCCTGAAAACTACGGGCAATCATCGTGCTCCTACCGCCGTCCCCACACCCACTGCCCCGCCCACCCCAGCCCCGCTTCTCTTCTCTGCTTGGCAGTTTGGTTAAAACCCACCAGTCCGGGGAGGCCACATCCCCTCCCCCTCCCTTCCTCACCTCCAACCCGGGCGCCCCCTGCTTCTGATAAGTCTGGCCGGAGCCACCGTTGGCAGGAGGTACCCTGACCAGATGGTCTGTCCCTGGAACCAGCCTGGCACAGACATCTCACTAAGATATCCCAGCCTGGGGCTCCAAAGCCATCAGAGTGCCTGAGGGTCCTACAGGACCGGGTGAGCTCACCAGCCTGTGGGGCTGCCAGAGGCTGGCCAGGCCAAATGGGTCTCCCAGGGACACTGTCTTAAAATAATAGCTCGCAGGTGAGCCAGGAGCAAGCTGTGTGGAGCAGCAGAGGAAGCTCGAGTGCAGAGCTGCCTGCTGCCGAGGGAGATCAGCAGAGGTTCAGCCAAGGGAGAGGCTGCGGGGCAGAGCTAGGCCCGGTGCGTGCGCGGGCACAGCTGCCAAGTTTGAAGCATCATGACAACACTGCCCCCATGGGTCTGAGCCAGGAATCTAGCCGGTCCTGTACTTCTATCTCGGGTAGGGAAGTGAGAGGGTCTCGCTCTGGACCCAAGCTGATCTGGAACGCACCTCTACCTCACGGTGAGTTCTTGGCTCCGTTTTCTGGATACTAGGATTACAGGTGCGAAGCACCATCTTCAGCTTCTTCCTGATCCTTCGCACAGCGAGATGAAGCCCCAAGGCTCCTTGTTACATACCTCAGACTCTACCCTCTGTGCTGGCTGGGCCCTGAGACCGAGGACGCTAGTCAGCAGACTGGCCCCTTCAACTGCCCTTGGACATGGACAGAGGAGGGAGAGGAGAGGAGACTGTAGAAGCAGGTGTTTAAAATGCTGTTTGTTTCAGAAGGGGGGAGGGAGAGTGGGGAAAGACCTCAGTCCCTTTCCAAGCTTGAGGATCTGAGTTCAAACCCCAGCACTTCCCCAAAACAATGACTAGGCTTGGTGGCTGGAGAGGCGGCTCAGTGGTTAAGAGCCCTGGCTGCTCTAGCAGAGGACCTGGGTTTGGTTCCCAGTACCCACACAGGAGCTCACAATCGTCTGTAACTGAAGTTCTAGGAGATTCGACAACCTCTTCTGGTCCTATAGGCACCTGGCATGCGCGTGGCACACAAGCACACACACAAAACGAATATATCTAATAAAAAATTTTAATTAAGTAATTAATTTGAAAAAAAACCTAGGGGGTGGTGGTAGGTTGGTTGTAATTGCAGGGCTGCCAGAGGCCCTCTGCAGGAGCCCTGACATACATACATACATACATACATACATACATACATACATACATACACACACACACACACACACACACACACACACAGAGAGAGAGACAAAGAACAGCCAAGAACGCCAAGGCTGGTGGTACAGACCTGTAATCCCAGCCATCCCAGAGGCTAAGGTGGGCAGTTTGAGCGATTAAAGCCTGCTTGAATTCCAGAACAAGTTCAAGACCAGTCTCAGCAAGATTCTGCCTCAAAATAAAAATGAGAAAAGGGCTGGGGTGTAGTTCAGTGAGAGGTCATGTCCTCAGCATGTGCGAGGTCCCGGGAACAACCCTAGAGAAAAAGTGCCACTGCCCAGGAGAGCCGTTTGGGAACGCTCTCCTGGAGGATGTAGAAGAGATGGTGGTGAGGCTCAGAGAAGAAACATTCCAGACGACGTAGCCATGGGTACAAAGGGCCTGAGGTGGGCCGCACTTTAGCTTAAGCATCACGGAGGAGACCCAGAGTGTCCAGCTCACTGCACAGACACCCGGTGCACAGCCAGCTCTCTTAGCCAATGGCTGTAACAAAGACAGAAGAATGAAGTGCTGTCGGCTGGGCCTCCTCAGTAGCCACGTGTGCTAGTCATTTCGATGTCGCTGTAACAAAAGACCTGAGGCAATCCACGTACAAAGGCTGATGTAACTCCCAATTCTGGAAGTTCCTGCTCAAGCCAGACCAACCATGACCCTGACATTCCTGCACGGTGGGCGCATCTGGACAGGGGTCTATGGTGTCAAGTCATACACATTATGAGCAAGGAAGCAAATAGAGGACCAGCCAAGGACTCCATGGTCTCCTTTGGAGGAACACTCCCACTGACCTATAGTCTTGTCGGAAGGCACTTCCTCTCACAGCTCCCACCTCTTCCTGAAGGGGTCGCCTTAGGAACCTGACCTTAACATGGAGACTCTCTGGACGTTCCTCTAAACCGCAGCCCCAAGACTGGTGATGGAGTTTGCTCTTCACATTTCCTGGTTGAGAAACCCAGAGGATGCAGCAGATGTGAAAACCAGAGGCCCAGGCGTTTGACCTGGACCTCGAGAACAGATTCCCCACCCTGCACCCCAGGGCCGGCTGCTATGGTAAAGGGCCTCCCCTCCCTCAGCTTCCCCCTGTCCGGACAGCATTCCGAGCTAGCTGAGGCTACACCTCTGACTAATGAGCCTCGCTGCTCCCTCCCACCTCATCCTTCCCTTCCCTTCCTCCTCCTTCCTGTCCCTCACCAAGCACCAAGCGGGGAGGTCCCAGGGCACAGGAAGAAGATGAATCTGTTTATCAATAAGCCTGCTCTCTCACCAAGCCCCCAACCAGTAATGCTACCAGAGGGAAGGACCCTGAGACCGGAGCCCGAGGAGGGCATGTCCAGCATCCCCCTTGGTGCTAGGAGAGGGAAGGACAAAAGAGCTTTGATGACTTAGCCTAGGAGGGCTCCAGTCCCTGCTGGAGTCTAACCACGCACGCAGGTCTGAACCCACAGCAACCTTACCTTCCCTCTGCCTGTGTGCTTCTGGATTTTAACTCCCTGCCGTCTGCCTGCATCAGAAACTAAATCTTGGTCGCCACAGCACTCGGTCAATCAGGATCCCTGTATCCTATCTCCCTGCCCCTGGATTCTGGAGAGTATAGGTGGAGTGGCAGATGGGTCATCAGTGTTGTCCCCTCTCTGGCTCCCCCAACACATACACTAGGACATCTGGTTCCTGGATGCCTTCTCCCTCCCTCCTGGGCAGGTGGTGAGTTATCTGCAGACCCATCTGGTTTCTGTGAGGGCCAAGGTAGTTTAGAGACCCCTGGAGGCCCTCCCTGGGAACTGGGCTGCTCTCTCCAAGACCCAGGAGCTGGGGCGCTCAGCAGGCTGCCTCCCTACCTACTGCCACAGTGCGCATAGGATCAGCTCGTGCGGGGCCTCGCCCCACCGGAGGAGATTCCCTCCAGGCACAGCTGCACATGAGGGGCCTGCCCTTCCCCAGGGCAGCCCTGGACATTGGGCCTGAGTGCACACCGATACCGCTCCCCTACTGTCTTAGTTAGGGCTGCTCTAGCTATGAAGAAGCATCATGACCACGACAGCTCTTACAAAGGAAAACATTTCACTGGGGCTGGCTTAGTTTTAGAGGTTCAGTCCATTATCATGTCGGAAGCATTTCAGCATAACATGTAGGCAAATACAGAGCTGAAGAAGGAGCCAAGAGTCCTACATCTTGATCCTCAAACTGCAGAAGGAGGCTGCCCCACTAGTCCTAGTTTGAGCATATGAGACCTCAAAGCCCCGCCTCCACAATGACGTACTTCCTCCAGCAAGGCCACACCTCCTAACAGAGCAATACGGGCCAAGCAAACACAGGAGTCCGCAGAGGCCATACCTATTCAAATCACCAAACCCATCCTGTACCTGTAACTTGGGAGAGCTGCTTTCTCGTTCCCGCCAGAGTTTTAGCTCTGTTCCTTAAATCTCTACGAGAAGTTTAGAAGTGACCAAATAGCACTCGAGCCTGCCATCTATGGGGGACATGGGCTTTGGATATGACCCTGTTGCTTTCTGTGTTTCTCCACTCTCCTACACCTCAGTCCTCAGCTCTATTTGCTTGGGGGGGGGGTAGGACCGACCACGGTTGTAGGGTAGAGTCATAGTGCAACCAACCCCAGGCTGAAGGAAGGGCTGTAGAGGTGAGAGCCTCCTCTGGGCAGGTCCCTGAAGGTATCTCTGAGGGGCAAAAGTACAGAATCAGAGGGAAGAACCTCCCATATATCCCACCTCCTACCCCCTACCCGCACCCCCATCCCTACCTCCCCACTCCTCGCCGAGATATGAAGCATCCAGAGAGCAGCATCTGCGTTGTCAGTGAGACCAGGAGTCCCTTGCAGGGCTCTCACCTCTGAGCGAGGGCTGGCAGAATCCAGAACCCCACCTCTCACCCCCCCACCAACCCTCCAGCCCACTCATTATGCTATCCCCTGGCCTCTGACAGGCTCAGGTCTCTGAAGCCTCGGGAGTAGCAGCAGCATTGGCAACCATTTTTCAATTCCAAGTGACCAAAGCCTCCATGTTCTTTCCGCAGTAGAAATACACTGACTCACAGCTGAAGGTCAAGAGGGCGCACCTTGGCCGTTCAGAGCTTTACAGGGGGCACTGAGTCCTAAGGTTAGATCGCAGGTGGCTGCAAGCTGCTGGAACAGCCAGAGCCCCTCAGACAAAGGTGACCCAGGTGAGTGGAAAAAGCTCACCTATCCTGGATAGTTCCCAAGGCCCTGAAGTTCTGACAATGCCTTGGTACTCTATTCTGGCCACTTATCTCCTGCCCGCAGTTCCCCCAGCACAGTACTTTATAACTGTTTCCAGTCACTGGTAGACGATATTCTGGTCAGTGCATATGCACACACACACACGCACACACACACACACACAAATACACACATATATATACACCCATGCACAGACACATGTATACACATATACATATACATGCACACATACATATACACAAACACACAGGCACACACACATATGCACATACGCACACATACATACATACATACACACTCATACACACATGCACACACATACACACAAACACACACGCACACACTCACTCATACACATACGTACACACATGCACACATACATATACACAAACACATATGCACATACACACATACATACACACACATGCACACACACACACAAATACACACATATATATACACACATGCACAGACACATGTATACACATATACATATACATGCACACATACATATACACAAACACACACACACATACATACACACTCATACACACATGCACACACATACACACAAACACACATGCACATGTATGTAAACACACACATGCACACACACTTGCACACTCACTCATACACATACATACACACATGAACACACCACACACAAACACACACACAGCATCAGCAGCTCCACTACTTGTCTGCTCTGGAGAAAACCTTGTTCTTGTACCCACAAGGAAGAAGAGAGATGTTCCTTGAATCACACTTGTAGTTGTGGAAAACTGGAAACTACCAATCACGAATTGAGGGGACGGGAACTCTGCCTGACAATTCTGGGAACAGCCTAGAACCACCTGTGCCTACACACAACTTGGAAACGTGTTGAGTGAAAGTAGGTTGAATGGCCCGGAACACCCCTTTAAAAACGGGGACTACCCACAAAAACAGAACTGCCACTTTTTAAGTATCTGTGTAATTATAAAATCAAGAGGAGAAAGTTGTTGTCCCTGGGTTGGGCCAGAGGGGCCAGGACTAGGGCAAAAGGACACCAGGAGTTTCGCCTGTAATATTTAAACCCTTTTCTTTTTTAAGATTTATCTATTTTACTTTTATCAATAGCTATCTTCAGACACGCCGGAAGAGGGCATCGGATCCCATTACAGATGGTTGTGAGCCACCATGTGGTTACTGGGATTTGAACTCAGGACCTCTGGAAGAGCAGTCAGTGCCCTTAACCGCTGAGCCATCTCTCCAGCCCCTTGAGCTTTTTCAAGAGGAGAATAATAGCGTGTGTAATTCATCACAACCAAACAAAAGAATTTCAGCTGCCACCCCTCTCAAGGACCCTCCTGGCTGCCCTGCCCTGCCCCCCTCATTCCCGGTCACCACCCTCAGGCCCTCCCTCTGTCCTGTGCCTCTCCGCGGACCCCGGACTGAAGGCTGTTAGGTCCTCCATTTAAAACTCCTCAAGCTTGCTGCACGGGGAGTTTCTTATTCCCTCTCAGATGTAGCTGTCTGTCAGCAGTAATAGTCTCTTTCGATTTCATTTCCTTCAGCTCCTGCCAGCCACCGCCAAGCGCCTCCTTCCCATCCCGGCCTCACCCCTCCTCAGCCCCCAAGTCAGGGGAAAAAAATACATTTTTGCCTTTACTATGATGTATGTGATCCCATAAAATGGTGAAACAGATATGAAAGGTTGAGGGAAGGTAGATAAATGGCTCCTATTATTCTACCAATCAAATGAAATACCTCTCCACATCCTCATTTGAATGATAATAAAACTCCGAGAGGCTGCCGCTCTCTGTTGTCACCACCGCTAGCAGCTCCTTGGCTCTCCACGGGCCAAGGTAACCTTGGGGTGTCCTCCGCAGAGGCCAGCATCCGGCTCCGTCCGGCTCCTCTAGTCTTCCCCTCCCCCAACCAAGGAATCCCCCTCCTCCCACTCAACCGCCCCCCCTTCCTGCCCTAACTAGATAGACAGCACCAGACCGCTTTACACATATTTGTTCAACCCCCATACTCTCCGAGGTCCACGAGGTTGAATCGAAAGCCGGGGTCACAGCAGAATGTCCTTCTCTCAGTCACAGCCTGTCACTTAAAGTCCCAGCTTTCCCAGTGACCTCCTCAGAAAGATCCTGGCTATCTGCCTGTCTAGGCCCATCCCCCAACCCTGGGCAGTGCCACAGGCCCCATCCGTAGATGGATAGGGCTTATGTGTGGGCCACTCAACTATAAACTCCCGGCAGGCCAGGGCCACACTTGGGCCTGTGCTGTCTCATTCATTCATTCTGTGTACGTTTTGAGAACAGGCATGCGCCCTCCTACCCACAGACAGGGGAGCAGAGGAGGAGCCCGTGCAAAGCTGCCCTCAGTGGGTCCCAGAGGGAGTGAGACCACCCCCCTCTGAGCCTGACGTAACCAGGCCTTCCATTGCTTTAAGCCTTAGAGGCTACAACGCGGCTTCCCCTGAATCTCAGGTGCCCGCGGTTTGCTTGTCTGAGGTCAACCCCAACAAGGGGACACTTATGGCTTTTGTCTTCTCTCCACTCCCCGACCTGGTCAGGAAGTAAGTAGCACCTCAGGGTCCTTTCCCACCGAGGCCTTCCTGGTTGGTGTCAGTCCTGCTGTCTGCTCTGAGGGTACTAAGCCAGCGGGGGAAGGCTGGCCGGCCCCTGTTGCTCTTTTGGTTCTTAGCAGAGCTTCTCATCCGGGTGGCAGCTCTGTAAAGAGAGGCATGTCCATGTCAGAGGTCCTTTATTTCAACGGTTTAGGCTAGAATGTTTCAGTTTTACAATGTTGGAAGCGCCTATCCACACAACCGTCCTGTTTCTCACTTTCAGCGTTATGTTCAATAAATTACCTGTGATGTTCAACACTTTATTTTAAATAGGCTTGTGTTAATGATTTGCCCAACGTTGCTAATGAACACTTCTGAGGACAGGAGACTGACTAGGCTGAGTGAACCATGATGCTGTGCGGGGCTGGGCGAGTTAGTGCGTTTTCCAATTAACAATAGTTTCAACTTACAATCAGACTAAAGGCGTGAACACACACACACACACACACACACACACACACACTCACACCATTCTGGCCTAAATTTCACACTTTTCTTCCAGGTACTCTGCTTAATTAAGGTGGCCAAGTTTCTGGTCAGAGACTGACTAACAGTATGGACTGTTCCCAAGCTGCCCTCCAAGGCACTGGGACTCCTGTGTCACCTGCTGAACTGGGACACTCATTGTCTCTCTTCTTTACATTTGCAATAAATTCCTCTACTCTGCAGTGCTGGTCAGTGCCTAGCCCCATATGTGGCAGTTGGTGAAACAGTGGCTGTTCCCATTTTACAGATGAGTAAAGTGAGTCCCTAAGAACTAATGGCAAGTCAGAGCTTAGGTGCTTACTCTTGCTCCCCCCACCTCAGGCTCTTCCTGAGCACAGGCACCAGGCTCCCAACCCCTTCATGGAGTCTCCTGAGGTCAAGAAAGAGCCAAGAGGGGATCTCCACGGGATAAGCTGACACTAAAGATTCCAGTCCATGGGGGACAGAAATGTCAACCACGGTATGCAGGGTAAGCTGACTGCACGCCACAGAAACTTCTAGATGTACTGGGAGAGTTAGCTAACTGCACGCCACAGAAATTTCCAGAAGTGTTGAGCGTATGTTGGAGAGCCTGCTAAGACTCCAAGACTGAGAAGACATCCTCGGGGAGAGGGGCACACGCAAATTATTTACAGCGGGCTTCAGCCATTTCTCACTCTCTGTGTCAGACTTCCACTCTGTGCTCAAGACCCCCAGCCCCACCCCAAGCAGAGATGGTCAGTTAGCAGAATTATCATGTGGCCCTTTAGAGGGACTTATGAAGCCCTGGGGGACAGTTCCACTTCAAAACAACCTACCACAGCCCAATGTAGTGATACAAGGGCTGAGATGTCTCGGCTGCTAAAGTGTTCATAAGTAGAGTCCCTAGCACCCATATAAAGACCTGGAAGTAGCAGTTTGGGTTTGTAACCCGTGTACTAGCGAATTACAGTCAGGAGGATCCCTGGGCCCACTGACTGGTCTCCTCAGTCAAATCTGCGAGCCCCAGCCTATCTCAAAACCCAAAGCGTCCGGCTCCTGAGAACACCACCCAATCCCTCGGCCTCCATATGTAACCGCGTCCATGTGTGCTTGCACACCTGCGTTCATGCCTGGCTGATGGCCGCCAGTGTCACCCCATTTAGCACAGGGCTCTACACGTGGTCACGATGTCTGTGTGATAAACCCCACAGAAAGAGAACATAAACCTGTGTGTCAACAACTGTGTCCTTCAGGGCCACAATCCAAATCTCCTTCATGCGCTTTGGGCTTGGGAATGTGGGTGGGCCCGAGGGCAGCATCTTCAAGTGGTGGCTGTGTGCTCTCATTGGCACAGGAGGCACTGCTCTGAGATGGACTGGGGCTGGACTTAAACGCAGTTGTCCATAAGTGAATAGTTGTCATGTCCATAAGGGAATACTGTAGACTAGGGGATTCGAGTAGAGGAGGGTTCGCTTATTCACTGCGCTGGGAGCTGAAGTGCTAAGGACATCTGTCAGGAAAGGGCCTTGTTCCGTCATAATGTACAGGAGGCTTCACCCAGCAGGGCAGAGTTCACTTTGATTAAAGCAGCCACTCGGCAGATACCCCACCAGTCTCCGACGGGCTAATCCATCCAGAAGGGTGGTCACTGTGTCCCGATCATTTCTCAAAGGCCCCATTTCTCATCACCACAGCATCAGCAGCCCGGCTCTGACACACTAACTTTGACACATTCAAACCATAGAACCAGCAGAGGTACATGGACGGAACCAAGGCCCTTCCCTTGTCTCTACAGGACTGACTGAACAAGGAAGCTCAGGACTGTGTGACATCCAGCATACCCCTAAAACCCTAAGCTCCACCAGGTACATTAAATGAGGCTATGTGACCCAGTGGTAAGGATTAAACAAATACTCCATTCACTCATACGAAAACACACAGACTAGAAGGGAAAACATATGTCCACACAACGGTTTGTACACAAGAGTTAATAGCAGCATTTTGAAATTGCCCAAACAACTCAAGTGCTCCACCAATGGTGGATAAATAAAGAGACAAGCCCCACAGCCATTGCTAATAGCCAAGGAGCATGCTTCTGGGGCTCCTGGGAGCACCGTGCAAGCGCGGAAACTTGAAAGTGGTGAATTCATGAATAGTCATGTCCCACTTTTTGTAATAACTGCCTTTGAAGTCCCGGAGACACAAATTGCAGGTACAAAGGATCCATTACTGCTAGAGAAAATGGGGTTAGGCTGCTGTGGGCCTCTGGTTACATTTTGTCAATTGATCCGTATATAACTTAGAGGTGTGTGTTTTCTGTTGAAAGGCACAACACTTTCGTGTGTGTGTGTGTGTGTGTGTGTGTGTGTGTGTGTGAATGAGAGAGACAGAGAGAGACAGAGGGGGAGGGAGGGACTTGGCATTGAACTCCTGTCCCAAAGCATCATGGGTCACACCCGTTTATTTAACATGCATAGTTCTCTGAGAGACACAAAGCAACCTTCTTTCTCTGAATAGGAACACTTGCCAGCATTTGTGCCTTATGCGGTAGGCTATTTAAACCAGGGAAATTGCCAAGAAAAAGCACCAAAAAGCTAAAAAGGTAGCTAAGTAAATTGTTAAAACAAAGGGTGACTCTGTTTGGAGTTATTAAGTATTCATCTCATTACAAAGTTACCGTTCCCTTGAAAGTTACTTTTTGTGTAACTTTTAAAGATTGTTTGTTCATTTGTTGGGGGGGGTGTTAAAGATTTATTGATTTTATTTATATTAGTACACTGTTGTTGTCTTCAGATACCCCAGAAGAGGGCATCGGATCCCATTACAGATGGTTGTGAGCCACCATGTGGTTGCTGGGAATTGAACTCAGGGCCTCTGGAAGAGCAGTCAGTGCTCTTAACCACTGAGCCACTCCAGCCCCCCTGTTTGTTCGTTTTTATGTGTCGGTCTGCTTGCATGCGTGCAAGTGTTTCACATGTATGCAAGGTGCCTCAGAGGCAGAACCTGTCTCCCTTGGAACTGGAGTGACAGAGTATTATGGGCCATCTGATGGGGGTGCAGGGAACTGAACCTGGGTCCTCACAAGAGCTTTAAGTGCTCTTAATCACTGAGCCATCCCTCCAGCCTGTATCATCGTCCTTTAGAGGTAGAGGTTGTTTGACAACTGACATCGTCATTCCACAAATGCCCACAGAGGACACAGAAGCACCCCAGACACTGACTTGGAATTACAAATACGTTGTTGCTGGTGGGCAAATTTAAAAACATGGAATCCTCCAAATTCTGAAGATTAACTGTGAAGTTAACCCTGGACAAGGGCAGGGTGGGTACCATCTCTGCCGCCCAACGGACACGAAAGGTGGCGGATGCTCCAGCAGACAGTGGTCTGGATTTGCACAGAGCTGACTCACATCCTCCCCCTGTGCTCCAGTCACCTCTGGATGACTCATAATTCCTGATACAATGTATACATTATGTAAACAGTTCATGTACATGTTATGTAAGTCTTTTAGACAATAGTGGCCAGGAGAAAAAATATGTACTCCTTAAGAGTAGTGCAACTTTTAAAACGCCTTTGATGACAGCCTAGCAGAATCTGAGCTCCAGAGACCGGCAGATAGAGATTCCATTGGATGTTTAATTCTAAAGAAAACAGAGTCAACCCACGGTGGCAGAAAGCAGCCTGGTGACAGGTGACAAGTGAGGGAGAGCAGAGGTTCTGCTGAGGAGCCTCAGGGCACCTTAGGGTGACCCCGTGCTCTCCATCCTGATTGTGGTGGGGGTCAGGGGGGGGGAGCGTTTATAAAACGCATTGGAATATGTACTTAACGTGGGTGCATTTTACTCTTCCTCAAAATTTTGACTTTACAAAAGCTAGCACCTAGTCCACGCCTTAGGCCTGCCTTTGTTCCTCAGGTACAGAGAATTCCACTCGGAAGCTCTGCTCGCACCCGTCTTCTTATGAGAGGGCGCGTCCAGCCTAGCCCTCAAGGTCTCCCACTTTCCCATTTCGCCAATCAAGACTCTCTTTTAATTGTCGTTTTTTACATTTATGCATGTATTTTTTGGGTGGGGGAGGGTGTGCTACAGCGTGTGTAGAGGTCAGAGGACAACTTTCAAGAGTTGGTTATCGGGGTTGGGGATTTAACTCAGTGGTAGAGCGCTTGCCTAGCAAGCGCAAGGCCCTGGGTTCGATCCCCAGCTCAGAAAAAAAAGAAAAAGAGTTGGTTATCTATCTCCTTCCATCATGTGGGTTCTGGGAGTCAAACTCAGGTCTTCAGGCTTTGAGCCATCTTCTCTGACCTTAGTCAAAACTTTTTTTTTTATTATTTAACTTTATTTTATATGTACTAGTGTGAGGGTGTCAGATCTCCTGTAACTGAAGTTCTGGACAGTTGTGAGCTGCCATGTGGGTGGTGGGAATTGAACCCAGTCAGCGCTGGAAGAGTAGTCAGTGCTCCTCACGGCTGAGCCATCTCTCTGGCCCCTCGTCAAAACTCTTGATTGCAGGTGACAGAAACCAAAACACAAAATGGGGTGTGGAGGGGACAGCTCTGCCATCAGATATGGTTAGATCTACGGGCTCACGTGTGGTCACTGAGCCATGATTTACTGACCTTGTGTTTTCCGTATGTCATTCTTGCAGAGGACCATGGGCAGGAAAGCAGTTGTGGGCAGATCTGGAGCTTCAAGGAGGAACATGTCTTTCTGAGCAAAGACTGTGGAGCAAGGGCCATGAGAACACTCTCCACAGCCAGGAAGCTGAAGCATGCTGTTGCAAGCGTGGGCTCTGTGCACCTGCTGTGATAGAACATGGGTGGGTTCCACAAAGGAATAGTCAGACAGTGAGAAAGATAAGACCAGGCAGAAGCAGCAGATGCCTGACACTCAGCGACCCACTAGGACCAGGCAGAAGCAGCAGATGCCTGACACTCAGCGACCCACGAGTCACTGGTACTTTCCTGAACACATCACAGATACCCCACGAATCCAAACTTGGCAGGAAGTGGATGAGACAGGAAATTGACTCTATTTTTGAGCCCCGTAGAAAACAGTAGGATGCTCTGAGTCCATATGACTCAGGCAAAAGAGTGGAAAGTCTCCGGAATTCTAATTACTGCAGCTTCTCCTGGCTAGAACAGGCTCTGCCCCAGCCCCATGTTCTCCATCTGGAAGCCAGCTGTCTCCTTCCCCTCAGCACAGAGATTACACCGACCCGAACATCTCGTCTGCCTTCTAGACCAACACCAATTCCTTTGAAACCTACCTAAGTCTTTCCTGACATCTCATTCCCTTCTGGTCACCCACCATTCTGGCAAAGCCATTTGAACTTGCCAAATACGTGAACTTTCTCAGGCTCTTGGTCATAAAGGTTCTCCTTAAGCTGTTTGGAACATTCTTTATGGACCCTCTGAATTTTCACTCAGTTTAATAAGCATCCAGTATCGGCTCAGTTAGAAATGAGAGGAAAGATAGCTCCTGCCCTCACCTCGTCCCTTCCAACCTCCGTACTCCTTATCTATTTTCTTGCATTATTGCGTTGGCAATGAAGCACTGAGAGTGAGCATCCGAACCTCACCGCACCGCGCTGCACCGCGCCGCACCTCACCACACCCACATCCGCATCGCACCGCATCCGCACCGCACTGCATCCGCATCCTAACGTCCCAGTGTTGAGAATAAAGATTAGGCAGGCCTAGTGGTGCACAGCTTTAATCCTAACACTTGAGAGGATCTCTGTGCGTTTGAGAGTAGCCTGGTCTACAGAGTGAGTTTCAGGACAGCCAGAGCTACACAGTGAGAACAACAACAACAAAGTTTCGTTCTAGACGTCTTCAGTTGCCTTTTACTAGGTTTGTCTTCCACGACGTGTCTCTTTATCAGGTTAAAGGTATTCTTTTTTTATTTTTGGATGATAAGAAATTATTATCTCTAAAAATCATAATTCGGAGGTTGGAGGGAGAGCTCACAGGTTCAGAGCACTGGCTGCTCTTCCAGAGGTCCTGAGTTCAAGTCCCAGCAACCACATGGTGGCTTGCAACCCTCTATAATGGGATCTGGCGCCCTCTGCTGGCCTGCAGGTGCACATGCAAGAAGAACGCTGTGTACATAATAAATAAATAAATAAATAAATAAATAAATAAGAAAGAAAAAAATCATAACTCAAACTTTAATGAATGCTTTCTCTAGATCAAAATCCACTAAGATCTGTAATCCAAAAGTAACAGGGTTATCCCTGAGCGTCTTTTGGGAGTTGGTCCGTTCTATGGCTTTTCTCATCACTGTGACAAAAAGCATCTGAAGAAGAAGAGTTTTTGCTGACGCTGTTTTTGTTCTTTGAAACGGGGATTCGTGTGGCTCAGGCTGGCCTTGCATTCCCTATGTAGCCATTTCTGGCCTCCACCTCTGACCCTGCTGCTCTGCTCCCCGAGTGCTCAGACTGACGGGTAGAGCTCTGTCTCTGTGCCCTGCATTGACAGCGATGGACTCCGGCTCATCATTTCAGCGAGCATCCATCTACAATGACGTGAGAGGCGTGGCTGCAGGGGCGGGTGACTGGGCAGAGACTGGGTACAACTCACAGGTCAGGAGGCAGAATGTTCAGCCGGGACTAGAAGTCAGTGTCACTTTCAAGGCCACCCCAGCGGCTTGTCGGTCAAGTAGGCACTCAACATTCTATTCAGCCCCATCAGCTGGGGGCCAAGTGTTCCCACACACGAGCCTGGGGCACGCATTTTGCATCCAAATGGTAACACCCATAGACATATTAAATCATCTCCAGATTAGCTATTATACTTAACAAACGCCGTGTAGGTAGTTATTACAACATATTGTTTGGAGAATAATGACAGACCATGCTCGGTGCAGGTATAATTTTCAAAATGTTTTGAGCCATGGCTGATCGAGTTAACAGATGCAGAGCCCAGTGATACAGAGGGCGAGCTGGGCTGTGGTTTTCTCTAGACAAGGCTGTGGAAAAGTCTAAAGGGGGGTCGGACGCAGTGGGGGACAGGAAGGAATAGTTGAGTAGGATGGTTACAACGTAGTTGTACAATGTCCCGCACGGGTGACAGCAGCTGGTGGCACGACTTAGGACCGGGAGGGTGATGGCTGGTCCGTGGGTTAATCCGCTGGGGGAAGCAGGTCACTGGGCTGTGCCTTCAAAGTGTCTGTCTTGTCTCTGGGTCCCTCCTCTCTCTCTACTCCTTGGATGTCATAAAGTGAGCAGCTGCCTTCATTACTTGTCCCCACTGGCCAGATGATCCACCCCATCTCAGGCCGGCAACACCAGAACCAGGAGACGGTAGCGGAAAATCTCTGAAACCATGAGTCAAACAAGCTTTAGGTGGATTCCCTGGTAGTCCAGAGCCCTGCAAAAAAACAAAACAAAACAAAACAACAACAACAACAAAAATCAAAAAAGCAGAACCTTCCAGAGGAAGCTGGGCATGGCGGCACACAACTGTGATTGTAGCAAGAGGATCCAAAGCTTCGGGCCAGCCTGGGCTATATAGTAAGACTGTCTGGGTGAGGGGAGGGAGGGATAGAGAGAGAGATGGGGGGAGGGAAAGGGAGGCAGGGAGGGAAGAATGGGGGCAGGGAGGAAGAGAGGAAGAGAGGGAGGAAGGAAGAAGAGGAGGAGCAGACCAGCCTCAGTGGAGATGTAGCACCGCGGGCACACTGGGCCAGGCCCTGGCGTGTCAGCATTCTGTGAGAGCAGCGGAGGATGAGTTGCTTCGATCCCTCCATGTGAGGGCTTCTCCCTGGGTTTCCCACACTTGCTCACAATGGGTCTGAGGCATCCTTAGCCCCACAAAGAACAGCACTCAGCTTGGGTATTCAACAGCCAAATCAGTGCATATGGCAGAAATCAAGAGAACAGTCAACATTACCCTTAAAATCACTTAAATTGCCCATAAAAAACATACGTGGGTTTTATGTCTGAGATCCTGAAAGAGTTCTAGAATGCTCCTGCTTGTCTGCCAGGCTGACTGCAGCCGGCTCCAATGCGAGGCTTTATCACGCCTCTTTAACACACGTTATAGGCATCCTGGCTGTCGGGAGTGTTGCCTGAGTTGGGCTCACAAGTCAGCGAGGGGCTGGACAAGGAAGAGATTCTGTGCTGTGTGTGCATGCCCGCAAGCTGACTTCTTCTATGAGGCATCAGAAAGGACTCCTTTTGACCTCTAAAGCTGGCTGAGGCTAGCCCTCTAAATTTGGTTAAGGCTAGCCCAAATGTCCCCGCATGTCTTTCTCTAACCGCTAAAGGCACTGACAGTTTAGGGGTGCTGAGATCCTTGTTGTAGGGGAGAATAGATGCTGGGGAGGGCACTCATTCTCCTGAGCCTGACTTCCCTGGGGTTTTCAGGCCCAGCTGAGCCTGATGACGTTTTCTGCCTTTGCGATTGGCCAGCATCACATCAGGAGAAGGATGTGACCCCTTAGGCCTGTCAACAGGGCTTTTGACCTTCACTATGAATGTCCTTGCTTTATTTCAACCAATTTCTGGTCTTATCTCTTCCTTATTGATCATTGTGCAGTTGTAGCCTGCATGGGCATGCACACTCGTGCATGCACACACACACACACACACACACACACACACACACACACACACACACACACACGCACACAACTTCTTTTCTCTCAAATGGACCCAGCCCATCACTACCTCCGGTCTGTCTTCTTTGAAATGTTCTCTTGGTCATCATTCAGGTCTCAGCACACATACACCTCCCAAGTTCCTTTTTCAGTAGTGTCATAGTGTCTGTCATCAACCCAAACGTTCTTCTGAGTATTCAGTCCTACATTTCTCCTCTCCCACAGGGGATGATCTTGGCCACCTCATGTCTACCAGCGCCTGGCTCACTGTAAGCACCGAATACAGAGCTTGTTGAGACCTGGGAGTGATGGCGCACGCCTTTAATCTCAGCACTCGGGAGGCAGAGGCAGACAGTTCTCTGTGAGTTTGAGACCAGCCCGGTCTACAAAGAATGACACAGGGCAGCCAGGGCTGTTACACAGAGAAACCCTGTCTTGAGAAATCTAAATAGACAAGCACGTGCTTGTTGAATGACTAAACAAAAGAATCTTACAGTGAGTCCTTGTTTCAGGTCTGCCCATAGCTGTCCTATTCTGGGGGATCCCCACTGGGAGTAACTGGAGACACTGCCTGTACACGCTGGTTCTGTGTGTCAACTTGACACAAGTTGGAGTCAGCACAGAGAAAGGAGCCCAGTTGAGGAAATGCCTCCATGAGACCCAGCTGTAACGCATTTTCTCAATTAGTGATCAAGGGGGGAGGACCCAGCCCATTGTGGGTGGTGCCATCCCTGGGCTGGCGGTCCTGGGTTCTATAAGAGAGCAAGCTGAGCAAACCAGGGGAAGCAAGCCAGTAATCAGCATCCCTCCATGGCCTCTGCATCAGCTCCTGCCTCCTGACCTGCCTGAGTTCCAGTCCTGACTTCCTTTGGTGATGAACAGCAACGTGGAAGTGTAAGCTGAGTAAACCCTTTCCTCCCCAGCTTGCTTCTTGGTCATGATGTTTTGTGCAGGAAATCAAACCCTGACTAAGACACGGCCTATCTAACCTTGAGGCTCCACACTCACTGCTTTTCCTGAACTGGAGTCTAACTTCCACACTGGCTTCTGTCCCTGGGGCTAGCGGCAGCTGAGTTCCACGATCACCCTGTCCACCTGTAGGTTGTCCTGCTGCAGGGCCAGGGTGATGGCAGAGTGGGCAGAGCCAGCCCTGGGCACTTTCAAACCAGCTCAGCATCTCCACCTCCTGCCTGCCTCCCCACCCTGTGTGGGCCTCCAAGTGAACATCCCTCACGGCGCCTCCCGCACCATTCATCCCCATTAGCCGATGTCCACACTGGGCCAGAGGGAGATCAATTACCAAGCTGGCCACTGAACCGTGTTAATGAGGATGTACGCTCCTGGCTGGTGGAGAAGGTGGGAGGAGCGAGGAAGGTCACGGGGAGGCAGAGAGGAGCCCCAGGCTTCCTCACTGGAGGCTTTGGGGTAGGATCCCTCTACAAGATGCCTTCTTTGGGGTGTGGGGAGTGCCTTTTCTGCCTGGCATTGTGTTGTAACTTCAGCTGTGAGGCAGCAGAAAGGAAACGGCCTGGCTGGGGACGGATGGCAGGGACTCAAACAAACACTGGAAAGAGGACATCCAGGCATCCCCACCTTCCGTCACTGTGCGCCTTTGTTCAGGCTCCCCCTCTGCCTGCAGTAGTCCCCTGCATCTATTCACAGATACAAGGAAACTCCGCACTCCCAAACCCTCTGCCAGACAGAAGCACCACCGCCTTATTGGGCTTTCCTGCCCCGGGGGCTTCCCACCGCATCACTCTGACTGTGCCACACTCTTCAGATCTGTATGAAAAGACGCTCGACTGAGTTCACAGGGGGAAAAGCTATGAGGAAGACGGCTTCCCCCCATCGCTCTGGACAGATAAAGGCCACTAGCAACAAGGCGAGGTGTCACCTTGCAGTATCTGAGGGACTATAAATGGCCATGACTTCCTCCGAGGGTAAGGCAGTAATGTCAGGTAAATAAAAAGTACCCATGTCCTGTGACAGAGCAGTTCGCTTCCAAGCATTCACTCTATGGGCACAGGAGCCTACAAGGATGGTGGCTGCCTGTACTTTGCCCTAAGGATGCTACCGGAAGGAAGAGGTAAGCAACCTGGCTTGTGTGGACACCTTCTTCACAGGCAGACACAACTACCTCCTCGTGTTGTTGGGTTGTGCCGAATCCATCAGTAAATATAAATGAATGCTGTGAGAACTGATCGGCGTCCACTGTCTTCGGTTCGCTGTTGCTGAGGGGATGGGGGACGTCTCCACGTTCTGATGGCCATTCATTTCCCAGGGCTGCTGGGCAGTGCAAAATCAGCAGGCCCAGTTTCAGTCTGGCTCGATTCCTTTCTTAAGATTTCCTTTCTAGTAAACACGCTCACCCGGGGCGCGTGGGGAGCCACGCCCAGCTGGTGACGGTAGCCCCGCCCACAGGAAGACTAGAGGACAGCCGGCAGAGGTCGTGCTTTACGTGCAGCTTTCGGGTTTGGGCCACCTGACCACCACTTATTTGGACACGTCAATCATAAATCACTCCTAAAGACCAGTGACAAGTCTATGCCCCATTTGAATAGGTCCCCCGAGGACAGGGGGACAACCACCCCTGAGTTCCGGGTCCATCGTGATTCCAGTGCATTTCCCTCAGAGGAAGATAGGTGCACCATAGCCTGGTAAGGGCTGGTCTCATTGTGAGCAGCCTTTCTCCGGGTATGATGTGAACCTGACTTCCACACAACACAAGCCCTGCAAGCAGGACCCGGATATACAGATGTACCACGACTCTGGGCACCGAAGGAAGCCTCCAGGGACACTTGGGCTACAACATAGGTCCCTCTGCATGCACGGTTGTGATGTCCCCACCCCTGTGTATCTACAAAGAGGACAGGAGACATTACTGTGACCTTTGGGTTAATATGGTGACTTTCGAGCATCCCTCAGGACTCAGATCTAACAATGCTGGGCAGACATCAGAGTGAGAAGCAGAAATGAGACCCTAGCTGGTCTTTGCTGGAATCACCTCTGGCATTAGCAAAGACTCGGGGTTACCTGTCCCTCGTTCCCCTACCCAGTGAAGCAGTGGCTGCTCCAGGCTGGGGCCCCAAATGAGAAGTGTCAACCACAGCTCTCTGCAGACTAACTAAGAGGCCCCGGCTGGAAGAGCCCAACACTGTTATTGGCTGACCAAGTCTGCAGACAGGTCACCAACTGCCTGCCTCACCCCATGTGGGGGTGGGGGCAGAAAGCAGGTGGCAGTGAGTTGGGGACGATGTTCTGGCATTTATAACATGTGGACATAATAGCAAACATTCTCTATGGATGCGGAAAATTAATGAAAAATCTAAAGCATGTAAAAGGCCCGGCAAGATCTACAGCTGGCCCCATGCACTTGTGTCCATAGGTTCCATTTAAGGATTCAGCCAATCACAGGTCAGACTATTATTACTCTGCGGCCAACATGTGCTCGAAAGTCGGGCCCGTGGGGACCGCATCTGCCCTAAGCACTTTTTTCTCTCTTAAAAACATTTATTTGTTTAGAGGTCAGAGTACAGTTTGCAGGAATCAATTGGCCCCTGTCACCATGTGGGCTCCAGGAGTCGAACTCGGGTCATCAGGCTCCATGGCAAACACTTTACCCACTGAGCCATATGCCAGCCGCGTGTAGACTTTTTCCCTCCTCATTCTTCCTGAAGCAAAGCTGCCATTTGCATAGCATCTGCATCTACTCTATATCCTAAGTAATCTAGAGACGGTGATTTAAAATAGAGGGAGGATCTGGAGAGAGGGTTCAATGGTTAAGAGCGCTGGCTGCTTTTGCAGAAGACCCAGGCTTAATACCCATCACCCACATGGTGGCTCACAGGTCCAGGAAACCCAACGCCCTCTTCTGGCCTCCATGAGTACTGCAGGCACACAGCTCTCATACAGACCTATACAGGCAAACACCAATACAGACCAAAGAAAGTAAGCAAATCTTTTCAAAGAATGAAATTTAGGGGGCTGGAGAGATGACCCCTGGCTCACCAATGGCTGCTCTTCCAGGGTACCCAGGTTCAATTCCCAGCACCCACATGACGGTTCACAACACGTATGAAGCGGTCAGCTGTTGCTATGTTAAGTGAAGAAAGCCGGAAGCAGAGAGACAAACATCACCGGATCTCACCCCTGTGTGGAAGTTTAAAAAGCACATGCCCCGGGTGTTGAGAGTAGATTGGTGATGCCCGCAGCCTGGGAGACGGGAATAGACTGATCAAAGCTGCAAGTTACAATTGTACTGGAGGAAGCAGAGTCGCCCACAGCAAGGCCAGGAGAGCCAATGAGGACGCGTGTTTCAGAAGCCTTGGGAGGGGCCGGAGAGACTGCTCCTTGGCCGAGATTGCACACTGTTTATGCGGGTTGGTTTTTGTCCGTTTGAATACAAGAGGAGGGAACCTCAACTGTGAGAACGTCTCCCTTACATTGGCCCGTGGGCTTATCTGTTGGGCTTTTTCCTGATTCATGATTGACACAGGAGGGCCCGCCTACTGTCAGCGTTGCCTCCCCTGGACTGTGTGAGAAAAGAAGCTGCCAGACGTGGTGGTGCAACCCTTCAATCCCAGCACTTGGGAGGCAGAGGCAGGCGCAGCTCTTAGTTCGAGGGACAAGAGATGGCTGAGTGGGCCAAGAGCACTTGTTGGTCTTGCAGAGGACCCAGCTCCCACATGGTGGTTCGCAACTCTCGGCAACTGCAGTTCCAGGAGATCCAACGCTCTCCTCTGACTACCACCGACAGCAAGCACAGACACGCACAGGCAAAATACTCACACGTTCAAAACATTGAAAATTTAATAAAAAAAATTTAAACAGCACATAGTACTCCACTAATGTGTGCAATTTTATGCCTTTGTGTATCAGTTAAACTAATATAAGAGCACTGGCTGCTCTTGTAGGGACCTGGGTTCGATTCCCAGCACTCGCGTGGTGGCTCATAACTGGCTATAACTCAGAGGAATCGGACTCCCTCTTCTGGCCGCTGCAGGTACCTGGCGCATGCATACATTGGGCAAAACACCCAGACAGACACATTTAAAAAGGAAAGAAAGAATCAAAGAGAACAGCCGTGGGTCTATGCAGGTGCCACCATTTTACTCAGGGGCTTGAGCACCAGGGATACGGCGTGATCGCTGAGGGATGAAGGCACAGCCTCAGGATGTAGGGCTGCAGGAGAAGCGGGGGTGTGGGGGGCGTGGGGTGACTCTAGTTCCATCTATTTGTTTATTGCTGTAGTTTTAGCTAAAATGAGTCCCCATTTTACCGGCGCTATGGAAAATATCTTAAAATTTAAAACGTCTTTGCTACGTCTTGCCTTCACACTGAGGCCCGCTCTGACCACTCCATGTCTTTATCGGTGCTTGGGAGGAAGTCCGAGGCTTCGTGCACGCTATGCCGGTGCCTAGGCCAGCCCCTGCCCTCCCGCCCACCAGTTGCATCTGTGGCTCCCACAATTCGGTCCCTGGTGGCGATGCTTTGTCCGCATCCTCAGGCCAAGGGACAGGAAAATCCCAGCCTGTGTGGCAAATACGATCTGCAGCCTGTTTTGACCAAGCTCCAGCTCTAAAGATGATTTTCTGTTTTAATGGTGAAAAAAAAAATCAAAAGAAAGCCAAAGATTTATGACAGCCGATACTTAGATCAAATTCCATCGGCAGCTCATGTCCCTGGAGCCTGGCCACGGAGACTTGTTTACCTCCCGTCTCAAGCTGCTTTCTGCCACGAAGGCAGAACCAATCACCCGTGTGGCTCTGTGACTCTGGCTCCTTGTGGACAAAGTCAGCGGACCTCGGGTCTGCACGTCTCCATGGGAATGTAGGGTATCTCTTCCCTTTTGTATTCCAAGTGTTGAGAACACCGCCAGCACACGGTAGTGCTTAGCAAACCTACCTGAACAGATGGAGGTGTGAGTAGGGCCTGTCGCTTCAACCTACTAAAGAATGTGACACACACACACACACACACACACACACACACACACACACACACCTGTCACATTTTCCAGCTGTCTGGCAGATATCACTATATAGTCTTCGTGAGCCCCGGCAGAGACGTCCCTGAAGGAAATAATGAAGTGGGTGTCAAAACCTGAACTTGGCACCAGGAGGGTGAGCCTTTACGTCTCTGAAATATTGACATACCTGGCTTCTTGGAAGGGATCTCCTTCACCTGCTCCCGGCTGATGGGCTATGCTGCATGCGTTGCACTTTGCTGCCCTCTGGTGGTTATTTGGAGAAACTGCCACCAAGGAACATAAGACTTAGCCGCCTAGGATACCTTCATTCAATTTTATTCAGTGAACTTACCAGAACGGCAGGAGTTTATCAGCTTGGGCAAGGCCCTCCCGAGTCCCCACTCACATCCCCCCCTGGGGTAATTGGGGGTAACAGCAACTTCTCTGATGGGGAGATACTAGCTACCCGCCCCAGGTCTCTGCAGGACTTCCAGCTTGCACACTATTCACGTATACGCCATCCTGACGGAGTAGGAGGTCTTGCTCGCTGTGAGCCAGGGACCCACCTAGAGGGATGCACGATGCACGCCTGTTCCCGGGTTTACTGCACATCTGGGTAGGCACCTCTGTGGGTGAGGACCGCTTGGAACAGAGGGAACCGCTCCATGCACTGTCACGGGAAGTGGATCTCTTATCCACCCCAGAGTAACAGAGAAGTGGTTTATGGCTTAGTGGTTTAAGGCTCCCGCATTCGAAGGCTTCGTTCTTGCGGAGCAGTGTACGGAGGCGAGACTTCTGGGAAATGACAGACTCATGAGGACTATGGCCTCGGTGATGAATTAACCCATTGATGGCTTCCTAACTCGATGAGAGGTGATGGTAAGGGAGGGGGTAGCTAGAGGGGGTAGCTGGAGCATGCCTCTGGCAGACTTATCCTAGGTCTCTCCCTATGTCCGGCTGCTGCGCATGCGCGTGAGCCGCTCCGTCCTACCGCACACTCCCTAGCACTGAGTTTCACCTCAGTACAGGCCCACAGGATGGAGCTACGCATCAGTGAACCAGATCCTGTGAAACCGTGAGCCAAAAGAAACCTTTCTTCCCCTGATTTGTCTGAGGCGTCTTGTCGGAACGAGAAGTTGACAGAGTGGTAATCACGTGCTTCTCAGCACATCCTCACAGTACTAGCGACTGCTCCCTGCCTGCCTCTGCCTTAGGAACCCCACCCAGTCTCTGGCTCAGGCCTCTGTGTGGGTGGTGGTTTGTTTGCCACAAGCAGCGGGCAGGTGGGGGTGAGGGTGGGGGTGCGTGGAAGGCAGATGAGCGGACGGATGACATGGAGGAGTGGGTGGGGAACTGGAGATCTTGTTAGCAAGTTGAGCTCTGGAGAACCCTGCGTCTGGCCCAGGTCCCCACTCCTACACCTTAGCCTCAATATCGCAGCACCTTCACGTCCTATGCCCGCGCTCCCCGATCTTCACCCACTCCCACGGGCGCTCATCCCAGCTCCCCCACACCAAGCCCACCGCGGCTTTGGAGGCCCTACCGAAGCTGATGCCAGGACCTAGATCCCGGTCCCTCAGAGATGGCGCCCTTCCCAACCCTCCTCCCAGGCTCTCCAGCTGTCATTCGTCCTCGCCAGGGTGCACATTACCAACAGAAATGCTTGCCCCCTCACCATCTGTCTCACCATGAGGCGGCAGCGCAGGCTGAGGAGGCAGCAGAGGGTGGGGACTTCGTCTCTCTCCCGTGTCACTAGCACCTAAGAAGATTCTGATCTCACTTTAGGGAATGGCAGGGGCTTGACACCCCCCATGGGTTGCTAGTTCAGTCTACAGGTTTTACCAGAACCTGTCAAGAAGACTGTGTGTAGGGCGCCAAACTCCAGCACAAGGGGGTGGTAGGATCCGTGCGCCCTGTATGCTTCAGGCAGCCCCCCCCCTTCTCTGAATCTGTTTCCCCATCAGAAAAAGAAACTGTAACTCACAAGGGTGCTGTGAGCTTTGGGGGGAGAAATGAAGCCATTGGAAATGAGAAAGGCAACTCTTTCTGAGCTGTATTTATTGCAGTGTACAAATCGCCGTGGCTGGGCCATCAAGAGCTCTGCCAGCCTGTGCCGGGGGGCAAGGATATCAGGTGCCCAGCCAGCCCACCTGGCAGCAGCTCCCAGCACCCCACACAGCTGAGTAGTCAGGGCCACTGTGGGCGGTGCTGACACAGGAGCTGGAGTCCTGGGCTCTGCGTGCTGCCTGCAGGTTGGAGTTAAAACCTGGCTGTCTTCCAACAGCCTGCAGACTCCCAGCTTCTCTATGGTTTCTGGTGTCAGCCCTGCATTCCTGCGCCACTGCAATCAGCTACAACTGAACAGCAGGCAGTACCTGCGGATGAGGACCTGTCTCAACACAGTTCCTACCGTGCTCCCGCTCCCAAGCAGGTCATTATCCTCATCCGGATTACACAGATATCTCATCACAGAACCTGTGTCTTCCTCTGTCTGGTCTCCAGTACCAGTGGAGACCAAAGCACGATAGGTCTCACCACTCCACTCCACTCCTATAACTCACTGAGAGAACAGAGCACATCAGAGTGGTGAACCTTTGAACCAGCCCACCCCTCCATTTGCCCAGCGCAAGGAAGGGTCATGTGACACCTACCACCCTTTTGGGCAGCTAGATTGTCCAAGCCTGAACTGCTTTGCATCCTTAGAAGTTTGCAAACCACTGCAGGTAAGCCGGGAAGGTACTGAGGCGAGGTTGTAAGGAAAACCAGCAGCAGAGAATGTGGTACTCATGTGCCCTCTGGTGGCCATAAGGTAGAACTGCAGGCATGGAGGTTTTTGAACGAACCCTCGATCAGTCAGTTCACCCTCACCAATACCAGGCATTCCCTGAGTACAATCCTCTTGCCCTCTTCCCAGCATTCAGCCACTCTCTGGGCATTCTGACACCCACCTCTGGCCCCAGCACCTATGGGACCGCCCCAGTTGTGCCCTCTTAGGGGTGATCAACAGAACCCCGTTCTTCAGACTTTCTTTTTTTTTTTCTTTTTCGGAGCTGGGGACCGAACCCAGGGCCTTGCGCTTGCTAGGCAAGCGCTCTACCACTGAGCTAAATCCCCAACCCCCCTTTATGCCTTTCTTGAGGCTGAGGCACACCAGCCATGAGAAGTATGCCAGAAATAACCCTCGGAGGTTGGAAAGGCCTACTCTCAGACACTAGCAGTCAGGTACATAGAACGGACCAGGTGAGGTGCCTCTGTGTCCCGATACAGACTACCCTGACACTCAAAAGCTGGTGTGGCCACAGCCATTCCCCAGAAGGAGCAGGAGATGCGACCTTGAAGGCAATAAGATGCCCACTTGGAAGGCTGTCTCAAGGGAATAGTCTACCCTGACCTACGAGGCCTTGGTTGAATCCAGGCCAGGGTCCCCCCTGGAGAACTCTGTAGAGGCCGTGCCGCCAACAGAACCTTCAAAGACGGTGAACTTAAGCCACTGTTTTTCAAAGTGTTGTTTATTGAGTCGCTCGTAGCCATCACCATGTGTGGTCCTGAGAGGCAAGCCAGAGAGAGAGAGGATTCTTGGACCCATTTCAGAGGCTGTGACACTGAGGCCAAGGTGAGCTCCAGGCAGGTTCAAGGTCATGGTGAATATGGAGTGGTCTGAGACAGCAGGCTCCTAAGCCACACAGGGATACATCCCACAGTAGACTAGGGGACGCAGGTACATGCCCTACCCTCCTGGCTCCATCTCCCTTAGAGCTCTGGAAGGGCCACCACCTCACAGCAGCGGGGTGGAGACTCCAGGTGTACTCACGAGTGCGCACACGTGCATGCCACGCACACGCGCACATGCGCGCACACACACACACACGCACACGCACGCACACACACACGTATACACCCCACACACACAGTTCTGTGGTAAACAGCCCCAGTACAGCCCCAGTACAGCCCCAGTTCAGCCCCAGTCCAGCCTCAGTGGCTTCCTGAGTACCATGCTCACAGAGCCTCGGGCTCAGGTCATAACAGACGTCCCATAGGCCTCGCCATTGTGAGTGAGGCAGAGCGTCCTAGGAGGCCCCCACTAGAGCCCCGTGGGCCAGGCATGTGGCCATCACCCCCGGCAGCCTCACCAGTTGGCCTTTACTGCCTCGATGTCACTCACGAGGTTCTGGGCCAAGCAGATGCCACATATCTGTAAGACAGAGAGCAGGTGAGGAGGAGCAGAGAGCTTCAGGCAGGAGTGGGGTGGGGGGAGAGCCAAGGCTGTACCTGGAGGAGGGCAATGGCCACCAAGACCCCGGCCACCACAATCAGGTTGTCTTGAAGCCACTTCTCAAACTGGCCCACGCAGCCTTTGGTGTAGATAGAGCCTTGCTGCTCCAGCTCCTGAGGGGACACAGGTCCAGGCTCAGCCTGCCTGCCTCAGCTCAGACCGCCCGCCCGCCCCTCTTCCACCTTGCCGAGCCCACTGTCCTCCCCAACAGTGTCTTCTGCCACAGGGCCTTTGTACAGATGCTGGCTCCTTCCCTGGGTCTTAGCCTGGCTGCTCAGAAGAGGCTTTCCCTGACTCAGACCCTACCCATTAACCCTCTAAGTTCTCATCTGAGCTGTCCCAGGACTGTCCATTTAATGTGCCTACGATTTCGTGTTTTTCTCCTTCCACGCCCTGAGTGTGGAAGCGCTGTGTTAGCTCTGGATCAACCAAGGTCTAGAGCGAAGCCGACCACAGCAGGTGTTCCACAGAGGTGGAATAAGGAACCCAATACCTCAAACCCACCCAGGGCTGGTCCCACCCCACAGAAGCCCTTAGACCTTCCACGGGAGCTCATGAGAGGCCCCCGTGCCGCCCCCTATATTCCAGGCTACCCTTAACCCTGTCCCCACGCCCCTCACCAGTTTGAGTCGGATGTCATAGCCACACTGGGTATTGAGGACGTCTTCCTGAGGGGAGACAGGCCATTAGCAATATGCTAAGGGAACACCCGTGGGTTCCCCCTCAGCTGTAATGCCCTCCTTCACAGGGAAGCAAATGGAAGCTCAGGTTTTCCCATGCCCACTCATCGGCAGTGAAACTCCAGGCTTCTCAGTTCTCTCACGGACACTGGAGCACAATGGCGTGCAGCTCCTACCACTAAGGGACCCTGCCTCCTACCAGGGCCCCACTCACCGCAGGGTCCCTAACACAGCAGGAGAAGGGCACCCCACAGCGCTCGCGGCTTGGGTTCAAGTCAGTGCAGTTGAAGTAGATGTTGAGGTTCCAGTCATTGGGCCCTCGGGCTCCACAGCAAGACCACTGGGGGGAGGAAGAGCCCAGAGTGAAGGGGACACAGCTGGCAACCAGGCCCAGCCCTAGAGCCTCACCCAAAGTAGGGAGGGAGAGACAATTTCCATCCCCCCACCCCCCAGCAAACAGGCCTGGGTCATAGGAATCAGAGTGGGTAGGGAGACTGAGGTGAGACCCTAAGCAGCAGGCGTGGCTTCCTCATTGACTTCCCTTAGGGGACAGAGGCGCTTCAGACTCACTGCATAGACAGGAGAGGAACGGCCAGATTTCCCTCCCTGCCCCTTTCCATCCCAGTCCACTCCCCAAATGCCTGCTGTCATCATGCTGGAGTCTCGGTTCCCCTCCCTAGAGTATGCTCTTGCCAGATGTGGCCAGGGCAAGCCCACGTCTGCAGCAGTGCACGAGGACTAGCCTGGGACAGGGCAGAGCCCTGAGGGAGCTGCACCAGCGGCTGGAAAGCTGGCCTCGAGGCTGCGAAATTTCGGGATGAGACAGCTCTAGTGGCAGACCCAGAGCCTGTGGGCACAGCCAGGGGCTTGACCATGTGGCCATGCGGCGTGCGTGCGTGTGCGTGTGCGTGTGCGTGTGTGTATGCACGGGTCTCAGACACAGCTGAGCCAGCGCCTGCCTGTCACCTGCTAAGTGACTGCTGTCCCTGCTGGGGAACACTCCTGTTCTTTACTTACACATACACACCACCATTCCTTCCCCTCCTCACAGCAAGGTCACCAGACAGAGGCTCATCTCATCCCTCCTCCGTGTGTTCTCCCCTCCCCCCCCTCCGCCCCTCCCCGGCCCTATTTTATATGTTCAGCGTCCTCTCCACACTGCCGTCACGAAGGGAACAGGCTGCACAGTTTACAAAGCACTGAGTCTCCCCGCACCTGGCTCGGGGCCTGGCGTATGCCAGGGCTGTCCCAATTCCATACTGAATAGAGAAAGGAAGCACGCAGGGGAACGGCAGGCTACAGGATTGCCTCTGCCCTGCACAGCTTCAGGCCACTCACTGCTGAAGGTGTCACTGCTGTGACAGGCTGTGGCCCTGAGAGAGTATAAGGCCTGGAATGCGCAGGTGAGGATGGCTTCCAGGGCTCTAAGTACAGGGTGCAATTGTAGATGGGGCAGGATGGAAACAAGCTGGGCTGGGGCTGGAGAGATGGCTTAGTGGTTAAGAGCACTGGCTACTCCTCCTGAAGACCCAGGTTCAAGTCCCAGCACCAACACAGCAGCTCACAACTGTCTGTAACTCCAGTTCCAGGGATCCGACGGCCCTCTTCTGGCTTCTTCAGGAACAAGGCTGTCGCAACAGCACAGCACACACACACACACACACACACACACACACACACACACACACACACGCACGCACGCACACACACACATACATGCACACACATGCACACACACAGAGACACACAGAGACACACACACACATACACACACAGACACACACAGACACACACATACCAGACACACACACACATATACATACACACACACACGCACACACACATACCCACTATGCACACACACACACACACACACATACACACACACATGTGTGCACTCAGGCAAAACACCCATACACACAAATAAAGTTGAAAAAAGAAATGAAGCAACTGTGTTGCTTTTGCTCTGATGCCTGCATAGGAACAAAATCCCACAATGCACTTCTTGCCCATCACCAAACCTAAGTGTCAAAGTGACAGAAGAGAGCTGGCGGGGAGTTAAGATTGTACAAAATCTGGGGCACAGTCAAGGGGCATCAGCAACACAGCCCCTGCACTCCATTTCCTCCTCTGGCCACAGTTTCACGAGCCTGTGTCTCTACGGGGCCAGGCTCAGGAAGCCTGAGGAATGAGCGGCTGACTTCTCCTGGGCCAGGGGCCCTTAAAGGTTCCTTCCCTGGCGTCTGCTGGCCTGGGTGGGTTAGGAAATGGTCCACGCACACACAGAACTTGCTCCCTCTCTCGTGTGCCCATCTGGGGTCACTCGCATGGGGCCCACGACGGACACCACACTCACGTATTCCTGAGCAAAGTCGATAAGGTTCTGAAGGTCAATATCGTCCCGGTAGGCTTTGACATTGTTGTTGATGAAGAGGTTAAGTTGGTCTCGGATCCAATCCTTGAACACGAAGGCCAGGATCCCGGCCGCCAGCTCCAGGAAGAAGATGAGGCCGAGGAACACAGAGAACTGGGTTGGGGGCACAGAGATGGAGGGCGTTGGAGAGGTGTGGCATCTGTGACGAGCTCCCACTACCTCTGCCAGGGAGCCACAGTCCCCAGGTGCCACCCTCTATTGAAGTGCTACCCCCTCCCAGCCCTGCCGTGTGTGTGCTAGGCAAATGCTCTACCACTGAGCTTGCAGTACCGTGTTATGTTGATAAAAGACAGCGTGGTTTTACCTGTTCCTGGTCTGGGCACCCTGACTAGGCAAGAACTGGATGAAAGAGGTTAGAAGTCTGGCGGGTCTAGGGTAGAGAGAGACTTACAAATTTGAGCAGGAAGGTGTTTTCCCGGAGGGCCCCAATGCAGCCGGCGAAGCCCAGCACTGACATGATTCCCCCAATCACCACAAACAGCCACACGGGGTCAAGACCGCCTAGATCTGTCAGCCCTGAGATGTTGGAAAGAACGCCCTGCACCAGGGAGTAGACAAGTGTGAGGGAGTGACTCCCCTTCCCCCTCACCCCCTGGGCAGCCCCAAGGGCTCTCTTACCTTCTCACCCCAGGCCCAGAGGCCGATGGCCAGGAACAGGGCTCCCAGCACCTACAACAGCAGGGAGGGAGAGTTCAGGGCTGGGTCCCAGCACCCGGGCTCTTAAACGTCCTTGACCGGTCCTTGACAGGCCCCGCCCCCACCCCAAAGCTGTGAGTGGGACTTGGCAGTTCATCTTCCAAGGACACCAGGCAGGGAATCTTTCCCACAGACTAGAGGGTCGGAGGCTACCTCTAACCTTGGGCTGGACGTCACCCCCTTCCTGGACTCTCTCAAAAAGGAGCAGAATCCCTAGAGGCCCCAGCCTGGCTCAGAAAACATCTGGCCTCAGGCGCAGGCCTTTGTTTTGGCTTCTTCGAGATTCATTTATTTATATGTACTGTTGCTATCTTGAGAAAGACCAGAAGAGGGCGCCAGATCCCATCACAGATGGTTGTGAGCCACCATGTGGTTGCTGAGAATTGAACTCAGGACCTCTGGAAGAGCAGTCAGTGCTCTTCACCCCTGAGAGCCATCTCTCCAGCCCGTTTTGGCTTTTTGAGACAGGGTCTCACGGCAGTAGTCGAGGCTGGCCTCCAACTCTCTAGGTAGCAACTGATGACCGCGGGATCTTTGCCTTTTCTGGATCTCTACCTAGAACTCCTCTCATTCTCGGTCCTCCTTGCTACTCAAACCCCAGCTGCCCACCGCCCTCTCCAGACACTTAGGTGTCTGTTTATCCGCTTGGTACTTCCTTTGTGCAGGGGTAGAGAGGTCAGAGAACAGGGCTAGCCTGTTCTCTGGTGAGCTCAAAGGACTAACAACAGTGCTCAGGGCAGAGGCGTCTGAAACGGAAGGTGAGGGTGGGCTGTGGATGTGTGTGTCGGGAGCCAGGGAGATGTTGGATCCTGAAATGACTTTGGGGAGGGGGAGCAAGGGAAGAGGCTAAGAGGAAGCAGAGGAAGGCCGAACAGGAGGCTGTGCCATTTAGGAGGGGTTTGGGGAAAACAAAACATTAGCCAGTTCAAAGATGAGGTAAATCAGACAGGATGAGGCAGGGGACACGATGCTTAGCTGCCCCTGGCCCCATAACCAGCACAGAGAAGGCATTTCCAAGGCACCAGGGAAGGAAAGGGTGGGTGGGTGGAGGTGGGGTGTTGGTCTCTCTCTCTCTCTCTCTCTCCTCTCTCTCTCTCTCTCTCTCTTCTCTCTCTCTCTCTCTCTCTCTCTCTCTCTCTCTCTCCTCTGATGGTGTGTCAGGGGTCAGAGGTGAGAGGGTGGCTGGCCTTTACCATCAGGGCTCCCCAAGCAAGGATCTGAGGCTAGACAATGAGAAAGAAGCACAGACTGCCCAGACGACACCTAGCCAGTGTCCAGACAGCATAGGTAGAGACAGGTAGAGAGGCGCAGACCTATGATCCCCACACTCAGGAGGTGGGACACCAGGAATTCAAGGTCCCAGATCCCTTCCCATCTCAGGTCTTCTGTCACCTTTCCCTACGTACACCTGCAGCCAACTAGATCTGGTCCAACTCTACTCTAAGACCCTGACTGTCCCATGCCGCCCAAGCATAGGTAGGACCTTAATGTTCTGTCCACTTTCACTTCCCCGCCCAAGCCGGGACTTTCATCTCCACTCCCCCCCCACCCCAAGAGTTACTTCAGCTCTGCCTTCCCTCCACCCACTGATAATCACCTGTTTCTCTAGACAAATGACTTAACCTCTCACCGTCTATTCATTCAGTCCCCTATCTGTAAACTACAGGTAATAATAAGGTAGTTGGGAGAACATGCCTCATCATGACCCATTTACTATGAAGCTGGGTGTGATGCTTCACGCCTATAATCCAGCACTCAGAAAGCTCAGACAGGAAAACTGTAGCAAATTCCAAGCCAGGATGGGCTACAGAGTGAGACCCTGTCTTAAGCACAAAAAAAACCTCATTTAATCTAACAGCCCAGAAGACAAACTCTAATACCAGCCCCTCCTAGGCTAGAAAGCTAAGACCCAGAGAGTAAAGTGGCTTGCCCAAAAGCCTCTGGACTAGGCCTGCTACACTCAGGCCCTTTGACTTCCAGGCCAGCGCTCCCTGTAGCTGCCCACACCCTTCAGAACAGAAGACTGCTGAAATTCAAGGACACCACCCCAGGGCAGAGCCAACGGAGGGTGGTGGGTGGGGAACAGGGCCACTGAATCCTGCTGAATACAAGTTGGAAAAAAGGCCTTGTATAAAGGAAAGCATGCACAGACCGCTTTGGTTATAGGATGGGGGGAGGGAGAAGAGAAAGATGACTTGGCAGGACTGGGACACAGATGCCACACAGAGGGAAGCCTCTGTTTGTTTGGTCAGCTATGGAATGCTGAATTCTGTTCCCAAGGGACAGCTCCCTGTTCTCAACTGGAGCTCCTCTTCCTGCAGAGGCAGACAGAGGCCTTGGCTTTTGTCACTCCTACCCTCCTGGCTCACACGCCTCTGAGCGTCTGTAGGGTAGACTCGCTAGGACCCAACCTCGCAATCCTCACCGCACCACCACGCCGGGAGTTGGAGTGGCAAGGAGGCGGGGCAGGGCTCGTCCGCAAATACCGCGCCCTTGCAGTCTTCCTGCAAACACTGCCACCTTTTTCTGCCCAAACTTGGGGCTGCAATGAGAGACTACCAACACCCCTCTGCTGGGACTGGGTCCCGTCCCCCCAGCTATCCCAATAGCTCCCCAGAGTAGTTGGGGACAGGGCATCAGGGTAGAGGGGGTGGGGAACAGTCCCCGGTCACAAGCTTCGGAAAAGGGTCTCCCCCACCAGCAACTGAGACCCCCTAGCCCCCATCCTCAGCTCAGAGCGAGAAGCGACCCACGCTCACCCAGAAGACAATGTTGAAGCCAAACAGGAAGTATTTCCCGCAGCAGCCAACCTCAGGGTCCTGGAATTGCTGATGCTTGCCGGGCATGGTGAGCGGCCACCTGCCGCCCTGGGAACCCGAGCCGGGAACCGGCCCAGCCCTCTGCGGGCTGCCCAGGCCTGGAGCCGCCCCGGGCCTAGCCCGGTGGCTGCGGCTTCATGGCCAGAGCCACACAGCTCACCGGCTGCCCCGCCCGCTGTGGCACCGCCCCTGGCGCTTGGACTACCACGCCCGGAGTGCGGTGCCCTCATCCGACCCCGCCCTCCAACAGCGCTCCGGCCCCGCCCACAGTGTCAGTCCACACCCCGCCCCAGGACTGCTCGGTCTTCTTGGAGCTCCGCCCACGCCCCCCAGTCCCAGCCAGGTTCAGTCCTCACGGAGACCGGCTCATAGCATGACTCCGCCCCCAGCCAGACTTAATCCTCCCAGGCTCCGCCCAGGCCAAGCCGCTGTCCTCCCCGCAGCCCTGCCCAGGTCCCGCCCAAGACTCTGCCCCAGCCAACCTCTGTTCTTGAGACCCGCCTCTAAACCGGGTTTCGCCTCTGATCCGCCCCAGACCCCTCCTCCAACTGGCCTCAGTCCTCCCAGAGCTCCGCCCTACTCAGCCTCTGCTCTGAGCCTCGGCCCGCATCCTTGGAGCCACGCCCCAGACACCGTTTTTTTTTTTCTTCTGGTCCAACAGGCCTCACTCCTCCCCCAAGACCCTGCCTCTGGGCAAGGCTTTGGATACACCTCAGACACACTCAACCTCTTTCCACCACCACCTCTGAGGAATCCCCATCTCTTCTCTATATAAGCTCCCCAAGTCCTCCAGAGGCCCCAGATGAGCCAACTTGGCAAAGCTGGTGAGCCAAGTGTGACTGAAGCCCGTGGATCTCCAGTCTAAGGCTCAAGAACCAAGGAGTCCATTCCCCAGGGATAAGCCGTTGGGCATAGTGGGAGCAGTGAGCAGTGTCATGCACCCACACACAGTGGAGTTGAATACAAACCGGCAGGAGTGCCACGCCTGTTCCGTTTTTGCCTATCCCTACTGTAGCCCCTGTCCCATACCAACTCAGGCTTTCTCTGGTTTCCTTGGTCCCTGGGACTCACCAGACTCCTTTTGAAGCAAAACAGGATGGGGCAGATCCAGGTTTAGGTACACCTGATCTTAAACATTTAGATTCCAAGTTTGTTACAAAGTGTTTATTTAAGACCAGATACAGAAAGGGCCTCAGGAATCATTAGTGTCAAGTGGACCCCTTCTAAAAAAACCATGGTGAAGTCCAACTGTTGTTGTAAAAATATAAAAATAAAAAAAGTACGGTTGTCTTTTCCCCCCCTAGGTCCTGCACCAAAGCGTCCCAAGATATCTGCTAGATATCTTGGCGGAAACACATCCCAATTTTGCGGTGGCCCAGTGTCTCCTGCCACTGCACACTTTGCTATATTCAAATCGTCACATAAAAGAACACACAACACAGTAATCTTTGATCCAATTGATAAGATATAATTGCCCACTTAAACATACAAAGCCCGGTACCATGCATCCCTTAAGAACATTGATAACAACCTATAAATACACAGAGCAAGATCTTTACATCAGCCTCCGTTGTCTTGTCACAGCTTCTCAGCCTCTCCTCCTCTTCCTTCAAACTTTTCTCCTGCCCATCCTTCCTTCTCATCCAATGACAGGCCTTCTTCTATCTTGTACCTGCCTCACCTGTGACATCATACCACATTTCACCCCTTTTGTCTAATTAAAAGAAAACAAACTTTTTTCTCAGATATAAGCTGAGCACAACTATTATCATTTTGTAATTAAAAGCATAAAATATATCTAACACCCAGTCCAACATTATATCAGTTAAACAGAACATTTAGTTATCCATTCTAGCCTAAGGAAGGCTTAAGGGGTTGGGGATTTAGCTCAGTGGTAGAGCGCTTGCCTAGCACGCGCAAGGCCCTGGGTTCGGTCCCCAGCTCCAAAAAAGAGAAAAAAAAAAGAAAGAAAGAAAGAAAGAAAGAAAGAAAGAAAGAAAGAAAGAAAGAAAGAAAGAAAGAAAGGCTTATACTATATCTTGGCTAGCTTGTATACTATCTGATAACTATCTAATAAAATATGTATTTCCAGAGTTAAACAGCCTGATAGGCTATGAGACTATAATCAGTCTTCAACCCTGTCAGAAATCTGAGAATGACCAAATATCTATACACATAGGAAGCCTAACATGGCTTCCAGAACTGAGAGGTTGTAGAGACAAATCTCCACTAGCACAGTCCTCTGTTAGCAACATGTGAGCGCAAGTCTTCAGTCTTCTGGCCCAAAATCAACTGACAGACTCTTGAAATGCAGATTTTGAAGGGCAGATCACCCTGTCTTGGCAGAGTTTATCAGTCAACTATTCTGCATAATTTGTCCTTTTCTGGACAGTATTAGTCTGCAGATGAAACAGGCAGTTTTGTGTAGTGGCTGCCTAGCCACAAAGTATTGCCTCACCTGGAGGTAGAGATGTTCAAATTCTTCATTAAATCCACCAAAGGGGAACTGTTAGGAGCAGATATGTCTCAACAAAAGATAAATAACTTTAAATCTCAAATTTTGTGGATTTCTGACGTTTTTTGAAAACCATCTATCTATATAAGACAATCTGGACTGTTGTCTTTATATCTTGTCTTGAAAGTACTCTCACAAAGTCAGGGCCGTGAATTTGCTAGTTGGCCCTTAACTCACGGGTGTAATCAACTCAGAAGTTTGTAATAACATCATTAGAAGGACTGACTCTATACCTTGTACTTTTAAACTTTTAACAAATAAATTCTATATAAAGCAAAGATATTTTAGCTTAGTTACCAAATGGAGATTATGACTGTACAACTCAATCTAGCTAATTCCTCCCTGTTAAATTACAACCAATTTTAAATTCCTCATAAAAACAATTTTAGAATAACCACTTTCAGCCCCACAAAGGTCCAGGGAGTTGGGGCGACGACTCCTCCATAACTTCAAGCTGTACATGGACGTTGAGATATCCTTGGGGGTAGGGGGTAGGAAGAATGAATCAAATGCTGTAGCCGCTGTGTCCTGACTGGACCCAGCTGAAAGTCCTTGAGACCAGGAATCTAAGTAGTCACACTCTGTAAAATACAACTCTCAAGACAAAAAGTTTAGAATCGAGATATCTTGTTTGATTCTCCTGAATCAATTATTTTTAGGCAGTCTACCTCTATCAAATCTGATCAGCATGACTCTGTGAGGTTTCCAGAGCCTCATCACAGGTTTTTAAAACACAAAGACAAAATCTTTCTCCCAAAATACTGTGTTCCTTAGTCTGTAACCAGAAAAGCTTGTATCTTGCACTCTCTCCCAGAGTAATAATATAACCATAAAACTCAAAGTCACACCCATTATGAAGATTAAACAATTTTTTAAAAAGAAGTAAGCTAAACAACAAGCCTGATAGGCTTTTGTACTCTGTGATATCAGGAAATTAAGGAAGGATGGGTGGGAGAAAAGTGTGAAGGAAGAGGAGGAGACTGGGACAGAGAGAGAGGGAGAGGAGAGGGAGAGAGAGAAGCCGTGACAGGACGATGAAGTTGACATAAAGATCTCGCTCTGTGGATTTACAGGTTGTTATCAACGTTAAGGGATGGATGGTACCGGGTTTGTATGTTTAGGTGGGCAATTATAGCTTATCAATTGGGTCAAAGATTGTGTTACGTGTTCATTTATGTGATGGTTTGAGTGTAGGAAAAGTGTGTGGCGGCAGGAAACACTGGGCCGCCGTGGAGTTGGGATGTGTTTCCGCAGAGATATCTAGCAGATATCTTGGGGCACTGTGGTGCGGACCTAAGCGAGTTAAAAGACAACAATACTTTTTTTTATTTTTTTATATTTTACAACAACACCCAACTACCACTGCAATCTCTTCAGGCATTAAGGTTCATCCGTTCCATCACTTCAGCAGGAGACACACAGGACCTACAGGACCGTCTTCAGAGGAGAAGTATGCAGGGCATTTCTCAGTCCCCAGGGCCCACCTGTCTTTACACAAATGCCCGTTGTTTTCCCTCTAACCTACTCCAGTACTTGAGGGGAGGGAGGGAGAGAGGGTAGGAGCCAATCACAGCTGGTCTAGGGAAGGGGCAGGTTTTAGGATGGGTACCCAAGCTACAGCTCTAATGAAGGCAACCTATAAGAAGCCTTTAAGCAGTGCCCATGGAGAACTGAACTCCAAAGCCAGGACATCACTTCACCCTGCTTTTGGCAAATGGCGAATTGAGACTAGTTATAAGTAGTGGCCAGCTGCCACAAGGCCCGAGCCCCACCCCACCCGCAAAAGCTGAAGAAATTATTATAAACACGGGTACAGCGGTGAGCTCTTACAATCCCAGTTATGTAGGCTGAAGCGGGAGAATGGCTTAAACTGGTAAATACGAGGCCAACGTCAGCAACATCTAAGGAGTGTCGTTTACACTACACGCCTTCCAAGAGAGTAAGGAACCAGGCCATTCATCCCCCAAGCCCTGCCCCAGAATCCACAGTGCAGTCTTCCAGTCCACCAACAGGAGGAGGAGGGTGCCCAGGTGAGTAGCGTCCGGAAGCCTGCCTCACACCACAAACTTGTTCTTGGCTAAAGAGTTGCTCTTAGCAGCAGTGTCTGCATGGGCCTGGTACCCAATGATGGTCTTCGTGGAGAGGCCCAGGCGCTCTTTGTATATCTGCCTAGTGGGGGAGACAGAGCAAGATGGTGGACACAACCCAGGCCCCGTTCTTTTTGTCCAGATAGCTCCCTGGTTCCAAGCTCCAGTCTCACCTGCTTTTGCACGTCTTACTCATAGCTAGACCAGCATCCCCAGTAGAACCCCTCCGTGAAACTGAAGACTTTAATTAAACATAGTTTGGGTCTAAATTCCTACTTCTTTTGTACGAGTGGATGAGGAAGAAAGGAGAGCCCGTCTGACGGGTTCCAGAGGTTTCCCTTGCAGCCCCCAGTTACAGGAGGAGAGAGGACCCTCACCCGATGTGCATCACGCCGGCTTTGTTCTCTGCTTCACTTGTCCACAGGGCAATCTTGTCCCCCTTGGTGCGGATGTTGACGACGGCGCCACACACTTCCCCGCTGTATTCCTCAAAACTCTCCCCGAGTAGACACATCAACTGGGCCGGAAAGAGGAGTGGTGAGCGCCCCAGCTTGGATACAGGCTCCACCCGGCCAGCTTTGAGGCCACCGCCCCTTCCTAAGGCTCTCACCGCATCTCTTTCCCTTCCCCCACTCACTGTCTCCAGCCACAGACGGTCCAGTTCCATGTGGCGCTGCTGTTTGGCAAGACTGAGCAGCCAGCGGCCACCCCGCTTGTTTCTGCTGTCTTCCCACATGGGTTGGATGCCTTCCTGTGGGGAGGGGCAGATCAACTGCCTCCCTTTGTTTAAAGGGAAGTGGACACCAAGCTCCCTCTGCACAGAGCCTAGTCTGCTCTATACCCAGGGCCTAATTAGACAGGCTTCCCTTACCTACCTCCCCTCTGCCCATCAGGCACCACCTCCAACCACTCAGCCTTCCACACAGACCCCTTCCAAGACCCTGACCCCATAGCCCGCTGAGCCCCACAGCCCCCTGAGCCCCTTTGGTAACCTCATACATGTGCTTGTCACCTTTACTGAACAGGATTAAGGTGCCTCCGAGTCAGAATTTCTGTGGGCTAGGGAAGATATCCCAGCTTAGCTGTGCGGTCTGCAAACTTTGTTAGGCAGAAGACACCTGAAGCAGTCTCTGAATGCGGAGGGCAGCGCCTCCAAGGTGAGACGGGACATTAAGGAATACGTCCCCCCAGACCACCTTGCATGCGCCGTTTTGAAGTCCATGCTAGTTTAGAAGCCAGGTCAAGAAAACCTGGGCTCTGGCTGGAGAGATGGCTCAGTGGTTAAGGGCACCGACTGCTCTTCCCGAGGTCCTGAGTTCAAATCCCAGCAACCACATGGTGGCTCACAACCATCTGTAATGAGATCTGATGCCCTCTTCTGGTGTGTCTGAAGACAGCTACAGTGTACTCATATATAATAAATAAATAAAATATTAAAAAAAAAAAAAAGAAAACCTGGGCTCCATCCTTGAGGCTCTCTCCTCTCTAGACTCACATATCTGTAGCTGCCCACACCCTACCCCTCAGCTATCCTTGAGGGAAAGAGCCCTGGAATCAGTCCCTGGAGCAGAGCCTACCTTGAACAGAGCGTAGTCACAGCCACAAGAGAGCTTACTGGCCAGCTTGACGTGGCGGTACGTCCTGGAAAGACCCCACCCCACACAGACGTTTCAAGGCTTTGTAGCTCATGGTTCCCCTGACCCTGTCTTTCCAACTCCTCCCTACACCTACCTTCCAACCACTTCCTTCCTCCCTCCCAGGGCCTCCCCATACATGGGGGCCCTGCCACCTGGAATCCCTTCGCTGGGAACCTGTCTGAACTAAAAAGCCTGGTGAAGTCTGCATCATTAGGGCATCCCAGCTGGGCCTCCGTCCTGGGTTTGCGTGGCCTTTCTCAGCTCGCTTGGGCGCACACACTAAGGCAGCGGCCTACCCTTACGATAGCCAAGCCGATTTTCTAGAGCGGAAGAACCCTAGTTAGAGCCACAAAGTCACTCACAGAGTAGCAGGGCTCATTCCTGCTTCCTCCAGACCTCAGGTTCTCCTTAAACCCCGAGAAGCTTTCAAGGGGGTGGCCATGGCCTGGTGAGGACCTACCAACCCTTAGCTCCCAGCAAATGTTGACAAGGCCCTGAGAAAGCGACAGGCTATGATGCCTTGGACCCCCAAAGTCAGAGCTCCTGGAGGCAGACACTCACGCCCAGAAGTCCTCCACAGTGTCAAACTTGGTGACTAACTGCAGATTGTCCTGCCAGGCCCGGCTTCGATCATTCTTGAAGAACCACAGAACCCACCTGGGGAGTAGGAGACGGAGGGTCAAGGCGCTGCAATGTCCAGGCCCCGCGGTGTCTGGGAGGCCAAGTTTGTAAAGCAGGAGGGGAGATCTGGGATACACAGTCCCCACAAGGTGTGCGAAGTCGGTTATCCCTACAAGCTACCCTCTGGGGTAAGTCCCCTGAGTGGAAGCTCGAGAGGCACAAAGGCTGGCCCAAAGGACAGTGTCCCCATGGCCTCACTACCTGAACTGCAGCGGGTGCAGCTCCCTCGGGAGCTTGGTTGGATGTTCTCTCTGGGCCTTCTGCTTCACGGTCTTAAGGGATCCAGGCAGGTCCCTGGCTTCTCCTTGGAGTCCCTCCGCTGTTGCTTCTGATGGCTTTTCTCTCACCTCCTCCTCCTCCTCTTCCTTCTCCTCTTCCTCTTCTTCCTCCTCCTCCTCCTCCTCCTGCCCTTCACCCTCAGCTTTGCTCATCTGACCAGAGAAAGAAAGGAGAGTGAGCTGTAGCCAGACCACGGTGGTGCACACCTTTGATCCCAGCACTCAGGAGGCAGAGGCAGGCAGGCGGATGGATCTCTGAGTTCCAGACCAGCTTGCTCTAGAGGGTGAGTCCCAAGACAGCCAGGGCTACATAGAGAAACCTTGACTCAAAAAAAAAAAAATAATAATAATAATAATAACTTGTAAACTCTAGTTCTGGCTGACCCCTGACCCCCACTTTCTGCACCCCAGCTAGGCATTTGCTCTGGGAAAGGCAGGTGGGTAGACTCACAATTTCGGAAGCAGCCATGACAAGGCTCAGGACTCCACCAGCAGCTAAGAGACTCACAGCTCCCTGCTTTTAACCAGAAAACTCAGTCCCACCTGGGCAGACAGGTGAGTGGAGGAATCTGTGCGAATGGGATGGGGTGGGATGGGGAGCTACCAGTTGGAAGGTAATCGCTCATCACCCTGCATAGCTGTGCCAAGAAAAACCTGCCCTCAGGCAGAGGGTAAGACTTAGATGTCAGGGTCAGTGTTTGGGGTCTGCTCTTAGGGTATCTATCTGGGGGCCTGAGGAGAGCCTGACTTTGAAGCAGACTAGGATGACAGAGGTAGCAACATTTACATAGTGCATGCGTGTACACACACACACACACACACACACACACACACACACACACACACACACACACGGGCCCTGTCCCATTTACACCCTCCGTTTGTGCCCTCAATATTATCCAATGGTATTTATCTGGCTCTAGAAGCAGTTGAATTTGTAAAGTAGCAACTAGAGAAAAGGCTCGTGAGTGCCCCTGGGAAGCCAGGCTTCGGGAGTTCAAGGCCAGTATCAAGTACTGAGGGAGTTAACCTGAGGAAGTCAGCTTGAGCTCTGAGAGAATTAAACTCCAGAGAACAAAAGGCTAATCATTTGCTAATGTTTAGGGACTGGGAGACATTTGCATTAAAAGACCCATTCCTGCTTTTTCTGAGAACTTAGTGGGTTTGGTAACGGGCGAGGCTGGTTTTGTGTGTCAACTTGACACAAGCTGGAGTTAGCACAGAGAAAGGAGCCTCCCTTGAGGAAATGCCTCCATGAGCTCCAGCTGTAAGGCACTTTCTCAATTAGTGATGAATGGGGAGGGCCCAGCCCATTGTGGGTGGTGCCATCCCTGGGCTGGTGGTCCTGGGTTCTATAAGAAAGTAAGCTGAGCAAGCCAGGGGAGCAAGCCAGTGAGTAACATCCCTCCATGGCCTCTGCATCAGCTCCTGCTTCCTGACCTGCTTGAGATCCAATCCTGACTTCCTTTGGTGATGAACAGCAATGTGGAAGTGTGAGCTGAATAAACCTTTTCCCCGACAACTTGCTTCTTGGTCACGATGTTTTGTGCAGGAATACAGACCCTGACTAAGACACCCTCCTTGCCTCTTGCTAAAAAACACTCATCTGAGTTTTCTTCACCTGGATGTCACTGGTCAGGCAGAGTGACTGGTACAGTCACCCATCATGTTAAATCCTTCCCTAGGCTGATCCATGATACAGAACCTGAGGAGCCTCGTTTCCCTCAGCTGGAAGGTCAGGAGGTGGATAAAGGACTCAGAAGTGAGGTCGAGAGTAAGGCCTGGCTCACTGCTCAATGGATATCAGGTGAGAGAGCTCTCCCTGCCAGGGCGGAAAAAACCAACTAGGAACAGAGAAGCTAAGCTTTGAGTCTCCCATGATCTCAAATGCTATTCAACCAGAGGGGCAGGTAGAATGCTCAACTGGAAGCTGACAATCCATGGTTGTCAGCCCACATCTCAAACCACACCATGATCTCTGGGACACGAGGCTCTGCAGTAATGGGCACCAAAAATGGGTGGAGCTGAGCAGCCCTGGGTTCCAACCCTGGTGCCATTTTGTTTTTTAAAGCCATACCCTCTGTGCCAGGTTCTGGTGGGGACTTCTCTGTGACCTGCACAGACCTCAGTCAGCACAAGCTTCTAGGAGAAAGAGAAACAGGCTGGGAAGAGATCAAGTGTAGGATCGGAATGAGCCTTAAGAGTGGGGTGGGTCTTTTCCCTACGGATCATAGTGGGCCACAGGGCTTGTAAAATGGGCTGCTGGGGGCTGACACTGTGGCTCAGCCAGTAAAGGCACTTGCCACCAATCCCGAGGATCTGAGTTCAATCCCCGCAACCTACATGGTAGAGAAAAATCAGCTTCCTTAAGTTGCCCTCTGACCTTTCGATGATAGCCCCACCCCCACACAGAGCTAGCTCCCAGGTTTCTGGTTTCTGGGGCCTGGCCTCAGTCTGAAAACTTGCGTTTCTGAATAGTTCATCTGGCTCACGCTTCACGGGAATCAGTCTTTTGTGTCTGGGAAGGCACTGCCCACATTTTCATGGACCAGAAAGCAGAGAAAGGGAAACATACACAACTGGCTTTCTTCCCCCCTTTTTGTCACCTGTGACCACCATAGCCTAGTCCACAGAATGGTGCTTCCCATGGGCAGGCAGCCTTTCCCCCTCAGCCAGTCCTCTCTGGAGATGAATTCGCAAACACACCCAAAGGTCGTACCTCACTAAAGCCCTGGGCATAGTGCTTTTATGCCAACTAAATAAACAATCCAAATTAACCACCACAAAGCTGGGCGTGATGACACACGCCTTTAACCCCAGCACTTGGGAGGCAGAGGAAGAAGAGGATCTCTGTAAGTTCGAGACCAGGGCTATATAGAGAAACCCTTGGGGTGGGGTGGGATGGGGGTGGGGGTGGCGGCTGAGATTAACCACTGCAGTCAGGTTCTCGGGCTACTTCGGAGACTGTATCCAGGAAAATAATTGAGGACGCCCACCAGGATGTTAATGCGTGTCAGCTGGCAAAATGTTAAGTCTGGAAGTATTGAAAGGGAAGAGGACAGCAATCCACTTCCCTAGTGTCACGTGGCACAGCCATGTCTTAGTGACCTACTACAGTAAGAATCATTTATTGTGCTTGCAGATCTGCAGTTTGGGCAGTACCTGTGGGGTCAGCTCCTCTCTACTCCAAAGCAAAATAGGCTAGGCTGTCACATGGCTCCAGGCTGAGAACATCTGTCACTCACATGGGGTCGCTAGTGCAGCTGTAGGCTTTCTGCCTCAGCTCTGTGTGGTGACTGCTCATTTCTCACTGTGTGGTGGTGGCTGGGTTCCCAGGGCAGACATCCCCAGAGACAGGAAGTAGATGCTGCCAGACCCTTAAGGCTCAGGTCTGAAACCTGGCTCAACCCCAGGCCTGCTGTGTTCCCCTCAACTACCAGGGCCCAAATTCAAGGCAGGGATAGAGCCCTTCAATGGCACCATGGACTGCCTTGGCACAGACAGCCCTGGAGGAAGCCAGGCAGGGTGATGCTGTGGGTCTGTGTTTGGTAGAGTAAGGGAGCAGCTCTCTCCAGGGCTGGGCACAGTCTCAGCTGCGTCAGAGCTGTGACCCTCTCCTGGCACAGGGTGGCTTCCAGGCATAATGCCACCTTCTACATTGTCCAGCCTGGACTGTGGTGACTAAGGAGAGGCACTAAAAGCAAGTCCCTGGGCCTGCTGGGAATCTGGCTTTTAGCCAAGGTCAGCCAGGCCTATCTTCCCGGGGTAGCTCAGTGAGGCTGAGAAGCCGAGGCTCTTGAATCCCAGCCCTGCTCTGAAATTTCTTCCTTCTTTTTAAAACTTTTACTTTGTTTCTATTTGTGCTTTTGGTCAGTCAGTATCAGACCATGAGCCTTTTGTTTAGGAAGCCTGAGTCATTTAGTATCCTAGTCCCTCTCTGACAGCCCTCCCTCTCAGAGTTCCTTATCCTTTGTACTTTGCCTCTGTCGTGGTTTATAAATGAGGACCGAGTCTGTGGGGGGAGGGGGCAGGGAGGGGTGCCCCAGAACCGAGGGTGTATATGGCAGTGCACGAGCCAGCAGGAAGAGGCAGGCAAACCTGAACTAAAGTCCCGTGTCAGATGGATGACACTGACCCACCGTTACAAGGAGAATCAGGCGCCTTGTTGATGGTGAGAGAGGAAGAGTACGCAGGGTTGTGAGCAATGTGGTAAGGGAGGCGATATGAGACATTCATGGATTAGGGGATGAGAAAGATAGCTCGGTGGTTAAATGCACTTGCTGCAGAGAGCCAAGGTTTGATTCCCAGTACCCATGTAGCTAACAACCGTCTGTAACTCTAGTACCAAGGGATCCAATATCCTCTTCTGGTCTCCACAGGCCCCACTGCATGCATGTGGTACTTGTGGAGTGTGTACATGTATGCACCACATACATACACACAAGCAGGCAAAACACTCTCATACACTCTCATAAGATATAAATAAGTAGGGCTGGAGAGATGGCTCAGTGGTTAAGAGCACCCAACTGCTCTTCCAGAGGTCATGAGTTCAATTCCCAGCAACCACATGGTGGCTCACAACCATCTGTAAAGAGATCTGATGCCCTCTTCTGGTGTATCTGAAGACAGTTACAGTGTACTTATATATAATAAATAAATAAATCTTTAAAAAAAAGATATAAATAAGTAAATCTTTGTATAAAGACATCGAGTAGCTGAGCAGTCGGTGGTGGTGCAGACTCCAGAGGCAGATCCCCGAGTTCAAGGCCAACCCGGTCGACAGAATGGGTTGCAGGACAGCAGAACGCCCTCCCTCCCAAAAAAGTCAAGTATATTTTAAGCGTACACATTGATGAATTTTTTTTTTTCTTTTCTTTTTTTCGGAGCTGGGGACCGAACCCAGGGCCTTGCGCTTGCTAGGCAAGCGCTCTACCACTGAGCTAAATCCCCAACCCCCACATTGATGAATTGAAAGCAACCCACCTAGGTGCTTTCTTCAAATAGCCCACATCTTCAGAAAAAAGTCAAGGATCTAAGGTTTTCAATCTACTTAAGATTTTTTTTTTTTAATTTGCTTCTGTGTCTGTATCTGTGCACATGTATGTGGGTACCCAAGGAGGCCAGAAAGGGGGGCATCAGGAGCCCTGGATCTAGAATTATAGATAGCAAGTGCGCTTAACTACTGAACCATCTCTCCAGACTCAAGTTGCTTTATTATTATTATTATTATTATTATTATTATTATTTTAAATTACATTACATTTACTTTCAATTTTTTATAATTTATTATTAATTGGTTTTGTGTGTCTGTATGTGTGTTTTAGTTACTTTTATATTATTGCAAAGAGACACCATGACCAAGGCAACTTCTATAAAGAAGGATTTAAGGGAGATGTATTGTTTCAAAGGGTGAGTCCATGATAACCACAGGAGAGAGCACGGTAGCAGGTCGGCAGGTGTGGTGCTGATCCACAAGTGTGAAGTGTGAGGGAGCTAACTGCAATAGGCTGCACTTTTAAACCTCAAAGCTCACCTCACTGCCACACTTCTTTCAACAAGGCCACACTCTCCCCAACAGGCCACACCTCCTAATCCTTCCCAAACAATTCCACCAACTGGGGACTAAACATTCAGCTATATAAACCTATGGAGGCCATTTTCATTCAAACCACCAGTGTGTGTGTCTGTGTGTGTGTCTGTGTGTGTGTCTGTGTGTGTGTGTCTGTGTGTGTGTGTGTGTGTGTGTGTGTGTGTGTGTGTGTGTGAGAGAGAGAGAGAGAGAGAGAGAGAGAGAGAGAGAGAGAAGACAACTTAGCGAAATTAGTTCTATTTTTTCCCTACCATATGGATGCTACGGATTGAACTCAAGTTGTCAGGCAAGAAAGCACCTTTATCCACTGAGACATCTCACTGACCCTACATTTGCTTATTAATTTATTTGTAGTGGAGATTAGTGTAAATGGGTAAGCATACCAGAGTGCATATGCAGGGATCAGAGGACAACAACAGCTATCTCTTTCCACCATGTAGGTTCTAGGGATCAAACTCAGGCCATCAGGCTTGGCAGCAAGCCCCTTTACCTGCTGAACCATTCATGGTCCCTCTGTCAAAGTTTTGAAGTATAAGCAAGTTCAGAATATCTGGTAAAATTCACAAACTCCACAAAAATCAGAAAAATTATTCTGAACACGCTCTCAAGTGTATTTTGACATCAAGGTCAGATAGTCACTTGGAAGAGTTTTATGATGAACACCAATGGAATTTCTGTAGTGGTGGAACTGACGCTGCCTTGTGGGACTGTTTTACCTCTCACACAGAGGAGGGCCTCTAGGACGGCTAAGACAGGGGAAGAGCTTGCAGGCCTTACACAGTTCCAAAGAGGTGGTGGGAGATGTCTGTGCTCCGGGCAGCATCCCATGAGGTTTCTTCCACACTGCTTCTCAGGTTCATCAGGATGGTTACAAAGTGTCTCTGCTCCCAGCACCACGATACAAAGAGGTCGAGGGGCCTTCTGTTTGGGTGTTGTATCTCCTCCATGCTGAAGTAGCAGAGTCCTCTGTGTTCTTCCAGTGCAGGGTTTACTGTCCTACTCCCCACTGCAAGTATGGCTCATGGACAGGACAGTGGCTAAACATCCACTTTGGTTACTCCATGAAGAGGACAATGCCTACCTTCACACTCGGTTTTGTTGTGAGCGGTCCTCTCAGAAAGTAGCCACCTCTATCCTGAAGTGAGATAATCCTTCCCAGTGGATCAAAGAAGCAATCGCAATCTGCTTGGATCTTTCTCCGTGTTTCTCTCCTTGAAACGGAAGCCACTCCGTTTTCTTTATCCCTTGCCTCATCCTGGTCGGAGCATGACGTCTCTGCACCTGTATTTCCATCATCTATTCTTTTGCTTTTCTTCTTTCTGTTTTCACTACTATTTTACACAAAAGCACCCCGGTTCTAGGGAGCCGTCTTTCTGGAGACAGGTTGTCTGGATTATTTTATCCATTTGGATCCCACACAGAGAGAAGGTCTTCTGTGAACCCCACTTCCCGTTCTAAAACTTTCCTGTCTGCTTATTCCTCTTTCTGGGCTGTCCCCACCCCAGATAAGCCAGCCCCACCGGCTCTGGCCTTGACCACCACTGCGGGGACAGCAGCATCTGAACACTCTCCTTTCTTTCGATCTTGCTTCCTTCTAGAACATTCTTTGTGTGTCTCAGAGAAGTCGTCTGATATGGATCTGATAGTTTAACTCTTCCTGGACAGCTGGGATGAGAGCCAAAGTTCAGGCTGGAGGCCAGCATGATCCCACCTCAGAGCGTCCGTGATCATGGTCCTCCAGCAGGCCAAGGTCATTCCTGCCTCAGCCTCTGCGTTTGAAGTTACTTTTTGGGTTGGGGATTTAGCTCAGTGGTGGCGCTTGCCTAGGGCGCCAAGGCCCTGGGTTGGTCCCCAGCTCCGAAAAAAAAAAAAAAAAAAAAAAGTTACTTTTCTCCCTTCCCTCCCTCCCTCCCCATACTCCTTCCCTCCTTCCCTCCCTCCCTGTCTCAGAGCCCATGCCAGCCATAGATTTAAACTTGCTATGTAGCTGAGGATGATTCCGAACTCGGATCCTCCTGCCTCCACCCGTGTGCTGGGATTGCAGGTGTATGCCACCACCCCTTATTTAAAGGGTGCTGGAGATGAACCCCATTACCCCGTGTATGCTAAGCCAGCCCTCTCTCCACTGAGCTACACCTACAACCCCAGGTCTCTTTAGACAACTGATTTTCCCTCTTTGTCCTTCAGAGCTTGGCTCAAACGTCAGCTCCTGCCCACCCTATCTAAAGAGGCTGTGCCCGGGCACTCTTCAACCCACCCCTCGTTTTATAGCCTTCTTAGCATTGAGAACCGCTCACTGAACTATCCATCAGCCAATAGAATGCACACTTGAGCCTGACAGATAGACCACCAATGACAGATCAAAGGCAACTCCACTGTGTCCAGTTCATGAACTAATGGGTTTATTGGACTTATCTACAAGAGGGTGGGGATCCCCCAAACAGACACGTTATGGAAGAGCACACCACACCCACCACAGCAGATGCCACAGTCCCCCAACCAACCTTCCACCTACTATTACTATAGGGCTCCAGAGACTACAAGACCATGTGCAGCTGGGGACATGGCAAGGAGGAGAGTCACTATGTCTGGTGACCTCCCCATCTGCCCTTACACGAGAAAATGTTAGTTGGACCAAGCTTGGGAAGGTCTTGTGAGTACTGCTCTGATTTTGAGATGTCAGTGGCCAGGTCTTGCTGAGAAAGCTGTGCCCCACACCATAACCAGTCAGCTCTGCTGTGTAGGCTCTCTGGAGAGCACAGCCTCCTCTTTGCTCTGGGGGGTTCCTTAAGCACTGTCTTAGTTGGCTTTCACTGCTGTGAACAGACACCATGACCAAGACAACTCTTAGAAGGACAACATTTCACCGGGGCTGGGTTACAGGTTCAGAGGTTCAGTCCATTATCAAGGTGGAGCATGGCAGCATCCAGGCAGGCATGGTGCAGGAGGAGCTGAGAGTTCTGCATCTTGAGCATAAGGCAGCCAGGAGAAGACTGTCTTCCAGGCAGCTAGACAAACGGTCTGAAACAGGTGCTCCCTACTGTCCCCACTGATCGCCTCACACCGTCCCCAGACCTGAGCATCACTGTCATACAAATGATCTCTCCAGCCATGCCACCCATACCCAAGAGCCCTTTTCTCCCCAAGCCGGCAGCGGTTGCAAAGTGAAAGTGAAGGTCAGCCCTCGTGGTCCAGACCTGCGATCCCAGCACTGGAGCAGGAAGATCGCTAGACTCAAAACCTGGACTAAAGCAAGATCCCATCGCAGAGGAGAGAACAGAAGAAAAGAAGAGAGAGGTGGTCAGGCAGTGCTCCCACATGTTTCTGGTCGTCCTCTTCTGCTGCATCCTCTCTGGCTACACACTCTTTGAGGTGGACACTGTGACCAGCGACCTCCAGCTCTCATTGCCATGCCTGCCCACGCCACGAAGGGCTGTACCCTTAAACCAACTTACACAATAGGAATTTAGTCAGACAGTGCAGCCCTTTAATCCCAGCACTCAGAAGGCAGAGGCAGGTGAATCTCTGTAAGTTGGATCCAACCTGGGCTTTATAACGAGACCTTACCTCAAACAAACAAAACAACAAAACTACAATACCCCCCTCCCAAATCATCCCACGTTTTCCTGTGTCCTGCTGTGAGGTACAAACAACTGTTCATCTCTGTCTCCTCCCTTCTCCCTCTTGACCTGCTGTAGTAAGTAGTTTGCATGAGTTTGGCCCAGAGAGTAGCATTTGGAGGTATGGCCTTGGAGTGGGTGTGGCCTTGTTGGAGTAGGTGTGGCCTCAGAGTAGGTGTGCCACTGTGGGTGTGGGCTTTAAGACCCTCTTCCTAGCTGCCTGGAAGTGAGTTTTCCTCTAGAAACTTCAGGTGAAGATGTAGAACTCTTGCCTCCTCCTGCATCATGCCTGCCTGGATGCTGCCATGTTCCTGCCTTGATGATAATGGACTGAACCTCTGAACCTGTAAGCCAGCCCCAGTTAAATGTTGTCCTTTTAAGACTTGCATTGGTCTGGGGTTGGGGATTTAGCTCAGTGGTAGAGTGCTTGCCTAGCAAGCACAAGGCCCTGGGTTCAGTCCCCAGCACTGAAAAAAAAAGAAAAAAAAAGAAAAAAAAAAAAAAAAGACTTGCTGGGGTTGGGGATTTGGCTCAGTGGTAGAGCGCTTACCTAGGAAGCGCAAGGTCCTGGGTTCGGTCCCCAGCCCCGGAAAAAAAAAAAAAAGACTTGCATTGGTCATGGTGTCTGCTCCCAATAGTAAAACCCTAAGACACCTGCTCTCCTGTGTTCTTCATCTTACCTTACCAATACTGGCATCCAGGACTCTGCATGCAGGCCACAGGAATTCTGACCAGTTCATCTAATCATCTAAGACATCTACGACCAAACACCCTACAATCTCTGGGAAGACAGAAAGCCCCACAGAGACCATGCAGCCTGAAGTGATGCTGAACCCACTGCCTAGCGGGCCACAAGGGCTGTGGTCAGTTGCTTACTCTGTTGGTGCTGGACACTCCAGCAAGAGTGGCTTTGCTGCCCATGGTCACTGTCACCACCACCACTACCCCTCCTCATCAGAACAGACCCCTGCATTCCCTGCTGAGACCAGTCTCCGGCTACGTGTGCCAGCCGTGTGTCCTTCATGTGAGGAAGCTGGGGTAGCAGAGGTTGGCATTGTCTGGGTAGGCTCTGACTAAGAAGGCAGTGAGTCCCTAAACACAGGAAGGGACAGTTGCAATGTCATGAAGCCATGTCCCTTCCAAACTTGGGAAAATGACCAAACGGCACAAAGAAAGTGAAGAAGCAGAACTTTGCCCGATGAATTTCATCCATTCTGGGCCTCCCACTTTCTGCCCACTTCCAGGACAATTCAGTGAGTAGTTTTGTGGCTGTCATTCTCTGGTGATGTCTTTCTCTGGTGATGGATGTGTACAAACATCCCTGGATATTCTCAGAGATTGATTCCAGGACCCACGGCAGGCACCAAAATCAGTGGACGCTCAAGGTCCTCACATGTGACAATGGTGTGACAATACATATAGGCTGCACCCCACCTTCTGCAGACTCTGATCACCCCAGAGAACCTCTAAGACCTGATACAGCACAGTGCTAGGTAACTATTACTTAAAAGATAATGACGGAAAAAAAAATTGTGTTCAGCATAGTACCTGTTTACACAGTTTTCCTTCTTGTTTAAAATTTGTTTTAGGGGTTGGGGATTTAGCTCAGTGGTAGAGCGCTTGCCTAGGAAGTGCAAGGCCCTGGGTTCGGTCCCCAGCTCCGAAAAAAAGAACCAAAAAAAAAATTTGTTTTAAATTTTTTTAAATTACGTATCTATGTATGGGTCTGCACAGGTGAGCACACTCCACAGGCATTCCCCGTGAGCTGGAATTACAGCCGATGGTGAGCAGCCTCATGGGGGTGCTGGGAATTGAACTCTGGTCCTCTGGAAGAACAGTCACTGGGCCATCTCTCCAGCTGGTCTTCTGGATTAATTGGTGGTTGAATCTAAGGTCACAGAGCTCTTTGGTAGGGAAGGTCAACTATATGTGTATATATATATGGAACGTGTCTGTACATAATGCAAATAGTCTGTGATAAATACATATAGTGTGTACATATATACTTGCATATTTAACATGCTAATACTTATATATAATAAATGCATGTTGATATACATAAAACCATATTCTTACACACTACTTGTTAAATATATAAATGTGTAACATCACTTTCTATCGCAATTAGCTTGCTCAACACCCACAATCTTTGCACCCGCTTCTCACTAACGCCATCTTGATTCACTGGTGTGTTGGTGCATGGGGATTCTGGTTCACACCTCCTAACCACATCACACTGTGTCACTGGCCATAAGGAAGCACCCAGACCTCTAAGGGGACGTTGAGAACATTGTCAGTGTTTTCTACAGTGTCCATCCCTGCACACGTGTCAGTGTGCACACAGGAGAAGAGAGATCCACCACGGGGCGAGTTCCTGGAAGGGGCGCGGCTGATCCAAAAGGAGTGTGCATTTACAGTCCTAGGAAACACTGCCAAACTGGCCTTCTTAAAGCCTCTGCCAACTGACAGCCCTACCACAGCCATGAGCATTTCCCCTGCCCGTGTCCTACTGTCTGAGGGTGGCACACCTCGTCTCTCAAACGCCCAGCACTTCCGTGGCCACTGCCTTCGCCTGTGTTATATCCTTAGCTTAAAGTGCTCTTCTGATCTTGTTCAGGGGGAGGGGAGGGAACTGTACCCATCCCGCCAGCCCCAAATTAGGTGCCACCTCCTTTTTACTCCTTTCCCTGACTCCCTGAGCTGTCAGGGCCCCTTTCATCTGGGATTCCACACCTGCGTGCGCATAATTCTTTTATAGAACTGACTGGGGTCCATCTGGAATCCTCTCTCATAGCCATAAGCCATAGTGTCCTTGTCTGGGTCCTCCTCAACACTGGTTCTAGGTTGCCCTGCCTCCTGACTGCCGGTCTGCGTGGTGGCGCCTCGGGGCCTTTGCCCTTGAGGGTCCCTTGAGGGTCCGGTCCTGTGGATCTAACCCTCAGCTGTCTAGGTCTACCTTGTTGCTTCTCCCGGATCTCTCTAGTACAAGTGATTTCTTGGAAGAGGCCTTCGCTGCCTACCTACCCTGCCTCAAGCCTGTTTCTTCCATCTGCATTTCTGTCTTCCTAACTCCTCTCAAAGGCTGAAGTAACCCTGTGTGGTTCCAGTGTGGAGACATCTATTTTGTTTCCTGCCTCTTATCTCTGCATGGCCGTGAGAGCATCACACAGCATCACCCTGAGATGTGAACCCTGCTTTTCTTTCTTTTTCTTTTTTTTTTTTTTGAACCCTGCTTTTCTTTAGCTCTGTTTCCATCCTCGAACCTGCACTACCCATCCAAGCGCTGCCTAGACAGGCTCCTTGTTTCTACAAGAAGAGGTGAGGGAGGCGGTTCAAGATCCCACAGTTACTAACAAACGCAGCTAAGATTCCAATCTATCTGAACTCCCAGGCCAACCGCATCATTTCTTCCCCAGTCCTCACTCGCCGCATTGCCCCCTCCCACTCTTCTCAAAGATTACAGATCTCCAGCACTAGGGTCCCCGGCTGCACGTCATAGGCCCTCCCTTGGAGGCTCGCCTGCTCTGGGGAGATGTCACCCTCCCCGCCCCCTGTCAGTCAGGCAGAGGGGGCGGCGCGGCCACAAGAGGGGGGTGCTGAGCTCAGAGCTGCCGCAGAGCCGGAGCAGGAGCCGGAGCTGAGCCGGAGCGCGCGAGTAGCATCCTTGGTGGCAGATCACCCAAGGCCGGAGCACTGCTGCGCTCCAGCTCAGGGAGGGTGACTCAAGAGCCTGACCACGGCAGGACCCCACTGGCCCCGAGCCCACCCCTACCCGGCGTAGCCCAGCCCCGCGCGTCTGCTCGCAGTAGCCGCCGCTGCCGCCACCACAGCTCCATCCCCCAGCCCGGCCCCGAAACCCAGGTGAGGTTCCGGAAAGGGGGCAGAACTGGGGATCCCTAGGGATCTGGGGTAGGGTGAGAAGCGGGATGGAGATTGCCCTAGGGAGAAACATGGGCACAGAGATGGAAAGCGCTGAGCGGGCGCGGGCAGGTGCACTGCAGGATGCGTGTCTGTCCCCTCTGATTGCTACAGTCTGGGTGGACGTGCGGACGTGCGTCCGTGCTCGTGTGTCCGAGTGTCCATGCGCTTCTGAACGCCCCGTGTTCTGTGTGTGCACGTGAGCATGTCCGTGGTGTGTGTTTGTATGCAGACCGTGTGACTGCTGTGTGTACAGACAGGCCCCGGTCGGTGTTCGCGCCGAGCCTAGCTTCCGGTTCTGCGGGCCTGCAGGTTGCAGATCTCCGGATAACTGAGGTGCTGGCCCCTCCCGCGTCCTGGGGTTTCAAGGACGCTAGGACTCACCGCAGCATAGCTCTGAGGCCTAGAGCTGGGGAGTGGAGAGGGTAGGAGGGGGCTCCCGGCCCAGAAGCGCGCCAAGTCTGAGGAAGGGAGGGAGGGGGCACCAGGTCCCCAGGGAAGGCCGGAGTGAGGGTGCAGAGCCAGCGCCCCGGCACTTGTGTGTTCACCCTCCCCAGGCCGCCAGGATGGACGTGTTCATGAAGGGCCTGTCCATGGCCAAGGAGGGCGTTGTGGCTGCAGCTGAGAAAACCAAGCAGGGGGTCACCGAGGCGGCAGAGAAGACCAAGGAAGGCGTCCTCTACGTCGGTGGGCAAGGGGCTGCAGGGCTGGGTGTCTTCTAAGGGTAGCAGGAAGGGTCCTCAGAGTGACTGGGGGGTCTGGGCATGAGAATATGAGTCAGCAGATGGGCGAGGTCAGTAGGGGTCACTGGGGACACGGCCAGTCCATGGAATTGACTAAGAGGAGGTGGGGGACAGGGTAGGAGTATAAGATGTTCACACGAAAAACCAGGGACCAAGGAGGTGAGCTCGCCAGAGTTTCCTTTTTCTTATCCTGTCATCACTATTAATAGTGACCTGGTGGGGAACCTTTACTTGAGGCCAACTGCTGTGAAATGCCACAGCACCTAACATTCCTCGGCTAGTCTACCGATCAGAGCCCTCTGTTCACCACTCTGCCCAAGGTCACACAGCTGCTAAAGTCTGAAGCCCGGGTATGAATCCCGCTGGAAAGCCCCACCTTCCCTGGTTATTGGCGGGCTCTCCAGCCAACTAACACACACACACACACACACACACACACACACACACACACACACACACACATGCACTCCACACACACGTGCATGCACACACACATACATACATACACACACAGGCACACACACACATACACACATGTATGCACATGCATGTACACACACACACACAGCCTGTGGTTTTACCCTGGCAGCCTCTCCAGTTCATCCTCCCAGCAGCTGGCAGCCAGTACCAGGACAAAGGCCAAGAGGTTAATCTCTCTCACCCCAAAGTGTGAAAGGATTTTGTAGGGTTATTTGCAGAAGGAGAGTAGAGGGCTGGAAATGGGAAGTTCACTGACTTGTTTCAGAGCTCAGATCAGAGGTCAGGGCTTGCTCCTGTGGAAAAGATAGAAGAGATTTGGACATTTTGCCCAAGGTCATTTGCAGGCTTGGATCGTAAAAGCATACCAGGTGCCGAGGGCTATGTGGATGCTGAGAGGGCGCAAAGCCGTGGTCTCCTCATGGTGAGGTGTAGCATTTCAGGGGTAGGATCTGACATGGAGCGGCAAGTGTGGGGATCATTGGGGGGAAGAGAGCTAAAGAGGGAGCTAGTGGCAGACTGGTACGCAGGATTGGCCCTGACAGCTAAGGAACCTGGAAAGGCAGAGGGTAGGGATGCAAAGACCACAGAATGGACCGAAGAGCAGAGAGAGTAGGAGTCACGCTGGAAGAAGAGCTCAGATGGTCAGTCAACAACCAATCCCTAAGAAGACCTTGTAGGCCAGGCTGAAGCATCCTTGTGATTGCCGTTAGAAGCTACGAGTGAGAGATCGATGTGGTCTGACTAGTTCAGAATAGTCCCTCCGATCTTCAGGGACAGAGAAAATTGCAGGCAGGCCAGGGGGGCATTGCCACCTGAGACAAGCGCAGTAGTAATTAAGGCCAGCGGAAGAGTGTCTGAAGTCCACATCAGCCTAGCCAAGGCCCCCACCTCCCTTCCTTACCCCTCCCCTTTCCCCAGCCTTCCTTAAACCCCTGGGACCAAATCACTGTCTCTCTGCCTCTCCCAGCCATGGTATCTTTCCCCCTAGTAGGTGCTTCCTACCTTCCTGCCTTGTCCAGGGACCTCTGTTATGGCCTCGGCTCCGGTAACCTGGCATGTGGTACCCACCATGCCTACCTCAGCCTACATTCCCAGCATGGTTTTCACCATACCTGGTGCCCTGATGCTCAGGCGGAGTCTTACCTGCCTGCTTTTCATTCCTCCTCCCTAATCTCCTTTTAGAATAACCACGTGTCCTGTGTCCTCCACTTCTCAAGTCCCAGGCAGTGTCCCCACCTCTTGCAGTTTCTAGAGTCTAAATATTTTTTCCCTACTCATCAAGGACAGAGAGTAAGCCGTTGGCCCAGGCCCTGCACATAAAGTGTTCAGACGATTTGCTGGTGAGTGAATGAATAGCGTGCAGGGAGACTCCTGTCCCTCGTGCCTCCAAATTCTTGTTAGCCTTAGCTTTGTGCACACTTCACCCCTCTGGCCTCACCCTTGCCTCTAGCTAGTTTAGCCTCAACCCCTCATGGTGGCCTTGGTTGCTAAGTCTTCACATGACAGATTCCCCAGGCCCTGGAGGATTCATACCCTGTAGCCAGCTCTTCTTCTTCTTCTTCCTTTTTTTTTTTTCCTCTTTTCTTTTGGAGCCGGGGACCGAACCCAGGGCCTTGCACTTTCTAGGCAAGCGCTCTACCACTGAGCTAAATCCCCAACCCCTAGCCAGCTCTTCTTGCCTCTTCCAATGCTACCCCACTATCCCGGTACAATCTGAATACCACCCTGCACCTAACGTTCTCCACTTTAGCCAGAGGAGGAGCTAACTCTCAGTTGGAGGAGACAGGCTAGCAGAAAGGCAGCAGGGGCAGGTCATGGGGCAAGGGCATGGCTGGTCCTCTCAGCATCCCATCCTGGGCTACACAGTAGCTGGGAACAAGAGTTTCAAGTCAGCCTTGAATGCTCGCCCAGCCACTAACTGCAGGGCCCTTATTGGGCTTCTGTTTTCCAACTATGAAGAAAGAACAACACCCCACCACCATCATCATAGCCCTAGTGGTAAACCAGGAGATGCTAAGCACTTTGCCCTGGTACTCAGCCAGCTTCCCCTGGGAGGATATGGATACTGGGTCAGAGACCAGAGGCCTGGGGAAGTATGTATAAGGACTGAGGGGGTTAGCATGGGGGTGAAAGTTATGGGATGTAGGGTTTCATGGCGGGGGTGAGGTGTGTTCAGGAGACTCATTGCTACCTGGGTCCTCTGCTTACTGAATGGCCCCCGTGTTGGGTTAGAATCTCTGTTCCTGTGTTCGGACTCCATGACTATGCTCCTCTTTCTTCCAATAGGAAGCAAGACCAAAGAGGGAGTGGTACAAGGCGTGGCCTCAGGTACCGGACCAGTCCCAGTGCTTTATGGGGAGTGAGGGGCTCGGGTGGGGGCTCCTGAGGCTTCTGTGTGGGGTTGTCCCTGGAGAGGGAAGGCTCTGGGACACAACGTGGGGGCCCCCGGCACTGAACCCTTCCCCAAACTCCCCCCTGCTCCAGTGGCTGAGAAAACCAAGGAGCAGGCGTCTCATCTGGGAGGAGCTGTGTTCTCTGGGGCTGGGAACATTGCAGCCGCCACCGGCCTGGTGAAGAAGGAGGAGTTCCCCACAGACCTGAAGGCAAGTGCCCCTCACCCCACACACGTGTCATACACACCGGGCACACATGCCTGGCCACTCACCTCCACTCCTGCAGCCTGGGGCACAAAGTTTGTTTGCTTCCCTTCCTTCAAGTCTGTGTGCACTCGACTAAGAATGAAGCTGTAAGGAGGTGTCTATAGACGCCATGTTCCCTGTGAAGGGACCCAGAAGGGACTGTCAGTGCATAGTCCACTTAGCAGCACTACCCCAGACATTCCTGACCATGCCTGCACACGATGCTTGTCCCACGTTAGTGAAGATTTGTTTCTAGTGGATCCATGATGGACTCCATGCATGCCACCGAGGCAATGAGAGCACAGCACCAAGCCAGTCAGTGCATATGATGACGTCAGACAGGGTGTGTGCGTGCAGTGGAGAAGAGAGCACTGTGGTGGGGGAGGGGGAGAGGGGGGCAAATACTGCGACAGGCCTACTTGAGCCAGGAGAGAGTTCCTGGGAGGTGCCATTTGAGGTAACCTCCAAAGGATGAAGGAGAGACAGTCCTGAGATGTCCCAGAACTGTATTCCAAGCAGTTTTGACCAGGAGACACAAAGGTCCTGGGGCAGAAGTAAGAAGATGAAGTACACAGGGGCCCTTAGTGCTGCAGTTCCAGAGACCACACCTTGAGAGCTCCTGAGATAGGAAGTCTGGCCTGCAAACAGTGAATGCTCCAGGATCAGGTCAGCAATGAACACAGGGACTGCCAGGGCTGTACGAGAGAGACTCTGTCTTATGGGACTGGAGAGATGGTTCAGCAGTCAAAGGCACTTGTTCCTCTTGCAGAGGACCCGAGTAAGTTCCCATCATCCACATTGTATCTCACAGCCATCTGTAACTCAAGTTCCAAAGGATACAGTGTCCTCTTCTTTCCTCTGTAGGCACCAGGCATGCACATGGTACACAGATACATGTGTGACACACAGACACACATGAATGATAAGCATTCATAAGCATGAAATAAAAATCTTTTTTAATAGTATAGAATAGAGCTTATCCGGGGCACGGTAAGGAGAGTTGAGATATATATATATATATATATATATATATATATATATGTATATATATATATATATATTTGTATGTATGTATGTAGATAGATAGAGAGAGAGAGAGAGAGAGAGAGAGAGAGAGAGAGAGGAGAGGAGAGGAGAGGAGAGGAGAGGAGAGGAGGAGGAGAGAGAGAGGAGAGGAGAGGAGGAGAGGAGAGGAGTAGAAGCCAGCCATGATCACTGTGGAGTGGGGGGAGAAGAAGGAGCAAGAGGAGAGAGCAAGAGCAAAAAATAAATCTTTTTTAAAGGCTGCTTTAACCCACCCCCCAAGGAAAGACACTTTAGAAAAGGATCTCTCAATGAAGCCAGCGGCCAGTTCAAGACACAAAACACCTCTAGAATTCCTGCACTATGCTGCCTTTAAAGACCCTTATCCCAGCCAGGCCTGTGCGAGTCAGTGGACCATGCCTGGTTCATGGAGGGGGTGTCTCCCAAGCATTGGCGTTCTGTGTACCCACTCAGCTTCCTTCTGCTGAGGCCCTGCCCGCCCCAACCACAGCCCGAGGGCACCTGCTTTCCTGACCCCCATCACTGCAAAGTGGTTGGATGCTCTCTGGTCTCATGTGCACATACTCTTCTGCATTGTTTTTCCTACTCCACAGCATGACATCTAAGACTGCCAGTGTTTGAGAATGGAGAAGGGTGATTCTCCATTCCTGTGGGCCCCGTGCTCCACTGTGGGAATTCCATTCCCGCTGGGTCGTACTCCACAGTAGTGAGGCTACATGCCCAGAGCATTCTACTGTCCTGCTGCGTTCATTTCCAAACAAGGGGCTAGAGTTGGGGTTTATTTGTGGACAGGGGTGCTGCAGGTTGAGCCCAAGGCCTTTAGCATGCCAGACACACATGCTATACCTTCAGGGCCTCCAGCTGAGACTTTGACACTATGTCTTTCCTGGGTTCTGATCGCATCTGGGCAACTTGGGACAAAGTAACACTTGTCATTGTTTTGATCATCTCCACAAAGAGAGGAATGAGCCACCATCCTCATTTGCGGGAGATGTAAAAACTCTGTACACACAGAAGCAGCATCCGTAGATAATATTCCAAGGGGCTAAGGCAACGGGAAGTGTCAACTTCTCAGGACCACTTCTCCAGGGTCCTCCTGGTCACATGCCAGCCCGCATGTGGTCTTCTACAGGCATGCATACACCCAAAGTCATCATGGGTTTACATAGATGTGTGCTGATCTGCAGGTGGCCAGCCATGTGTCTAGCAGACCTCTACATGCATGCTCATTGGTCTGTGCCCATCTGGGCAGCAGATGCAGGGGGGAGGGGAGAGTCTTAGCTCACACATCCAAGCAACACCATGAGCTGTTGCTTCCAGCTTATCTTAAAATAGCTACAGTGAAGAAATCAGGCCAAGCTCAGCCCTGGGGGAGGGAGCGATGGGTGGAAACAGTGGAGGGAACCACGCAGAGCCCCTTTCCAGCCCCATACCTGAGCCTCCAGTTCCCTTCTGCCCTGGAGGGAAGCTTCCAGAGTTCTCTCCTGGGTCCTATAGTCAGTCCGGCAGTTTGCACCTAAACAGAGAGCGGTGGGCTGTCTCCCCATCTCAGTCTCAGTGATAGGGGTACAGACTGAGGCAGAGCACTCTGCCCTCTCTCCCCCAACTCCAGCTTCCCCTGAAGATTGGCTGGGAATTCACCGTTCGCAGGTCCATCCTTCTAAGACCTCCAAATAGATAACTCACCTAACCAGTCCTGGCGCTGTCCAGCCGCCCCAGTCTATCCCACTCTTCCAAGCAACCAGTAGCCCACCATCATGGGATGTTAAGGGCTGTCCAGCTGCCCACACAACCCTACCGTTCTCTGTTCACAGCCAGAGGAGGTGGCCCAAGAAGCGGCTGAGGAGCCCCTGATTGAGCCTCTGATGGAGCCTGAAGGGGAAAGTTATGAGGACTCACCCCAGGTGAGGGGGCAGCCGGGCTGGGGGAGGGGCACCCCTGAAGCCACCCATAGCTAGGTGGGTGGTCCCTAGCATAATAAAGCTAGGTGGGATGTGGCGGGGAGAGGGGTGAAGGAGCAGGGGAGGGGGAGGGGGCTTCAATAACTCTGGGTCCAGGAGGCAGAAGAAGACAGATGGCAGATGGTGCCTAAGGCCAGGCTCCCCACAACTGCCTCGGAATGTCTCAGCTGGCCCCAACTCCGTGTTTCTCCCTGCCCAGAGCTTGGGACAAACATTGTTCCTCCTCGATGGGGAGGGATATGGGCTGCTTGACCGCTCAGTCTCCAACCCTTGCTTTGTGCTCTTTTCTGTTCCACCCCTCCCTCTGACGCAGGAGGAATATCAGGAATACGAGCCAGAGGCGTAAGGGTCCACGAGGACCCCGCACCAGCAGCACAATTCCTTCCCTGTCCCCGCCCCATTCCTCACTCCCCAGAGCCAGGGCTGTCCTTATACCTTTTCCCCCAAACACGAGTTCTTCCTTCGGCTCCGAGGCACTTCCTCAGGGCCTGTGTTAGTGTCTGCCCTGCCCTTCCGTCTGTCCTACCTGCCCGCGTTCATCCCTGAGGCGTGGACTAGAGTCGGGCGGAGAGGTCCGGCTGGGAGCCCCGCCCTACCAGTGTTGCCCCTCACCCTCCATCTGGTCCAGTGTCTGCTCGGATGTAGCATGTTCTATGTATTTTTAAACCAAGATGGGAAAACTATGGCTCCTTCCCCATCCTAACAGAGGTTCTCCAAGGGGCCCCCGGGCAGCCCCACTTCGACCCCTAAAATGTTTGTTTTTTTTTAACCCAAACCAGGAGCCAGGTCGTGCCATGCCCCCTCCCTCAGCCCGCTCAGTCCAAGCGCGGGCGTCGTACGTTGTGATTGTGGCATGGAGAGTCCCCCACCCACTGTGTGAGCGTGTCCCGGGTGGGCGGCCAAGCCGCTCCCCAGTGTGTCCATGAATAAAGCCAATCTGTCTGTAGCTGGCGCCGCCTAGGCAGGACTGGGCTTCTGGGCCCCAGACTGCTCCTTCGCTCCTTGAACTCTTAACACACTAAACCCAGGTACATCGCTGGCTGCCTGGGATCTCAGCTTATCCATCTCCACGCTGGCCCACGACCCGGAGGGTGATTGCCCCTACCGTCACCCACACTGAGATTGAAGTTGACTGGGAGGCGGGAAGTTAGCATCAGGCGCCACCTCCTGGCAGGAAAGGAGGAGTACAAGACCAAAAGAAGCAAGGGCCGCACCAGCATCGTGAATGCGCATGCACGCGCATGAACGTGCGCCAGTCTCTACGCGCGAGCCCGGGTTTCAGCACCAAGGCCAGAGCTCACATGCAGACCCGCGCTCTTTGGCCGGGTTGTAGACGAGCGGCGGAAAGACGTCGTTAACCGTTGGCCCACCCCTCCCACTCCAGTCCTGTCCACACACATTTAGGCACACCCGCCCAACGCAAACAAAACCGAATGAAGCATTGGCCCAGGAGAGGGCAGAGCTCCCGCCAGGCGGTACTCTCCACTCACTGAAAGTTTGAGATTTCAGCTGGAGTAGGAGAGGGTCTGCAGAATACTGGGAAGCGCGCCAGACGCCGGGACCACACCACGATCAGCACTAGGGGGCCCCCGCCGACTCAGAGTAAGAAGGAAACCTTGATAAAATCTGCACCGCGTGGAGGCTCCGCCTCTGCGAGTAGGAAAACGCTTTTATTCGGACAGGCTCCGCCCTAGTCTGTGCGGCGTTTCCAATTGCAGTAGAAACCCAGTCAGGTCTGCGTTCGCTGCGCAAGAACTATAGTCTGGTTTCCTGCAGAGAAGTCCCCTCAACGTCGTGTTGAATCAGCTCACTCTATTCAGTCACCGATGGAGGGAAGATGGCAAATCTGGGGAAGCCATTAACCCTACGGGAGACCAGTGTGTTCTGGTCACCTGGGCCTTCATGTCTGGAAGCAGAAAGTAACAGATGACCGTGTGAAACAAACCGGTGGGCTTAGATGAGTGGGAGTGATAGAAGCCCAATTACCACACTACCTACAACCCGCTGTCTTCTGGATTACAGGTGCATGGCCCTCCAGCTGAATTTTGGCTTAGATACGGTTAACTTACCAGCACGATATAATTTTCTAAGTTTGAATACCCTTGGTTTATGCAGACCTTTCCCATTTGGTCACCAGCCCTGTCTGTCCTGGTTTTATTACACCCAGTGTGTGTGTGTGTGTGTGTGTGTGTGTGTGTGTGTGTGAGAGAGAGAGAGAGAGAGAGAGAGAGCTGTTATCTGTAAACCAACATTGAACCCCTTATTTATTGGTTCTACTGTTATCTCCAGCCCCTGATCCCCATTTTTAGATGTCAAAACTAGGTTTACCATCTGGCCTGTGAAAAGATTTACTTCCTCCTTCCTAAGTGCCAAATCCTACACCTGGCCCCACTGAGAACGATTCTGCTTAGAGACCAACATTCTCACCTGCTGGAGTCACTTTAAATGCATTCCAGGCACACGTCCAGAAGTGTCAGCAGAAGATGGCAGCCGATGTCTAAAGAGTGTGTGTGTGTGTGTGTGTGTGTGTGTCCAGTTCATGGGGTCTGAGCCATTTCCCAAGCTCCCAGGGTATCCCAAGCATGTGGTACTTATCTTCACCAATTTCACCTGAAGTCACTCTCAATGCTTCATTGCGACAACCCCTACTCCGGTGGGAGAATAGGAGTTAGAGAGGCGTGCTACCTGGCCAAGCCTGATCGCTGAGAAATGTCAAAAGCCACCTTGAGCCCCATGCCTGACTCCAAAGGCCAAGACCTTTGGGATTACCAAAACCTGTTTTCTCAAAAGGAGACAAATGGAAAAATATGAATAACAGGGAAAGGTGGGAACAGAACTGTGGACATGACAGACTTGTTCAGTGTCACGGAGACAGTAGCGACACTGCTTGCCTGTTGACCCGCGTGTGATGACTACCCCAGTGGTATGGATATACATGTGTGTTATGCATGCATGTATGCTCAGGGTGTTGTCCAGATGGGTTGTGTGCACCGTGCTCTGGTCTTACAATTGAGGGTTTTCAGGAAACTCCGGTATTCTGACAGCTCGAATTCCAGGGATCACAGTGTGATCAATAATGCCAGGTGCGGGATTGAGCCAGGGGGATCATGAGTTTGAAGCCAGCCTGTGCTACACAGCAAGGCCTGACTGTCTCGAAAAGAAAAGAAAGGGAAAGAGGATAAAAAATAATAATAATAATAAACCAAGCTTTTGGAGAAACACCAAAGGATGTGGTGGTAGTCTGCAGGTGATGAGCAACATTAGAAGGTAGTCACCGAGGAACGAGAGCATCACCGGGATAGTTGCTTACTGCCAAGACTGGTGACCTGAGTTTGATCCCTGGAACTCACACAGCAGGAGAAAAACCAACTTCAGAAAGCTGTTTTCTGGCTTCTATGAATGTGACTCCTTACCTACAAATTAATGAATGTAAAAAAAAAGTCATACAATCAAAAAAAAAAAAAAAAAAAAAAAGTTGACCAGGTCAAGTGTCTGAGGCAGAGCTGAAACCCAAATGAAAGGGTGCGCCGGGAGGTTATCTGGAGAGAATGGGTATTACAGGCAGGCTGTGCAGTCGGGGCTGAGACCTGCCGGGCCTCCCAAGCTCCCCTGAAATATCCAGCCTCCCCCCTGCTGACCCTGGCTGTCTGTTTACCTCCATTCTCTTCCCCCTAAGCACCTGCTCTCAACTCCACTGCATGGAAATGAAACTCTCTCTCTCTTTCGAGATTTCCCATCACTCTGAAGCCATTCTCCTCACTGCCTCACCCTGCTCGTCCACATCAGCACTCTGCAGACTCCCGCTGAGCAGCTAACTGGGAGACTGCCTCCTTCCCCTCATGAAGGGCTAGGGGCTGTCCCCATGTCCTTACCATGCCATTCGTCTGTCTCCCCACCCCCAGCCCCAGTGATGTGGCTTCAGGGATTTCTCTGGAACTTTATTTTTGTTTTCTCCCTTCCCTATTTTTAGCTCTCTCCCCTCCGAACCATCTCTGCATCCATCTGGTTGCCTAGAAACAGGCTCCTGGGCTGAGGGTGGGGGAAGGCCAGACACAGCCCAGGCAGGGGGAAAGGAAGCGATGTCACCCACTCCCTCTTCAGCGCTGCCCCCCAGGGCTTCCAGAAGCCCACTCTGCCCTCTGCCCAGCACCCATAGATGTTTGCTAAATGGCAAAGCAACGTGTGAAAACCAGTAGCGAGCCTTTGCCGAGTCCCTCACAGCTTAGAAAGGGCAGGGTGGTGATTTCACTCAAGCCTCCCCGTAGCTCACTTTTACAGAGGCCTGAGGTCATTCTTTTTTTCGATATAAAAAAAACCCTGAGGTTTCTGGAAGCAAAGCCTCCAAGCGTTTTCCAGGGAAACTTGACGACGCCCTGGAATTTTGCCTTAGAATATTGGTCTTGGACAGTGTAAGATTGGAAGGCACAGATAATTCTATAATCCATTAATTACAAGGAAATTAAAATTTAACAATCTTGCATGCACCATTCTCCACCAGCCTTGCCTCTCAGGACCCTGGCCCTGGTCCAACTATGCCACACCATGCTATGCCTTTAATACCTCATTGTGCCCTCCAGTGCCACGCCCCACACCTTCCCCACAGCTAACACCACCCACCGCATTTCCACCAGGCCCTTGGCCCAGCTGCTCAGTGCTTACCTTCCACAGGCCTGGGCTTCTAGCCTGTGTCTGTCATATCACCAACAGTGTGACATTGGCCAACCATACAAGCTCTCAGAACTTCGGTTTCCTCTGCTTCAATGAGAGGGTGTTCATTCCCACCCCCAGATTAAAAGGTGTTTTATAAACTGCAGAGCGAGAGCAGTTAACTGCTAAGTGATCAATTAGAATAGTTAATGTCGGTGTTATTTTATTAGGGCTATGGGATGGGGGGAGGGAGCCAAAATGAATCCTGGGATTAGCCAGTGAGCTCCTGGCCCATTTCCAAGCAAAAGGAGCCACGTTCCTGGATAAGGAGTATGGTAGCTTTCAGAGAAGCCCTTTCACACTGTGTCTACTTTTTTTTTTTTTAAAGATTTATTCATTTATTATATATAAGTACACTGTAGCTGTCTTCAGATACACCAGAAGAGGGCATCGGATCTCTTTACAGGTGGTTGTGAGCCACCATGTGGTTGCTGGGAATTGAACTCAGGACCTCTGGAAGAGTAGTCGAGTGCTCTTAACCGCTGAGCCATCTCTCCAGCCCCTGTGTCTACTTCTTAAGTACTCAGTCCCCTACCATCCCCCAACCTGCTCCCTGTTCACAACACCAAGGCCCACCCCTGCCTTCCAAATAGACTTTCTGGGCAGGAGTGGGAGGGGTTATCAAGGAGCAGCTGGGCCATGATTCAGCCTGAGTCACCAAACCCTGGGCCACCCCAGCCTTCAGCTGCTGGGGGTGGAGAGTTGAAGAAAAGTAGAGAAGGGGTCTGAGTGGGCATCAGATGGTGATCTGTCTCCTTTCCAGTACTGGAGATCCAACCCAGGACCTTGCAAATGCTAGCCAAGTATTCTTCAGCTGCATTACAACCTCGGCTCAGTTTTATGTTTACTTTAGACAACCAGGATCGTGGTCAATTCCCGATATCCTAGTCCAGGCCTCAATCCTCCTCAATCCCATAGTCCAGGAGCTCTCAATCCTCCTGCCTCCTGAATAGCCGGGATTGCGTGCCTGTGCCACCATGCCCAGCTTGTCGTGTTCAGGCCAAAGCACTCATGACTCTTGAGACAACATAATGAGGGCCCGGGAGCAATCCACGTCAGGGGTCAGGGGTCTTGTCAGGTGTGAGTTATCTGGGCTAAGTCGGGGGCTGCACAAACATGGGGTGCTACATGTGTACATGTAAAGCCACACTATAACTCCCAGCTCTGTCCCTTGCTAACTGTGTGACCCTGGTGAGCTTCTTTTCTCATCTGTCTAGTAGGTGTAATAATTCTCCATCTCAATTGGCTTTCCTTAAGAATCAAATACAACGAGGCGACAACTATGGAGCCCTTAGTGAGCACCACCATTGTGAGAGTGGGGAGCACAGGGTGCAGTGTGCAGTGGGAGAGGCATGGAGCCTGAAGGAATCTGTGGTCTGTGCGACTCTTGATGAACTTGTGGAAAGGAACTGTGCGTGTCTCCCTGGAGCACTGAACTGTGTGCAAGGACGGTGCCCAAAGATGGGTCTGCAAGCTCCTACACACCGTAAATCTAACTCCAACACATAACACACACATGTACACACATGTACACACACATGTACACACACATCACACACATATGTGCATACTCACATGCACACACAACACGCACATATAACACAGACATAATGCACACACATACACACCACACAAATGTATACACACCATATACACACGTGTGCATACACACATGCATACACAACACACACATGCACAGCACATACATCATATACACGCACATGTAACACATATACACACACCACACACATACCATACGTACATGTGCATACACAGATCCACACACACCACACACACACATGTAACATACATACACCACACACGTGCACACACATTCACACCACACAAATGTACACACACACCACACACATGTACATACACACGTGCACACACAACACACACGTGCACACGTAACACATACATACACCACACATATACGTACTACACAAATTCACACACACACACACACACACACACACACACACACCATCCCTTGAGGTTTTGATATAAGTTCAGCCTGGGTGACAGCCAGTGCACAGAAGAAGGGGACGGGAACTACAGGTATTACTAACTGCCCACCTCAAAGCTTTTCCAAACCCCTTAGCTTCAAACCAAACTGGAATGAGGTTATCTGGCTAGAGCCCAGGAGTGGGTGGGTGGCTTTGGGTGTGAAACATGACTGTGTTTGAAGTAGACATGAACATGATATGGGCATGACAGAGAGGAAGGGAGAACATGAGATGCACACTGAGTTGCGTGTAAGCCTGTGCATACAGGCACTCAGGATGGCATTGGGGGCCGGCTGCTGCCTCTGCTCTGATACAGTCTGCTTGTCTCCATGGCGCCGGTTGCCACACACGCTCTCTTCTCAGAAAGTCACTGGGACTGTTTATTCCACCCCCGGCCTGGGCACCCGCCAAGGAGCTGCAGGCACTTGTTTATCTTCTGGTGCATACGAATGTGTATGGCTCCCCAGCGGCAGTCCAACCTGAAATACAAGCACATTCAAGAGTGCACATGCACCCCATAGGGAGGTGGGGGGCCATATAGGTTTAATACAAGGAGCCCAAGTCCCAGGTCTCAGTAGACCCTCCATAAAGGGGCACAAATAACTTTCCAGGGAGCTCCAGATAGGCAGGTCATCAATCAACACCTAAAATTACAGAAACTATGAGAGTTGCTTGTTCTGGGTTTGGTACCCTGCTTTTACCCCATTCCAAGAATGAATTATTGGATAGTTGTTGGCCAGATCTGGGTCACTCCCTGCTCCATAGATGGGTGCAGAAGTAGCCCCTGAAGGAAAATGGGGTTGTCACATGACAAAGGATATCCATGTCAGGCTTGCTATTAACAGAGGTACTCTCCACGAGAGCTATCCTATGCTGGGTATTTGCAGACCCCTGGAAGCTTAGTGTTATAAATGGTGACTTGAAATTCATTGACCTTGCACAGGGATTGGGAGGAGGGCACTGCCACTACTTTCTTGCCTGTTTTCAGTTCCTTACCTGCTCCAGCAAGTGCTGGTTGTCCAGAAATTTCAAATTATGATCATATTAACAAGTCTCTTTGGAACAGAAGCAGTCAGAGGACCCAGCAGAGAACACAGACAGAAAGTGGCCTGGACCATGACCTCATAGTCGACCTTATTCAGACACGCCCACCAAGAGGACTCTCAACCACCTAAGACGTTATCAAAGAGAAGTCTTCATTCTGTGGAATTATTTTGCCTGGGGTGCCTGGGAAGAATCCACAGCCCTATGAACAAGCACCTCCAAGCAGAAGGATTCTGGAGTAGATACTCCATTTTCTAAGACTTCCCAGCAGAACCAAGCTCCATTCAGCCACTGTGGCAGCTGGCTTAGTAACCTTGCATTGGCTGCATTCCCTTCTCAGGTCCCCTCTCACTTCCTGGCCAGTGTCCTAGCACCTCACAAGCGATCTGTATGCCCTTCACAGTCATCTCAGGCTCTCAGAGGCATCCCAAGGGTCTGCGGCTCACTCTTCCCTCCAGACTGCTGCTCTCCCTTGCCGGCATTCTGTCGCTCCCTTCTGCTCCCACCCCTTCGGTCTCAGTCTCCTCTGCCTCTGTGGAAGCTGTCACATTCATTTTTGTCCTTCCCTCCTCTTTTTTTTCCCTTTTTATGACAAGGTCTTATGTAGCCCAGTCTGACCATAACCTCCCCTGAGTGATGGAATTACAGATGCGTTAACACCACCACCTTTTTTCTTTCTGAGGGTTCAAACGTCTTGGGAAAGGTGTCTCCTTTCTCACTGTCCTTCCTTCTCCCTGTTTTCACAGCAGCCTCATGGTCCTTGGGTGGTGCTAGGGCTCCTCCCTCCCTTGCCTATTGGTTTAATACCTCCCCTCCATGTGCCAACTCCCTCCCTACCACCTGTGACCTCCACCATCAGTTCTCAGTCGATGGGTCTCCTGGTGTGCCTCCAGCTGCCAAGAATAGAGCTCAACTGTGAACTCACATGTTAGGGTAATCATCCCACAGGCACCTCCTTTCCCCAACATCCAATGTGTCCTTCATCCACAAGGTAGAACCTCAGAAGACCAACAGGAGCCTCTCTCAACATCCAAGACCACTTGATTTCCCCCCAATAAGCAAGAGTCACCTCCGCTCCATCTTGTCAGAGGCTTCCGGCTTCACTGATAACTAGTCCTCACCTGAACCGCTGCCACAGGCTTTGTGATATCCTTGGTTCTGCTCCAGAGCCATTCCGCCTCTGGGGAGATTGCTGTGGTAAATCAAAGCTGGTTCTTGCCACTTCCGTGTGTTTCATGGACCTCCTAAGCCTCGGTTGCTTCCTGTATGTCTGAGAACCAATAATACTCACCTTGAGGGGGCAGCTGGCGAGCGGCGAAATGATGAATTTGGAACCAGGGTTTGTAAACTCTGGAGCTAGCTAAGTGCCCTCTTGGGCAGTCCAAGAACCATTTTCAGCACCAATAATGTAAGAGAGCGACTCTTGCTGCGCGCTGTCCGTGGTCCTGAAAACGGATCTCTGTCATAAATTCCACGGTTTTAAGATTTTTGTCTTGCTTGTTTTACTGTATCAGTCTTATCCAGGCTGATCTAGTTCTCACTATGTAGCTAAGGCTGGCTCAGAACTCAGGGTTACATACCTGCTCTAGACCCCTGAGTGTTGGGATTACAGGCAGTGTCCCTACTCCTGGCTTTTCCTGTGCATTTTAAATATACACTTGCCATCTAGGTTTTCTTATTATTACTAAGGTAAGGTGATCAGATAAGCAATGGTTCCTAAGACAGAAGCCCAGGTGTGGCTGTATAAATGTGCAACTCCAATCCGACCTACTAAGGAACGGTGTGACCACAAACAAGAAACTTACCCATATTTGAAAAATGTGCATAGACTATTCACTTGACCTGATTGGACATGGAAGCCAATGACACCTATAAATCAAATTTCAGCTCTGCGTCCCTGCCTAAGACTCATTTGCCTTAGTAATCTAGCATAGGACTTCACAGTTCAGGCACAAGGATCTTTTATCACTCCCAAGATATCACAGAGTTCTCATCTGAGAAGTCCAAAGGGATCCCTCTCCTCTGCTCAAATGTAGAGAGAAATGGGCAGTGAGTCCTCACGCCTTCAGCAGTTCACTCGAGTGGACTCCCTGAACATCTGCTTCAAGCACTTTCTTTTTTAAGACGGCTATGAAGTGATTTAATACTAGTCACAGACCTAAAAACTGAGGCTCAAAGCGGCAAGATAACTTGTTGGAGAGTATCCAGAAGGAGGAGGACCGGGCATACCCTGATCCAGAGGGTGGGCGGACTCCCCGTCGGGGAGGCTGCTGCAGGGAGGACACAGAGCGCCTCCCAGCCCAGGGCCGCCACTCGCCAGAGCGTGGGCAGCAGCGAGACAAAGGGCTGGGGGCGGGGCGGAGGGGGCAGAGGCCGGAAGTGCGGCCGAGAGGGGCGCGGGAACTTTCCTCGCCGAGGCAGCGAGCAGATCCGGACGACCCGGGTTCCGGTGAGGCTGCCGCCCGTGAGCCCCGGTGCTCCCAGCTGAGCACCAGGCGGGCGCGGCCCCCTGGGGCCGGGCGGCGTCTGCCGTCCCTCGCGCGCCCCCGCGGGCGCCCCCCTCCCGGCTCCCTGAGTGCGCCCAGCGCGCATGCCGGGGCGGGGCGCCCAGCGGACCAGGGACGGCGCGGAGTCGGGTCCGCCCTGCCAGCGCGGGCGGGAGCACCGGGTGGTCTGCGCGGCGCGAGCCGGAGCTACGAGGAGCCGGCGCGGGTAAGTGGCGGGCGCGTGGGGCCGCAGGGCGCGCGGACCGGGGCCGCTGTCCAGGGTCCTGGGCAGCGCGGGGCTCGGGTTGCGGGGCGGGGGCGGCGGGGCGGGGCGCGGTGGGGCGGGGCCCCGGTGAACGGTCCCGAACTGTGGTGTGGGCAGGCCGCCCCGCGTCCAGCCCCGCTGCCCGCCGCTTTGTTCCGCACCGCGGGTGCGGGAGGGGGCGATTCCCGCCACCGGGGGGAGGGGCCGTTTTCATTGATTCATCCCACCCGTCGCACACCCAGTGTGGCACACAGTCCCGGACGTGGCCACACACGGCATTCATGCCTGGGAACCTTATTTTTGGACGAGGCCACAGGTATACACACATACACACACACACACACACACACACACACACACACAACCATGGGCTTTGGTCATTCCATCAGATTCACACATCCGGCCACCTGTGCAACCCACCTAGTGCACCCAGTTGGGGCTACGAACTCATAGCATCAATCTGGATCCAAGTCAGCAATACTCTAATCGACATCTAATCACCACCCTGTTCTGACCTGTGCTTATGCCCTCCTGTACCCTACACCCCGGAGCAGGCTGTGACCCTGTGCACACCCTTGCTTTGTCTCTTAGCTTGCTGCTCTTCTTCAACCCACACTAGCACAAGTCTGCACACCCTTGAAGACCCATCCTTGCCCTTTGGTGGATTGGTGGATGGACAGACCGATGGCCTGGGGAATGTTTCTCAAGGAAGGCCTTTTGTTATAGACTCCTTCACCTGCGGCAGCTGCCAGGGGGATTGTTGCTGTGGGGGCACTGGGAGATGAGGGGACAGGTGGCAGAAGACTGGGATTTTTCAGTCACACTCACAAGCATGCACAAGCTTTTGTCAGTCTTGTTACCATAGCAGGAGATGTTTGCAGGTGCCTGGCAGCTCTGGCCCTGGCTGGGGGTGTAGACTGGGAAGAAATCCTAGAGGGAAAGGAAAAGCCAGGCTAGCCTTGTATCTCTCCATTCACAGGGTTGCCCTACATGTGAGCCAAACACAAGGACTTATGCACACAGGCTAGCTCCCCCAAGGTGAGACTGTAAGGCATGTGGTGACAGAGGCACACAGGGACCCAGTGACCCCCGACAAGGCACAGGCCATTCTATACACACGGGGTATACCAGAGCACACCAAGGTCTTCTTGATTAGGACACAGGTCCTGGGCCCAGACTGGTCTCAGCTGGTGTCTTCCCACCAACAGTCTACTCACTCATTTGCATACCAGGTAAGCTGGCCCATTCACCTACAGGGTTATTTCAGCCTGCTACCTATACTGGATCACGCTCTCCAACTGTGAGAGGGGAGAGAGGAGAATCCTTAGGAACCGAAGGGCCAGGGACTGTGTGTACAGCAAGAAGACCTTGGGACATGAGGGCTGACACCTGAGGTTGTTTGCTGGCTTCCACATGTGCGTGAGGATGCCCACATTCAACGCACATGCACGGAGATGAAAGAAAAGACCCAGCGTCAGAGCGTGGACATTGATTCATAGACTGGGAAGCATCCAGGCTTTGAGCTCAGACTCCATTAATTTTGAACCCCAGTCTTCCTTCCTTTGTCTTCACGCCCTCGGTGGTCTTTCCCCCTGACTTCTGTGTCCTCGTCTGTGGTAGAAGATGGCAAGGGCTCCCGTTGTGAAAGTGCTGTGCATAGAGTCCAGAAGATAAGATGAGTCTGGGTGTGCTAGATCCAGGGCTAGGCACACAAGGCTAAGGGAGCTGTGTTCCAGAGGTAATGTGGAGGGAGAGGGTGTGGGGGTCCTAGTGTCCGGAAGCTACTAAGAGCTCTTCCCAAACCAGGAAGGATCCAGCAGACCTGTGAGCACTAGACCCTTTGGAATCTGTCTCTGGGCTATTGGAGTGGCAGACGGAGGCTCCCAGAGTGGAAAGCCCACACAAAGTCACAGAGTGGGTTAGTGAGTGACTAAATTGGAGCTTTACCCACATCCAGCCAAGCCGGCCGTCCCCTGTACGGGACCCAATTCATCTCGGAAGCTGAGAACTTGGAACAGGAACTGGGACACCCAGCTCTTCTTGGGAGGTTTTGCCAAACGGGGCATGCTAACATGTGGCCATGCCTGCCCATCAAACTTTCTGCCTTCTTCTTAGGAAATAGGAGCCCGTCGCCTGCATGATAGGTGTATGGTCTCTGCATGGAGTAAGCGCTTGGGCAAAGTCACTTCCTGCTTTTATTGGCATGTGAGAAGTGTCAGAACTTGGGGGCTACGGAACTTGCGTGGCAGGCTGGTGATAAGATTAAACCCATCCAGCCCCAGAGACGGGTGTCGATGTGCAGTTAGGGTCAGTGTCCAGGACACCAGAGGGCGGGTGGGGACTGTGGCTGCTTTGCCTCCTCAGGCCGTTCTATTCCTCTCCAGTTGGCTGCTGCTCTGCAGGGAGCTCGCTCAGCTTCCCAAATCTTAGTTTGCCAGAACAGCCTGGACATCAGATTTCCACATGAACGCTACGAGTGTTCAGATGATGATGAGTTTGCTCCTTTATTTAAAAGTGACTTAAAAGGACTAGAGAGAGTCGATGTCCATCACCCACCTAAAAAACATTTGCATGGAGCTAGAGACTGGAAGGTCCCTGAGCCTCACTGGTGGGCCAGCCTAGCCTAATGAGTGAGTCCCAGGTCCCAGTGAGAGGTCCTGTCCCAAAAAACAAGGTGAACAGCTACTGAGGAACAACACCCAAGGTTGACCTTTACTTTGTGCAAACACACACACACACACACACACACACACACACACACACACACACACCAGATTTTAAAAATAATTCGTTAGCATCGTAGGCCCAACAAGCACGTCCTAAAGGCAGATTTTTGCTGAATTTTGTCTCTGCTTGCAGCCATTTCAGACTCAGCCCCCCACCCCCAACCCCTCCTGGGAGCACAGCTGGGCTCTGACAGGCTGAGTAGATAAAAACAGGCTTTCCATGTACACAGCCTGGCCCTAACGTGAGCAGAACCATGCACACCCCTCATCGTCTCTAATTCTCACAACAGGCCCCGTGGGGAAGGAGGTGTTGAGTGAGTCGGGGGGGGGGGTCAGTGAGAAGGACCCTGCTTGAAACCTCAGAGTTCCTGAACAGCGAACCGTTTGCACCCTCCGTCCAGGCCACACAGGAGAAGCAGGAGCTGGTGTGGGGAGACAGCTAAGGCTGGCTGGGTTACCAGTGTGAAAGCAGGAGGAGTGGCGACCCAAGGCACCCTCCTTTGGCCTTTGCTGACCCTTCCCGGCTGGCAGTTGTCAAGTTCCAGAGGAGGAAACAAGGAAACATGGCAAACAGATCTTGGTCACTTTCTCTTCCCCATCCTCCCAGTCACTCTGTCTCATAACATCCTTTTCCACAGTCCCAAGGACAAGATAGGTCACAAAATCGACCTGGACAATTCTTTTGTTTGGCCTTTATTGTATGGCCGGGGGGGGGAGAGCCAATACTTAAAATATATTTTAAGAAATCCATTTGTGACTTTACTCAGTGAATTAAGAGACCTGGCCGCAGAACTTCCACACACACTTCCTGCTTTAAACACAGTGGTGTTTACTCAGTACCTCAGGATGAGTCCCCAACCTCTCCTTTCCCAAGGCCTTTCATGTTTGGCTGCTACTACCTCTTCCTCCCATGTCTTCTCTCTCTGATTCCAGCTCTACTCCGGCCTTCTCATGGGTGGCTCAGAAGTTAGGGGCCTTCCTTGACCACACGTCCAGCTTCCCAATCCTTCGTCCTCACAGCATCTCATAACAGAAATGAGATCATTTCTTTACTGCTAGCATAGTACCCTCTCCTCACTCTTCTCTGTATCTGGAGTTCAGGGACCACCCATTCTACAGTGCTTATCCCCAACACGAGGAGCTTGCATGGCTGTCCAGCACGTGCTATGTTAGCAGGTGCACCCTCCTTTGCCTCAGCAACTCCTTCCAGTCTCCTGCACTTGGGGGTGCTGGGATCTCTCTTGCTTCTGGGTCTTTAGTCTTTCCCTTGTGCTATTCCAATAGTTCCATCCATGGGCAAAAGAAATCTGGCTAAGGGTGGTAGAAAGGGAGCATGGAAACTGGTAGGCCCGGAAGACTTCCTGGAGGAAGGAACATTTAAACTGAGCACTAAAATTTGATAAGAGGCCAACCGCAGAGGTTGTGTGAGGGCCGAGACGGGAGGGAACTCCAAGCCATGGCTGTGCACAAAACAGTCACATGGTGTGTGTGCAAGTGAGCGCATGCATGTGTGCACACACATGCACTTGGGTATAAAGGGGATAATAAAAGATAAATACCTACAAAGGAAGGAAGTGATATATGGGACTTAGAAGCACGTTAAGGAGATGGACTGACCCTCCCGGAGAACCATTTCACTTCCCTGTTTTTCAAAAAGGTGCAGCCATGCAAAACGGAGTGAGAGCCCCCGCCTCCCCCTCCTAAAGTCCAAGTCTCCATCACCCGTTTGTCACGCTAGTACTTAGCAATCTGCTGTGCTGAAAGTGTGTGACACACCGGATGTCCCCTGACAGGGACCATAAATGGCGGGGCTCCTTGTCTAGGGATCCACAGGATGATGCTGTTGTCTTGCTGCTTTCTTAGAGTGCTGAGATGGAACCCAGGACCCTGCACACGCCAGCAATCACTCTACCACCGCACCATGCGAGCATGGCTCTTTGTCAGTTATTTTAGAGTGAACACCTCACCTTCTGTTTGCTTCTTCTTTTTTCTTTTCTTTTTTTCGGAGCTGGGGACCGAACCCAGGGCCTTTTGCGCTTGCTAGGCAAGAGCTCTACCACTGGGCCAAATCTCCAACACCTTCTATTTGCTTCTTAAAAGGTGATGTAGTGCTGTAGGGATGACTTATCAGTTAAGAACACTGACTGCTCTTGCAAGAGATCCCTGTTCGGTTCCCGGCACCCATTGTTACAACACCTGCAATTCCAGCTGCAAGGGGATCTGATGCCTCTGGCCTCCTCTGTATGTATGCGCACATGCCTTTATGAAGACAAACACCTACATGTAATTTAAAATAAGCATTCTTTAAAGACTTATTTATTTTATGTATACGAGTACACTATCACTGTCCTCAGACACACCACAAGAGGGCGCCAGATCCCACTACAGATGGTTGTGAGCCACCATGTGGCTGCTGGGAATTGAACTCAAGACCTCTGGAAGAGCAGTCAGTGTTCTTAACCGCTGAGCCATCTCTCCAGCCCCTAAAGTAAGCTTTTTAAAAATGGACTCAGACAGGAAGCTATACTACCAATAGGATTTCAAGTGTCCTGAGACTCCTGATTGCCTCAAAAGGCCACAGGAAGCTGCTGTCCCATATGGTTTAGGACTGTACTAAATACACCTCATGATATTCAAGCCACCACAAGATCACTAACAGCCCATGCTTCTCAGGACCCACAGCCATGTACCGTGTTCACCTGCAACCCAGATTCACACACCACCAAGGGCACGTGAAGAGAAGGCTGTTCCACACTCTGATCCCTGGTCTCACTTTAAAGAGGCCGTCACAATGACAGTTTCATGAGGTTTTTATCTTGGTGTTGTCTGGCTGTAAATAATCCCACGAACTCGTGCGTGGTTTTCCTTGGCCACACGCTTAGGAATCCCTGGTTATTCCTTACGTGTCTTTGCTTGCTCACCTGATAGTGGGCATCTCTCCTCACCACTCTACATGTTCCAGCGTCCGTGGCGGTCCATGCGAGTGTCTCACACACCCTCACCTCTTCCTGATTTTCCCACCACCAGGTGCTCTCCTGTGCCCTGTGTGCCAGCACTGTGTGTGAAGGAGCACCCCAGAAGGGAGTGAGCTGGCTAAAACACGAGGCGTCTGTGGATGTGTGTGGAGATGTATAAATGCCCTCCCTAAAAGATCACAACTGATTTAATTTCCCAACAAGAGTGAGAAGGGTCTGGGTCGAGGAGTAATATCTCTAGGTGTTAGATATTCAGTCCTTCACAGAGCTGATGTGGACCAGGAATTGACTTTCCATGTGTGTGCTGGTCTTTCTTGACTCTGATGCGTGGATGAGAACACCAAAGTCCCCATTGCTTAGAAGCGTGTGTGTGTCTCTGTGTGTGTCTGTGTCTGTATGTGTGTCTGTGTATGTGTTTGTGTATCTCTGTGTGTGTCTGTGCGTATGGGTGTGGGTGTGTCTCTGTGTGTGTCTATGTATGTGTTTATGAGTACCTCTGTGTGTCCGTGTGTGCCTGTGTCAGTATGTGTGGGTGTGTCTGTGTGGGTATCTCTCTTGTGTCTGTGAGTCTGTGTGTATATGTCTCTGTGTGCATGCCTGTGTGTGTGCGTCTGTGTATGTGTATGTGTCTGTGTGTGTCTATGTGCATCTGTGTGCATCTGTGTGTGTCTGCGTGTGTGTGTGTGTGTGTGTGTGTGTGTGTGTATGATTTGTTTTGTGGCCAGGTCTTGCTATAGAGCCCAGGCTGGCCTCAAACTCAAGCTCCTGCTTTAGTTGCCAAACACTAGGATTAGAGGCGTGCCCAAACGTGGAGCTAGCATTCAGCGAACATATATCTACGACGAATCTAGCAGCCACAAGCATTCTGGATTTAAATTCGGTAAAACAAAACTGGGTGTGGTGTCCTTAGTCCCAACACTGAGGAGAGAGAGGCAGGCTGATCTCTGAGAATTTGAGGCCAGCTTGGTCTACATATCAAGTTCCAAGTGAAGCACACAGTCCCTGTCTCAAAATGACAACAACAACAGCAACAACACCCAAGGTGGATGTAGAGGGACAGCCAGGATTGGAGATGGCTATTTTATACAGGATAGGCCAGGAAAGATCTCAGAGAGTAGACCATGCGGATACCTGCAGGGAAATGGTCAAGGAGCCATGAGGTAGCCCACTGAGCTAAAATAACATACAGAGAAGGGAGGATAGTAGGAGGAAGGGTGAGAGGAGGCAAGAGAACCAGCAAATGGGGGCTCTTACAGCCAGGTCCTAGATAGGTTCTGAAGGAGATTCATTTTATTTTGCTGATGGGTGGTTCACGGTGTGTGAAAGCCAAAAGAGACTCAAGAGCAGTAGTTCTCAGCCTTCTTAGTGCTCTGATCTTTTAATACAGTTCCTCATGCTGGGGTGACCTGCCAACCATGAAACTATTTTCACTGCTACCTCATAACTGTAATTTCGCTACCGTTATGAATCGCAGTGTAAATATCTGATATGCAGGATACCCGATATGTAACATTAAGAGAGTCACAGCCCACAGATTGAACACCGCTGCTCTAGGGATTCTGGCCTGAGCATGGGTGAGATGGTCTGGACACAGGTAAGAGGCAATCACCAGCTATGCCCATTCTGGCTGCTTCGTAAATAGTTTTTCCTAGGCCCGGCTACCTGCAGGACCCTCTTCTCAAATGCTCCCCAGGTACCATGAACCCTAAACAGAGTTCCCTCCCCTCCCAGATCTCCAGCCCAGCACTGTTTTTTTTGTTTTGTTTTGTTTTTTTTGTTTTTTTTGGTTCTTTTTTTCGGAGCTGGGGACCGAACCCAGGGCCTTGCGCTTCCTAGGCAAGTGCTCTACCACTGAGCTAAATCCCCAACCCCCAGCCCAGCACTGTTACGCTGTAATCCCTACCTTCCCAGCATTCTGCAGACCATGCAACATGCACACACACACACACACACACACACACACACACACACACACACACACCATCACTACAGCCAGTTAACGGTTCTTCAGCTCTCATTTCTGCCTTCAGGGTGGTCTCCCACCTAGATCACTCAGGGTAGCTGGCCAGGGCCCATTGTATAGAAGGGGCTCTGAGGAGTGAGGCATCGCTCATGAGAGTCTGACTGACTGGCCTCCTGCTGGGTCTTGGCCAACTTCTCTCTCCTTTCAGCCCCATTGCCACACTATCTCAGAGCAGTCTTTGAAAGCACACAACCATGTCCTTTCCCTGACAGACCATTCACAGCTCCCCAGGGCCTACACAGACGTAAACCAGTGGCCTACAGACATGTTTTCTTTGGCTCACATCGTGTTTGGGGTTTTTATTTAAATCTTGAATTAGTTAGCATATTTTACATCAAAGTCCAGCTTTCTCACTCTTCCTAAGACACTAGGAAAGCTCCTACAGTTCCCAGGTTTCATTTCTCTGGGGCGGCACTCGGCCCCTCTTGGAAAAGCTGTGTCCTCTGTCATTTGTCATGGTCACACTACTCCATCTGTGTCCCTCACGCAAATGACCCATCTGGCCCAGTGACACTAAAAGTTTGCAGCCACTGGGTTTGAAGACAAATACATCACATTTGGAAGCATGAGCTGAGGCTGACGGAGTAAGGAAATGACAGTGAAGTTTAAAAGTCAGATCATAGCCACGGTGTGTCTGTCCATCTGTCAATCTGTCTGTCAGGGTTTGGTCTTACTGAAGCTTGGCTTCAAACGAGAAAATCTCCTGCCTCTGTATTCCAAGTGCTGGGAGTATTGGCTTCTTAGAAAGCTATTAGGTGTGATGAAGCAGGGGAGGGATAGGATTGGGTTCATATTTTTAGCTGAGACCTTCTCGACAAGGGGACCGGATGTGGACAAAGAATCCAGTGAGAACCTGGACAGACTGAGTTGTCCCCCGTGGAGTGTCTCCTAAGCCTGAGTCTGTTCTCTCTGTTTCAGAACCAGACACCTGTGTTGAACTCAAACATGGCTGTGAGGGTAGATGGTCAGTCCTAAAGACCCAGCCTGGCCTCACCTGCTTCAGAGGGACTCCAGCCCCCTGTTATCCCTCTGCTCCCCACAGGATGGGAGCCTGGGCACTGGAGGCCCGGTCATGAGGGACCGCTGCTCCTCTCCAAAGGCCATTCCTGCACCCCCAAGGCATATCCTGGACCAAAGCCTAGGCATGGACTCCAGACACAGCAGCTCGAGTGGGGCTGGGGAAGGGGCCTCCTGTTCTGAGAAGCCTGTTGGGAGCTTAGCCTGCAGCCCTGTCCCAGAGACAGTGAGGGCACATGGAGCCTTGACCTCAGAAGCCCCTGAAACGACTTTGTTTGGGAAACCGGAGCCCATGTCCTCAGTAGAAGCTCCCTCAGCCGCAGAGGTCAGAAATCCTTCGTCCTTGGAGAAAATGGATTCCAACTCCTTGAAGCAGGAAGATTCTACTTCCTCAAGAAAAGAAGAGGCTGGGTCCTTGAGAAAGGAGGAGTCCATGCTGGTGGGAAAGACAGAGCCTCTGATCTGTGGAAAAGGGGCATCTGAGACCGGGGTAAGGGTAGACTGCTCAGCTCCAAGGAAGGAGGAATCTGGGTCCTTGGGAACAGTAGACACAGCATGTTCCAGCAAAGTGGATATAGTGCCCCCAGGAGGGGAAAATGTTGGGTCTTTAAGAAAGGTAGAGACTATAGCCTCAGGCAAAATGGATCCAAGAAAGGAGAACCTCATGTATTCCAGAAGAGAGTACCCTGGATCCACAGGAGAGGGAGATCTTGTGTCTCCGAGGGGAAATGATATGAAACCCCCAGATAAGGCAGACCCTGGGTTCTCTGGAGAGCTACCCCCAGGATCATCAGGCAAGACAGAACACGTATCCTCAGTCGCCGTTGCTCCCGTGACCTCTGAAAATGTGAACCCTGCATCCTCGGGGATAACAGATCCTGTAGCTTCGGGGGATACAAAAACGTTGTCCTCAGGCAAAGGGGACCCCCGGTTTCTTGGGAAGAAAGAGCCTGTGTCCTCAGGAGAGAGTGGGCCTGTGTCTGTGAGAATGGCAGGACCAGTGTCTGCGGGACAGCCGGAAGGTATGGTTCCAGCAAAGAAAGAGCCCACATCTGCAAACAGCACAGGACCTTCAGGCAGAGTGGACTCTGCTTCCTTAAGAAATTCGGAACTTGTGTCCCCAGTGAAACCAGAACACTTGTCTTCTGGGCAGGCAGAACGTGTGTCCTTGGTGAAAACAGAGACCTTATTCTCAGGAAAAGAAGATCCAAGGTCTTCTGGAAGGGAAACGACGGTCACAGGAAAAACATTTCAAAAGGGCAATCCCGAGTCTTCAGGAAAAACAGACCCTGTGTCTTCTTTTAGTTCAGGAGATGCCAGGTCTCTGGGGACATTGGAGTCCCTGTCTGCTGCAAAAGCTGAAACAGTGACTGAAGGAAAAGGAGACCCACAGTCCTCGGAGAAGGCAAGTCCCACAGCCTCAGAAAAGGCTGATCCCCTGGCTTTACGCAAGGAGAGCCCTGCAAGCCAGGGAAAGGCAGAAACTGTTCCCTCTGGAGAAGTGGGCTCCACGACTTTAGGGAAAACGGCCTCAACGAGTTCAGGAAAAACAGCTTCGGTGTCCCCAGGGAAGGTGGATCTCACCGCCTCAGAAAGAGCCGAAGGCGAGCTGAGAGCCCCAGAGAAAGGGAATCCTGGGAACTCCACACGGGTGGACACCACAGAGCCCAAATGTGGGGTCAAAGTGGTGACCCAGCTTCCAGATGCCACATCCCCAGGAAAGGTGGAAGCTCCGTCTTTGCAAAAAGAGCAGCCACAACTGTCTGAGAAGACTGATCCCTCCGGAAAAGTCGACCCCACGGCGTCTGTGGAGCCTGTGTCCCTGGGGAAGGCTGACTCTGCATCTCCATCTCCTAGAAAAGCAGAGTCTCAGACTTCGGCAAAGACTGTCCCTCAGGCTCCAGACAAGGCCGCGTCCGCTTCCAGGCAATCAGATGGTACACCCTACAGCTCAGCCCAGCCCCGGAGAGATACCAGGAGCATCGGGGCCCTGCCAGAGCCGGAGCCCTCTGCCAGCACCAGCCAGAAAGACCTAGCCGCAGTGGCAGCTCAGAAGAGCCCCAGCGCGGAGGGTGCAGCGCCCCCGCCAGGGCCACGGACTCGCGACAACTTCACCAAGGCGCCGTCGTGGGACGCGGGAGCGCCACCGCCGCGCGAGGACGCGGGCACGCAGGCTGGCGCGCAGGCCTGCGTCTCGGTGGCGGTGAGCCCCATGTCTCCGCAGGACGGCGCGGTCGGCCCGGCCTTCAGCTTCCAGGCGGCGACGCGCGCGCCCAGCCCCGCGCCCAGGCCGCCATCGCGCCGGGACGCGGGCCTGCAAGTGTCGCTGGGAGCCGCCGAGACGCGTTCGGTGGCTACGGGGCCCATGACTCCGCAGGCCGCAGCGCCGCCCGCCGCGCCTCCTGTCTTCCCCGAGGTGCGGGTGCGGCCAGGCTCGGTGTTGGCCGCCGCCATGGCGCCCCAGGAGGCTGCCGAACCGGTGCGCGACGTGAGCTGGGACGAAAAGGGCATGACGTGGGAAGTGTACGGTGCCTCCATGGAGGTGGAGGTGCTGGGCATGGCCATCCAGAAGCATTTGGAGCGTCAGATCGAGGAGCACGGCCGCCAAGGGGCGCCGGCGCCGCCGCCCGCCGTCCGTGCGGGCCCAGGCCGTGCAGGCTCCGTCCGCACCGCGCCAGCGGAGGGCGCCGCTAAGCGCCCGCCCGGCCTCTTCCGCGCTGCTGCAGAGTGTGCGCCGGCCGCGGTGCTGCTCGCGGGCGGGACCCACAGCCGAGTGATCTGTTCCCGTTTTGTAGGCCCGGGTTTCCAACCTTCTCAGGCTCCCATTCTTGATGTCTGGCCCTTGAAAGCTATGTCCCACCCCTAAGTGCGTCACGCCTCCGAGGAGTGAGCAGCCTTCGGGGGCTTCTTTCCAATCCCTCCTTTCTTTCCCAAACACTGACAAAACCCCCCTTATCCAGTCCCTTTGTGGCCACGAGCCCACACACCCAGCCCTGACAACTCCACCCTGGTGCCCTCACAGCCTTTCGCTCCACTCCCGCGGGAACTACTGGGAGAGCACAGGGACCTGCTCCTACCCTTCCACCCTAGAGTTGAGGCAGGCTCCTGAGATGGCCAGACTGGTGCTTTGAGGCTTCCAGTGGGCCATGTCCCCAGAACGGGGAAAGACTGCATGCAGATCTTTAAGTGTTCTTTCACGTGTGCCAGAATTGATGTAAGGCCACCAGAAAGGCAGGCTCTGAATACGAGTCTCGGGGGAGGGAGGGGGCAGTGAGTCTCTGAGCAGTGAGGGGTCTCCACATGGTGCTGGCCCCATGGCCAGGGCATCTGTTGCATGCTGTTGGTAATCTTACTCCCATCCCTGTCTCTCCCTACCTAGCCCAGTGCCCTAGCCCTATTTCCTCCCCCTACCCAGTCACTATGCACAGTTCCCATAGAGGCCAAAGGCTAGGAGTGCCCTGGGGCTCAACAGAGGGTAGTCACGGAAAGGCCAGAGGGTCTTAGACAGGACTGAAGGTCATTGGAAGGCTCGTAGAAGGTCTCAGGCCATCGATCACCTGGGCGACAGCTGGTCTTGGGTATTGGGAACAAGATGGAGGGCCCATTTGACATTCACAGCTGTCTTTTAAAGGTTCCTCTCTTATCCCTCTCCCCACACCACCCACAATGCTGTGAGACCCACATTCCTTGTAACCACTGAGTGTCCTGGTCCGTAACCCTCTAGCCTCAGTTTTTGGCTACTAACTGTCACAGTATACATTGGTAATAAAACCTTTCCCCAACTCTCGTCTATGATCGAAAGTAAGAAGCAAAGCAAGGCATATATTATATTTAGGGGAGGGCAGACGGTACGGTTTGAGCTTGAAGAATGAGGGTCTCCATCACAGATCTGTGGTGTCCAGGCCAGGGTTGGTGAAGGACAGCTCCCTCTGCTGCTGTCCACTTGTGCCTGCTGACCTTCCTGAGAGCGCTGCAGTCAGGGGCTCTGAGTCAGACTCAGGAGGATTGTGTAGAAGATCCTTCCTCTGCAGAGACAAGGAGGGAAGGGTAAAGATGGGGCTCTTGCCCCAGACCCTAGGACAGCTGATGGCTCCTCAGCTGGGGTTTCTCTGAGGCTCACTCTGCTGTGTCCCAGAAGCAGAAGTGGCCAAGGGTGGTATACAGGTGGGGTGGCCCTAGGAGGTCATCTGTGGCCTTTGCCTAACCCCAGCAACACAGTGTTTTGGCATTCTGCCCAGTCATAGGCCAAAAAAGCAACTTTGTCACAGTTCCAGCCACCTGTACCCTAAAGTAGGCCATGTGTTGGGCAAGGTCCCTCGATTCCCTGGCATAGCCGTGGAGCCCCTGCTGAGAGAGGTGGAGACTGCTCAGCCGTTCTTGTGGATGTCCATGGTACAATACGGATCCTGCTTGAACTGGCATCTCCCATCTGTTCTAGAAATGTCACCCACGGTTACACCTGCACCTGATCACGGCACTCACACATCTCTGCTGTCCGTCCTCTTGCCCTTCCCTTGTGACATTAGACACACAGCCCACCACCCCCACATTCCTCCTCACAGATGCACCTTCCTGTGACACAGCTAGGTGAGTCCACAGCAGTGACTGTGCCCCTTCTCCACAGGGTCAGAGTCCTGAGCCACCCCTACCTTTCCCCAGATACTATAAGGGCTTTTTCCAACCCGGAAATGTCGCTATCCCTGGTAAACAGTGGAGTACCCGCAAGCCCTGAGGGGTTAGTCGTTGAACCCAAAGCAGCTGGTATGGCACTAAATAGTGTAATCTGCTACCAAAGCCCAGAGACCTGACTCCACTTTTGCCCTGCAGGCTGCCTCAAGCCTTCAGCCTCTGAGCATCTGCACCCATGCTACTTGGTCAGCAAGGGGGCTTGGGTGGTCTCCCGGTTGCTCACAATGTTAACAGAGCCCTTATAGGTCGTGCCACTCAGGGATTGCTAGAAGAACCTCTCTCTGTCCCCCAGCCAGTCTGTCACACTCCTCCATACTCCTCTCTCAGAAGCCCTGTTCTTTCCCAGCTCACAGGGCAGTCAGGAACCTCTAACTCTACTCTTGGGGATAGGAGGCCCACATTGCCCTTCTCTGGGCCCTGACATTTTTTGCCTCAGTTGTGTCAAAGAAATTCACTAGGGTTTTGGGGGTTTTTGTTTTATTTTGTTTGGGTTTGTTTGTTTTTGGTTGTGTTGTTGGGGGTTTTGTTTTTGTTGTGGTTGTTTTTTTTTGTTGTTGTTGTTTTTGTTTTTGCCTCTAACCATCTTCACACGGAGATGAGCCACACAGGGTCTGACTGGCTGCCCATGATCCCCATTCCTGAGAGCCAATCTAGAGGAGGTCTCTATGTCAGTCTTTGTATTATGATACATCTGGGCCCTTGTATGAGCCCAAAAGAAGCTTCCATTAGCTTGATCCATCCAAGAGATGAGTCCTCTAAGCAGGCAGTGGTGGTGCACACCGTTAATCCCAGTACTCGGGAGGCAAAGGCAGGCAGACCTTGGAATTTCAGGCCAGCCTGGTCTACAGAGAGAATTCCAGGACAGCCAGAGCCACACAGAGAAACTGTCTCAAAAAAAATTTAAAAGAAAAAAAAGAAAAAAGGAAGGAAGGAAGGAAGGAAGGAAGGAGAGGCCTCAAGAAAAAATAAAGATGGTGACCTGAGAGTTGGCGGGTCCTGTGGGGTGAAGGGCCCAAAGAATAGGGTTCTGTGACATTACAAACACCACTTCTTTCCAAGAAGGGAATTATTGCAGCTGATGGAGCCCAAAGCCATCACTTCCTGTGAGAGGAGGGGGAGCACTCTAGAGAGACCCTCACTGAGTCCCTGAGTCTCCATTCCTCCTATACATTGAGGTTGCCTGGAGAGTCAGGCAAGGCAACACACCTGCGATCCTACCACTCAAGAGGCCGAGACAGGAGACTTGAAACTTTGAGGCTGGGCTAGGCTACAGAGTAAGGCCCCATCACAAAACAGAACCCCCCAAAACAAATCAAAAGCCCCATCAAGAAGCTGGAGTCCCCTGGAGAGCTTTGAGAGCGTGCCCTTGCCTGATCTACCCTAGGCCATCCAGATCAGGGTCTCTGAGTATGAACAGAGCGTTTGTTCTTTCACAACTCCTCAGGCATTTCTAAAAAAGGGCTCAAGTTGTGTGCGTGTGACCCATCTACCAACCATCTAACCAACTAACCTAGTTAACGAGTAGTGGCACTGTCCTTTGGTTATTTATCGAGCTTCCTTCCTCTCCTTGGCTACCTTTGCTTGCGTCCAGACTTCGTTCCCACCTAATCTTCCAGCATTTGTACAGAGGTCCTGGCTACATGTGTTGGGCCAGGGCTTTTCCTTCCCTTGTTCTGTTGCTGCTGCCTGACCCCCAGAGGCTCAGCAAGTTCTCTATCATGACACTACATGCGCGCTGTGGCTTAATCCCCATGCCAGCCTTGCACAGCCTGTGTTTTGATGACCATTTCCAGAGAACTGAGAGCGAAAAGCAAGAAGCAACTCACTAAGGTGGGACACATTACAGTGGGACAGTGTTGGGCTTCACTCACCCTGAATCCCACCCGTCCTGAGAAGAGTCTCAGCTCTGAAGCCCCAGGTACCAACCCATCCCACATCTTGCCTTGAATTCCTTACTGTCCGTGTCCAAGTCCACAGAGTTCTCGTCTAGGGAATTGAGGCTATAGAAAGAATGGTTGAATTTAGATTGTTAGCAAGCTGATCCAGCCCTCCCAGTCTGTGGCCTTGCCACCACCATCACTACCATCACCATCAACCTTATCACCATCAGCAGCATCAGCACCATCACCACCATCCTCCTCCTCACCACTTCTGTCTCTTCCACAAACCACTAGTCTGGTAGTGAGAGATACAACTCACCTGTGATAGTCCAAGTCACTGGAGGAGTGGCACTCCAATCCCAGGTCCTTGGTGGGGAGGTCCAGCATGGGGTTGGCCCTAGGGAGAAAGTTTGGTCAAGCAACCGTGACCCTCAGCCATCTTACAAGGTTTCTTGTTCCCCTTTGACCCCTGCTCACCGATCAGTGTTGTACACATTAGTCCCTGGGATAGCAGCAGCTGGAGTCGTCGTCTCTATTGGTGTCTTCCGGGCCTCTTTGCCAGCCTTCATAGCTCGAAGCTTCCGGTGGTAGCTGTTGAGCAGGGAGGAAGTCACATTTGCAACATACTGGCCCAGTGCCTAGTGGGGGCCCCCTCAACGGTGGCTTCACAAGGATCCTGGCTGGTGATAATTTTAGTTGCATTTTGTAGGGAGTGGAAACCGAAAGCCAAGGGAATGTGTTGCCAAAAGACACAAGGGCCGCCAGAAGTCATAGCCGGAGTAAAACTCGGGAAGCTACCAACCGTGTTCTAGCATGAGGAAATGGTAACAGTTTGGGGGGCCCAGCATTTCTACCCCAAATCCATGGAGGAATCTAGCACAAAGCCCATTCTGCAGGTTAGGGGTCTAGAGGTTTGACCCTAAGTTCTTTCTACCCACCCCACACACACTGGGCACTGGGGCCAAGAAAGAGCTAGAGGAACAGGGAGAAATGCAAGCCGTACCTCTTCCGAAAACACACGAGGGCCGTGATCATGATCACAAGGACAAGCACCAAAGACACCACCAGTCCTATGATGACGTTGGTGAGCAGTTGTGTCTGATTAAATTCCTGGGTCTCCTGGGAGCTCTGGAGAAGAGGGAGGGAGAGGACGCTGTGGGAGCCGCACCCCTCCCCCACCTGTGACCTCTGGGGGACAGGGGGAGGGTACACTCACCACCACCACCAGTCCCAGTTGCAGCAGCTGCCTCAATGCATCCTGGTCTTTCCGGATCATCCTGCCACAGAACCCTGCTTAGACCCAAGAGTCACTGACCTCCCCCGGAAGCCTCTTGTCCTGATTTCCCTTGCCCACCCTCCCAGACCGCCCCAACTCACACATTCAGCTCGGTAAGAGTCAGGGCTGACCCATTGGAGAAGACAAAGTAAGCATCCATGTAGGAGTTGACTCGGGCCCTGGAATAGACAAACAGCAGCCCATGAACACCGCAAGCGTCTCTAAGTACTGTTGCTTCCCTCAGCCCGGCCACTGGGCCTGAGGACACTCACCGAGCCATAGAGTCTATGTTCTGGATCGTCACAACGTACACAGAGGTCCTGGTCGCCTGGATAAGGGCCCTAGAGAGAATGCAGGTATCACAGATCACATGGATCACAATCACCCGGACAGGGCTGTGCAGCAGAATCAGGAGTTGTGTGGATGGGAAGGGTGTGCTTTGCTGACACCTCTACACACATCAGAAATGGCATTCTTTCTCCCGGGCCCTGGCTTGGGATACAGGCACAGGATCAAAGGTGGGGACAAGGTCAAGTATGGGTCAGGGACAGGGTAGAGAGGAATTTCATCTAGTTCTTTGAGACCAGCCTCTTAGACCCCATTCTTCCAATGGCCCAGCCTTGTACTCCCCAGACCTACGCCTTAATCTCCTCCATATTGGCACCAACATCCTCCCTGCTGGTGGAGAACTGCAGCCTCACTCGGTAGCTCTGGTCCACAGTGAAGAGCTAGGGCAGAAGGGGTGGGCAGAGGAGACATCAGAAACATGGGGCAACCACAAGATCACCAACAGCACATGTTTCCCAGGACACGCAGGCACTATTATAGCACACGTACCATGTGATGTACACTGTACACACACATTAGAAGCGTGTGTGTGTATGTGTATGTATGCGTATATCTATGTATGTGTCTATGTGTGTGTTTATGTGTATCTGTGTGTGTATGTGTATGTATGTGTGTATCTGTGTATGTGTCTATGTGTGTGTTTATGTGTATCTGTGTGTGTGTGTATGTGTATGTATGTGTGTATCTGTGTATGTGTCTATGTGTGTGTTTATGTGTATCTGTGTGTGTGTATGTGTGTGTGTATCTGTGTATGTATCTATGTGTGTGTTTATGTGCATGTGTGTGTGTGTGTGTGTGTGTGTGAGTCTGTGTGTCTGAGTTTGTTTCTCTGTGTGTGTCTGTATGTGTTTGTATATCTCTGTGTGTGTATCTCTGTGTGTGTGTCTGTGTGTGTGCCTGTGTGTATCTCTGTGTATCCCTGTGTGTGCGTCTGTATGTGTATCTGTGTTTGTGTATATCTGTGTGTCTATCGGTACATCTGTATGTGTCTGTGTGTGTCTGTGTCTGTGTCTGTGTGTGTGTCTATGTGTGTCTGTGTGTGTCTTTGTGTCTGAGTTTGTCTCTCTGTATGTGTCTGTGTGTGTTTGTATATCTGTGTGTGTGTCTGTGTATGTGTGTATCTCTGTGTGTGTCTGTATGTGTATCTGTGTTTGTGTATATCTCTGTGTGTCTGTCTGTACATCTGTATGTGTCTGTGTGTAGGTACATGTGTGTCTCTGTGTGTGTCTCTGTGTGTGTGCATGTGTGTGTGTGATTTATGATTTGTTTTAAGGCCAGATCTTGCTATAGAGCCCAGACTGGCCTAAAATTCAAGCTCCTTCTGCTTTTGTTCCCAAACAACAGGGTTACAGGTCCATCTGACTGTAACAATTATTCTGGATAAAACTTCAGTAGAGCAGGCCTTTAATCCCAGCACTTGGTAGACAGAGACAAGTGGATCTCTGTGAGTTCAAGGCCAGCCTTGTCTACATAGGGGCTCCAGGCTAGCCAAAGCTACATAGTGAGAACCTGTCTTAAAACCACAAAACACAAAAACAAACAAAAACCAGAAACACGGGCTAGCCGAGAACAGCAGGCGCCAGAGGCAGGGAACGGCACTCACATTCAGAGTGGTCTGTGTTTCGAGGGCAGGATCCATAGCGGGCTGGTCCTGGGCCTGGACTGTCACCTGGTATGTACCTTGGAGAGTGGAATCAAGGTTGGTCACCAGCCTATGAGAGAAGTAATGACATAGCGTTATTCTGTAAGCTAGCCTGGGTTCTTACAGTGCTACTGAGAAACCACCTGTACACCTTCCGGGACGGAGACCCTGCCTCAGGTTTAGGCTCCCCACCCCACCCACCCCACCCCACCCCACCCAGGCACCCATCGTCACATTACTCGATGCTGCCAGTGTACAGGCCAGCTTCCACTGATTGGGAAATCCGGAAGACCTGGACAGGGTTGATAGCCCCGTCCTTGGGGACGAAATCTGCTTTCAGGATGGAGAACTTGATGATCCCGTTGTCTTCCGAGTCCTCATCTCTGGCCTAGAGCAAGAGAGGATGTCTAGAGAGAGGCCTTTTCTCTCTCCCACCACGATCAGAAGCTACAGTGGCCACTGCAAATATACCTTTCTTATAGGTCTCACTATATAGTCCTGGCTGGTCTGGAACTCACTATTAGAGCAGAATGGCTTTGAACTTTCTGTGATCCTTCTGCCTCTGCCTCAGAAGTCTACAGAAATGTACACCAGACCTGGCTCGGGCTTTTTAAAGAGCGAGATCACTATACATCCACATTTGCCTCAGTCTTTCTCATGTACCCCAAAATAACAGATCAACATCCAAAGCCCTCCTGTACTAAAACCTGCCTTGCTCTCTTCTCAACTGCCAAGCACATACACACCCACTCCCAGTCACAGCCTTGCTCAGCTGAACAGCATCAACAGTGTGCACCCTCTCCTTAAAGCCCTCACGTCAGGGCTGACTAAAGTGAGTCCATAGTCCCTAGTGGCCCAGAAATGGACAAGAAGGAGGGACGAACATCTGGACTCGCTCCAGTGTCTTCAAAAGGAAGGCAACAGGGTTGGGGATTTAGCTCAGTGGTAGAGCGCTTGCCTAGCAAGCGCAAGGCCCTGGGTTCGGTCCCCAGCTCCGAAAAATAGAAAAAGGAAAAGAAAACGACTCAAAGCCATGACTAAATTGGAACATTGCCATATGGTTGGCTGAGGATTGGCAATTAACTGGATTAACCCTTAAAACAATCTAGAAAGGGAGAATTGAGGTCCCCAGGAGAATTCCTAAGGACACCCTCAACTCTTTATGGGGTCGGCCAGGCCTTTCCAAGCCTAGTACAGGAGCCACCAGTCTCTTGTCAAAGAGGCAGGCTGAGCTGGGCACAGTGACCCGTGCCTTTACTCTCAGCAGAAGCAGAGGCAGGTGGATTCCAGGCAAAACTGTTCTGCATGGTGAGTTCCAAAACAGCCAAGGCTACATAGTCAGAACCTGTCTCAAAACACACACAAAAAGGAAGGGAAGCATAATCCCGCAGAGGCAAGGGACCTCCAGCCTCGGGGCTCACCCTCCATGGCCTGGCCACCTTCTAGGCACACACCCACATCCATCACCATAAATCAAAAGCAGTGCTAGAACTGTGCTCAGAGAGCTATTTAAGGGAAGAAAGCCTATTAATTTACAATTGGCTCTGGGCTCCTCATCACACTCAAGAATTCTGGCATGGTCAGGAAAACGTAGCCTACAAATAGTACTTCTGGTCATAAAATCTTTATGAATGCTAAATTGAACAATTAGCAGAACGGGAACTCATCGATTGGGCAAGCGCCACCACAACCCAGGCTTGGTGAGCCCACGCTCAGCCCATCGGACCTAGGGTTAAAACATCTTTAGAGCAGTTGAAAGGTGCGCAAAGCCTTTAGTTCTGTCCCCTGGGGTTACTGTGACAGATAAGGGCTGAGGACTCACCTGGACAGAAGCCACCTGCTGGTTGGGCAACACAAGCTCTGGGATGATCACTAGGAATGTGAGCAGGGAGAGGTCAGTACAGCTGGGACAGTGCCCACCTGGCTATAAGTACAGCTGTGAGGCAGTGCCCACCTGGCTATAAGTACAGCTGTGAGACAGTGCCCACCTGGCTATAAGTACAGCTGTGAGACAGTGCCCACCTGGCTATAAGTACAGCTGTGAGACAGTGCCCACCTGGCTATAAGTACAGCTGGGGCAGTGCCCACCTGGCTATAAGTACAGCTGTGAGGCAGTGCCCACCTGGCTATAAGTACAGCTGGGGCAGTGCCCACCTGGCTATAAGTACAGCTGTGAGACAGTGCCCACCTGGCTATAAGTACAGCTGTGAGGCAGTGCCCACCTGGCTATAAGTACAGCTGGGACAGTGCCCACCTGGCTATAAGTACAGCTAGAACAGTGCCCAGCATTGACTATAATCCAAGTCCACTCCACAAACCTATCCCCAATCCCTCTGCAGAAGCGACTCCATCTCAGCTGTTCCCCAGGGAGGTGGGGTGGGAGACTGCCGTTGGCGAGGCGCCCATCTCTCATTGTACAGATAAGGAAATCAAGGCCCAAAGTGGAAAGACTTGCTTTAGAGCCAGCCATCAGCTAAGACAGAGCTGGAATAAAAACTCAGATGTCCCTTTGAGCTACAACCCCCGCAGGCGCAGAGGTGGGCTGGATCCTTCTGAGGCCTAGGGAGGCTTTATGGAGGTGGGAGGTGGGGAGGGAGGTGTCTGAGGGTAATCCCATGATACAAGGTGTGTGTGGATACAAGTTGAAGATGGGTTGTCACACTCACTCACCGAAGGTCTGGTTGTTGGGCAGAAAGTAGGGGGTATTGTCATTCTTGTCCTTGATGTTGATGAGAAGGCTTCCTGGGTAAATAAGGTCCCGTGGGTGAAAGCTCTGAGCAAAGTTCTCCAGAGGAGAGCCTAAGCCTGAGCCTCAGCAGGCTTCCGCTGTCTGCCCCCCAACCGCCCTCCGCCCACCCACCCTGCCCACCCACCCCCCCCACCCCTGTCTGTCCCTGCTCTGCCTGCCCCCATGCGCCCCTGCTCCCTCGCCCAGGTGTCCTCTGGAGGTTCCGGATCTTAGTATTGTTCCTACTCTCACAAAGCGCAAACAGCTAGTCAGATCCACGCGAGAGAGGCAGTTCAGGAAGGGGCCTGGCTCTGCCCCAGCTGACCAGGCTTACTATACTTAGATGGGCATCACTCTTGGTTGGCGCAAGCAAGATCCAGGGCTCCATTCTTAACACACCTAAAAGTGTGTATGTGTGTATGTGTGTGTGAATATGTATGCACGTATGTACGTATGTATGTATATAAAATGTCTGTCTGTCTGTATTAATGTATAAGTATGACGTATACATTTTATGTCAGCTAGTCATTTGAACACTCACTCTGAGCCACGAGTACTGACACACAACTGTAAATTGCACCACGTGGGAGGCCGAGGCAGGAGGATTATAAATCTGAAGTCAGCTCGGGCCACAGAGCGAGACCCTGTCTCAATAAAACAAAAATAAAAAACTCGTGCCCCGTGCCCAGTCTGTGCCTTGGCCTCCTCATCTCTAGGTTGGATGGGTATGGCTAGCTCATGAGTGGTGCAGGAATAAAATGAGCTTTAAGGTGCCTGGCACCGGGGGGTTGGGGATTTAGCTCAGTGGTGGCGCTTGCCCTAGCAAGCGCAAGGCCCTGGGTTGGTCCCCAACTCGAAAAAAAGAAAGAAAAAAAAAAAAGGTGCCTGGCACGGTCCTGTGCTGTGCTCACTGTTATCGTAGCCCTTGTGCCTGTATGGAATGGGATGAGGATGCAGACTGCTCCTCACAAAATGGCAGCCTTCAGCGGGAGGGGGTGGGGGTGGGGCTTCCAGGCAATCCACTAAACACCACTGTTTTCGTTCTCCATAGCCCACCCCCTGGCCCACCCACACTGGACAGATGGGAGAACAGAAGCCTCAAGAGGGCGTGGCTGCCTCAAGAGGGAGTGGCTGCCTCAAGAGGGCGTGGCTAGAGACATGGTTGGCGAGGGCTGATGTGGGTCATCCGACCCTGAGCCGCCTCCCTGCAGGCCTTCTCACCATTGCTGCTGTAAGCGTCAAAGCCGAGGTCTGTGGCAAGGTCCTGTGCCCGCAAAACCAACGTGACCAGGTGGCAAACCTCATAGTCGATGGCCTCACTCTGATTGATGTACACAGAGCCGTTGGTGTCCACGGAGAACCAGCCGTGGCAGACGCTGCCCACATCAACGCCAGCCTTGGTGCAGAGGACGTCCACTAGCTCTATCCTTAGCAAGGCGTTAGTGTCCACGTCCTGGGCTATCACCTGAGCCACCTGGCCATGCTCGGAGCCATTCTCAGCCACAGAGATGCTCTGGAGTGAGGCTGCGTCCAGGGTAGGTGGCTCATCATTCACATCCACCACAACCACGGTGATGTTTGCCGTAGATTCTAGGCCCTGGGGGCCTGGGTTCTCCGCACTCACTGTCAGGTTGAAGAGCTTCTGCGTCTCATAATCCAGGCTCACGTCGGGGAGCAACCAGAGGTGACCCTCTGCCCACCCTAGTGCCAACACATTGCTTTGGAGAATAAAGTTGTTGGCGCCAGTCCCAGACAGGCTGAAGCTGATCCGGTTGTTGGCTGCTGTCTGGTCAGCATCCCAGGCCTTGACTGTGCCCACCGGTGCTCCTGTGGACAAAAGACAGAGCGTGGAGGGGTGCCAGTGCAGGCCTCGGGACTCCAGGCTGGTCCTATAACGGAGCCCTTAGCATGGGCCTTACTGATGGGTGTCAGAGATGGGATATAAACATGACCCTCCTCCAAGTTCGGCCTTACCCTTCCCCTAAGTTCGGCCTCACCAAAGGATGATGCCGGCAGGAGCATCCTGCATGTAGCCATGTTGCTAGGATACATATTCCCCTCCCTTGGCACAGCTAGCCCTGGTATCCCCCCCCCCCAACCAGCCTAGAGGACACATACCCGGAACTCTCTCCATCACAAAGAATTCGTAAGAGGATTGGTTGAATATAGGCAGGTTGTCATTGATGTCCTAAAGGGAGAGGCACGTCTGAGTCCTAAAGACACTAGCAGCCCCAGGTTCACCCTCTCCAGAGCCATCTAAGAACCCGGAAATATCTCTACAGACAGAGCCATCAACTCTGTATCCCTCCGACTGCACCGCCCAGTTTCCAGGTGTAAACCCTCCAAAGAAAGCCAGGAAGGGGGTTGGGGATTAGGTCAGTGGTAGAGCGCTTGCCTAGCAAGCACAAGGCCTTGGGTTTGGTCCCCAGCTCTGAAAAAAAGAAAAGAGAGAAAAAAAAAAAGAAAGCCAGGAAGTGGTCCTTCTGTTTGTCTGAACTCGGCCTAGAACCACCCTAGTTCCACTTTCCAAAACTGTTCTGGGTCCCTCTCTCTGTCCCCATCTGGCTTAGCCTGAGGTCCGGTGACACCAGCTCTGTGCTCACTCTGAGCTAGACCCTGATGCTCTCTGTCCCTGCACAGCTGGAACCCTGTCTTCCAGGTTCTCCTCAGTCCGGTCATGTGCCTGGGGGATGCACGCAGCCCTTCCTTATCTGTGAGCATACACTCGTGCTTTGGTGGTCGGTTTTGTCTACATGACCATAGAACAGAGACCTCCCTCCTCCTCCTCCTTCCTTCCCTTCCTCTCCCTCCTTCCTTTCCCTTTGTCTTTCTTTCCTCTCCCCGCTCTCTCCTCCTTCCCTCCTCCTTTGTCTTTTTCTGAGGATAGAGGTCACATCGTGTAACTCATCTCCTGAGCTCCTGACAGTGACTCCTGAGACAGGCACCCCTGGATCCCTGCACAAGGCTGCTGAATTCTCATGGTCATCCTACCTCACACCACAGTGACTAAGACACCCGCTCTGCCTCTCCCACGGCTCTGGCCTCTTAGGGCTTGTGTCCTTATTTAAAAATAGGGCAGCTTCTGATACTTAAAGCAAGAGTGTGAAACTCATAGGGCAAAAGGACCGTTCTAATTCAGTAAGCGTAATTCTTCCCTTTTCCTTTAGTATTCTACCTTGGTCCCAGGAAGCCAACGAATCCTAAATCTGCCATCCCCCGGGGTCACAAGCTCTGCTGTATAGCCCAGGACGGGCTAGAACTCTCAACCACAGTCTCCCAAGTATTGAGATTAGAGGTGTGCACCAGCTTGGCCCTGATCTCCACCTCTTGGTGTTCAGGAAACACAATTGGAACCAGGTTCACCTGACTCTGGCCTCTGCTTGCTGGCAGCCAAGACGGTCCCGGACAAGACTCCATGCACGGCAATCAGAGCTAAGGCACTGAGAGCCCTGCCTGGGTGACCCCCCTCTTAAGAACATCTCCATTCACACAGGCTGATTTCGCACCCAGTCTTCCTGACTTAAGGACAAGGACGGCCAAAGGCTCTGCAGCCCAGTTCCCAACCTCTTATCTACCATGCTGTACCGAGGCAGGAAGTATAGCTTGTGCCAGAACCAGGGAGCCAGGCTCTGTGAGAGTACCCTGCTTACCTCCACAGTGATGGTGACATTGACATCAGTGCTGAGGGAAGGCTCGCCACAGTCAGCCACATGCACCGTTAGCACGATGCGGCCCTCCAGGGCAGGGTCAATGGCCTCTCGGTCCAGGGGCCCAAGATTCCTGAGGAGCCCTGTGTCGGGGTCTATGGAGAAGTTCTGGCTATAGGACCCAGGAAGCAGGCTGAAGAGCAGGCGGCTGTTGTTGGTGCCTGGCTGGTCATCATCATAGGCCTGCGGACATAGTTGGCCTCCAATCAGGTATATGGGTTTCAGGCCTAACCCCTCCCTCCAGCGCTGGTCTAAGTGGCCATTGTCTGGAGCCGGAGGACACAGGCCATGACTCCGTGTTGAGATGCAAGGCACAGCCAGCAGAAGCTCTCAGTCTCAACCCTGAGCTTGTCGGTCTCCCAGAGAAGTGTTGACTGGATCGTACAAGATCTTCAGAGGAGACCTGAAGTGGGGGCTCCCATGGTGCTGATGCAGAAATGGGAGTGGGGGAGTATGTACAGAGACTCAACGGGGTTGGTTTTTTGTTTCTCTGACTCTGTCTCTGTTATTACTAGTACTACTACTGCTGCTGCTGCTGCTGCTGCTACTGCTACTACTACTACTACTATTACTGCTACTACTACTACTACTGCTGCTGCTGCTGCTGCTACTACTACTATTACTGCTACTGCTACTAGTAGTAGTATTAGTACTACTACTGCTGCTGCAACTGCTACTACTACTACTAGTAGTACTACTGCTGCTTCTTCTGCTACTACTAGTACTACTAGTAGTAGTACTACTAGTACTGCTACTACTACTGCTACTACTGCTACTACTACTACTACTACTACTACACACACACACACACACACACACACACACACACAAACACACGGAAAGCTATTTATTTATGTATTTATTTATTTAGAGACATAGTCTTATGGGGCCCAAGCTGGCCTCAAACTCACTACATAGCCAAGTGATGGCTTTAAACTTCTGATCCTCCACCTCCAGAGGGCCGAGATCACAGGCGTGCACAGACACATCCTGTCTATGTGGTGTTGGGAACAGAACCCGGTGCTTTTTACACATGCCAGGCAAGCCCTCTACCAGCCAAATGACACCCCTAGCCCAGTTTTTCCATGTTTAAAATGTGAACGATTTTCTATTTTATGTGTTTGAGTGTTTTGCCTGCATGAATGTAAGCATCCCCTCGGTGTGCAGTGCCCACGTGAGCCAGAAGAGGGCACCAGATCCCCTGGAACCGGAGTTACAGATGGTTGTGAGCTACTATGTGGGAGCTGGGAATCAAATCTGGGTCCTCTCTACAAGAGCAGGCAGTGCTCTAAACTGCAATCCCTCGAGCTCCACCCAACTTACTTTGAAGCAGAGTCTCACTCTGTAGCCCTGGCTGGCCTGGACTCCACAGAGATCTGCCTGTGTCTGCCTTTTAAAGGTGAAATCGAAGATATGCACCACCAGATCTGGCTGTCGTGATGTCCACACTTTAAACTGCTCATTCTTCACATAAAGGGTGTGAGCGTGTAAACAAATACATTCTTGTCTTGTCAGGGCCCAAACATGCTGGATTGTACTGGAATGAGCCAGCACAAAGAGTACATGTTCTTCTGTTCCCCTCGCTTCAGCCTGGGCCCTTCCGCCTGCCTTCCGACCATACTGTCATCTCTGCAGCTCCCTGACACCTCTGACAGCACAGATGACCCCATCAGTAAAGGTCTTCGTCTTGCTTTAGTGGGAGCCCCAGGAACAGGAGTCGGAGTGGCTTCACCTCTGAGCACCGGGGTTCGTCAGAGGACCTGGTGGGAAGCCAGTGCTCCGCCAGGTGCTGATCTAGAAGCTTTTCTTCGTCTTTCCTCCCTGCTCACCCCACCATCACTGCCTTCTCTTCAGTTCTGTTGGGTCTCCCTCGGGAAACGTGCCCTTCATAAGCAACCAGAGAGGGCTCTTCCAAAGGGGAGACCAATCCACCCCCTCAAAGGCGAGCCAGTTCACTGAGCACTTCTCCGGCAGATCAGAATGTTTCTTCCAGGGGTTGGGGATTTAGCTCAGTGGTAGAGCGCTTGCCTAGCAATCGCAAGGCCCTGGGTTCGATCCCCAGCTCCGAAAAATAGAAAAGAAAGAAAAAAAAAATGTTTCTTCCAGCAGGCTCCTAAAGTCCAAGCCCAGGGGGCTGGAGAGATGGCTCAGAGGTTAAGAGCCCCGGCTGCTCTGCCATGGGACCTGGGTTCAATTCCCAGCTCCTCCTACACTGCAGCTCACAACTGTCTATAACTCTAGTTCCAGAGGATCTGGAACCCTCACACAGACAAATGCAGGCAAAACCACCAATGTGCACGTGTGCACGGGCACACAGGGCACACACACACACACACACACACACACACACACACACACACACACACACACCTACCTACCAGGAAGATCTGGACTACAGTCCTGCCACTCTCAGAAAAGCCTTGGAACATCCGCAGGGAGCCTCAGTCCCTGAGGGATAGCGTGACAGCCTGTAAGAACCTGCAAGCCCCTTCTCACAAGCTGTCCCTCCAGGTCAGCCTAAAGGAGAAATTCTCAGCCTCATGCTCTCTAACTGTATTCTTTGCCACCCATTTCTTGTTATTCGTTCCCTGGATTTTGGTTTTTGTTTTGTTTTTCTCAAAACAGGTTTTCTCTGTATAACCCTGGCAGTCTTGGAACTCGCTCTGTAGAGGCTGGCCTTAACCTCAGAGATCCCTCTGCCTGTGCATCACAGAGCGCTGGATTTAAAGGTGTGCACCGCCATGCCTTGCTTGGAATCTTCACTTTTTAAGTGAGCCACATCGAATATTTTTGGAATGAGTTGGGAATGTGTGTATTAAAGAGCGGTTTGTTTGTGAAGGTCTGTTCCACACCAGACCTGTGCAGGGTACAAACAAATCCTTTATCGCATGATACCCTGCTGCCCCTGTGAATAAGGACCCTTTGTTTTCTAAGAGGAAATAGATGCCCAGAGAAACTGAGCAACTTCCTCAGAGCCGTAATGTAGAGCTGAGACTTCACGCAGGGGCAGCACAGTCCCCTCCTCAACCTCCCTGACCAGGTCCAGTGCGGCTCTCACCTGGATGGTCACAGAGACATTGCCATCCTCCTCTGGCACAAAGATGTTGTAGGAGCCTCGGACCACGGGTGGGTTGTCATTGACATCCAACAGGGTGATCTGCAGCATGGTGGTAGTAGACTGGTTCCCACCGTCGGTGGCCTGCATCGTGAGGTAGTACATGGCCTGCTTCTCCCGGTCCAGCAGCGTGCCATTCTTCACCGTCACATTCCCCGAGTTTGGATCCACCTCAAACAGGTCTTCTCTGCTCGGGGTGGCCAGATTTAGCCAATAAAACGACAGGGTGCATGTGCACTTAGGTTTGAATTTCAGACAAATGGTAATAAGGCAGACCTAAAGGAACCTTGTGCAGTATTTGCTTCTGACGGTGGAGTGGTCAAGCCGTGAGTGCCCTCAAGCCCCCAGGTGTTGGACCCTTGGCCCACAGTGTGTGATGATGTCAGGACTTGCAGGAGTCTCTGAGAGGTAGGGCCTTTTGGGAAACTGTCCCTCCTCACCCCTTCTCTTCCTCTGGTTTCCTATCTTGCCATGTGATCTCTTCTCATACACGGCCCCATCATGTGATTTAATATACTATCAAGTCCTCACAGGGCACAGTGGATGGCACCCCATGCCTCTGAGCCTCCAGGACTAAATAAACCTTTCTCTTTAGAGAATACCCTGCCCCGAGTATTTTATTATAGTCACAGAAAACCAATCATTTTTTTTTTTGTTTAGATTGTTTTTCTGGAACGGACGCACGAGTGAGCACTTTGTACCTTCGCAGGGTACTCTGCTGTATCCCCCGCCCCCACCTTAAGATCTTACCCAGCTCCTGGAAGCAGACTGTAGGTGATAGGACCCCATTCGTCCCCATCTAGGTCTGTAGCCTGTGAGGGAAGGATGGCGGAACACTGGAAACGGGGGCCATCTGTGTCACACAGCTGCTGTGCACCCCGACTCTGAAGCCCACCGCATCTCCGTTCACACCCAGACACCCCACACCACACCCAGATACATTTCTATGCACACTCACAGAGACCCGGTGACACTGAATGAAACAAGGTCTGGGACAGTCTGAGATCGATCCGCCCTGCCCAGCAGCTCTTCTCCCAGAGGGACCCAGCCAACATCACTCACCTCGATGCTGTCGGTGACCAGAAAACCTGCTGGACTGTTCTCTGGCACGGTGAGTTCATACAAACTCTTAGAGAACACGGGCCGGTGGTCATTGATGTTTCGAAGGTGGATGGTCACCGTGGCAACTGAGTAGTTGCCGCTGACTGAGTCAGTGGCCACAACCTGAGGACAGGAGAGCACTGGGCAGTACAGGGGCCCAGCTGCCCATGGCGTCTGTATCCCTCAGCATCTCGGCACACCGTACCTGCACACTCATCTTCCTCTTCTTTTCGTAGTCCACCATCTCTGAATTTTTCACCACCACCTGCACACTGACAGACACGGCCGCTCGCTCTGGGGACACGTTGAAGGCTTCAGCGTCTGTGCCCGTCAGGGAAAGCAGGAACGTGCCATTGGCACCCTGTAAAGGAGGGTGACATTGTAGGGGTTAGCCCGATGCAATTTCCGCCTCCCTGAGTCTTCCCCTCCACCTCCACGCTCAGGCCTTCTGCAGAAGCCCCGCCCACGAGACACACGGAGGGAGTCTGAAAAGACGGAGACAAGAGTCCAAGCCTAGGAAGTTGGTCTGACTGCTCAACTCTACCAACGCAGCCTGGTCTGTTGAGGACTGCTCTCCGCCCTGTGGGTCTCTGGGTCTGGAGAGACAGAGCCACACTCACTCCCATACAACCTTCCCATTATTCCTCCTTCCTCGCCACCACTCAGCACTCACGCCATCCCATTCTGTTTCCTCAAAGCTGCCCTTCAACCCCTACCAGCCTAGCATGCCTGCCAGCCTACGGTCACCCGGAGCAGCCTCCACTCAACCCCACATCACCTCAATAAACCGTGGCCTTACCCATCGCTATGACAGTTCCTTCCCTACCGTCATCCCCAGTTGACTCAGATCACTTTATATGTAACACCGGCCACCTTTCTCTGAGGTTCCTCACCTCCCCAAACCACAGGCTACCCAGAGCCAACAGCGCCGGAATCACAACTGCTCACTGTCGCCTAGTGTCTAATGTCAACCCCGACTCCCAGTGGCCTCTGCTCAGCACCACCCAGTATTCCCCCTGAACATCACCAAACAGCAGGCAACAACCTCCTCTTTGCTGATTGGTGCCGTCGCCGCCGTCGGTCCCATCAGATCACCACCTTCCTTCCCCACGGACCCCCCACCACGCATCGTCCTGCCCTGTGCTTTGTAATCCGCTGCCAATGTCAGCCTCCAGCACCATCACTCCCCTTCCCCCACTTTCCCTCCCCCTTTTGCTGCTCCCCCCATATCTGTGACCCCCCCCAACCCCAGCCCTCCTCCATCAGGACCCGTCCCGTCTCCCCTGCACCTGCCTGATCTGGGTCGTAGGCCACCATGGTCAGACCATCGATGGAGATTCTGGCAGAGGCATGCTCATCCACGTAGCCCGTGAAGTTGTCCTGGGCCTCCTGAGGGCTGAAGGTGCAGTTTTGGAGGCTGCAGTTGTAAAATTCCGGCTTGTGGTCGTTGACATCCGTCACCTTTATTGTGACCCAGGTGCTCACCTTGGCCTCTTGCTTGTAGATGTTGAGTTTCTCCTCAGTGGCCTGAGGTAAAGAGCAGAAGCCAGAGGGCAGAGAGCAGTGCTCAGAAAGAGAGAGAGTGAGAGAGCTAAGGTCAAGGGTTAGAGAAGGGGACTGTCACTCACCGTGACCTGTATCTGCACTTCTTCATTATCCGAAAGCAGCTGCTCTCTGTCCAGGGGGCCGCAGACGGTGATGACCCCATCTTTCTCGATGCAGAACCACCCAGGCCTTGTGGAGTCTGAGAGAGAGAGAGAGAGAGAGAGAGAGAGAGAGAGAGAGAGAGAGAGAGAGGCACTTGCAGCAGCTGTTTGCAAGGACTCTCACCACCCCACCCCACCCCAGCCTTACCCGAGCCCTCTCCAGGGGACAACCAGGTTCTCACCAGTGATATTGTAGGTCACATTGTAATTGACGCCTTTGTCACTGTCCACGGCTTCCACCGCCAGCACAGATGTCCCCTGGGAGGAGGCTGTGTGAGTGCATCTGACCTTCTTCTCAGGCAGCCATCACTGCCCAGCAACCCTCACATCCCCAGCACATACCAAGGTGGCGTCCTCAGACACAGAGGCTGAGTAAAACTCCCTGACAAACTGAGGGTCCAGGTCTGGCTCATCGATCACTGAGATGGAAACAAAGACGGGCTGGGAGCACAGGGTGACTAGGGTGTTATTAAACAATCCACCGGAGTCCTGTGGAGAGAGAAGGCCTTCAGCGAGCCAGTGCCACAACTCGAGCCCCACCCCCACCCCGCCCCCAGCTCTGCCCACACCCCCACTCACACAGGCCTTCAGCTCCAGCTGGTAGAAGGCGCTTTTGTTGTTGTAGCTGAGAGTGTCATTCAGCACAATGGAGCCGCTTACCAGGATGCGGAAGAGATCTTTGCTGTTGTCCGTGCTGGGGATGACCTGCGACAGAGGACACTTGAGTGTCCCAGCAACACCTCTGCTCCTCCCACTCTGAGAGACATAGGGTCAAATCCTGGCTCTACCGTTGGCCAGAAGTTCAAATAACCCCAAGCAGTGTAAGCTCTTGGAACCTCCGTTTCTCCCCCTGGCTGGTACAAATGCCTCAGTGGGTTGAAACTAAGTTTTTACTTGGTTCAAAACAGTTCAAAAAAAACACACTCATACCTCAGTTGGGCATGAACCAGGTCCTCTCTGAACCTTGAGCTTTCCTGGGAGCTATGAATGTTTTAGCTTATGGGAGATGTTAACAGTGCTGGTGAAGGGGTTGGGAGCAAGGATTAGATCCTCCTTCAGTAACCGGGCAAAGTGGGACTTCCGTGTGTTGGCCTGGAGGTGGTGGGTGGTAGTTGGGGGCAGGGGCGGGGACGGGGACGGGGGCGGGGACGGGGGCGGGGCGGGGGCGGTGTGAAAGGCTGGGGAATCAGGGTTGTGATTGTCTGTGAAGATGCTGCCCCCTGGTGGACCTAAGACACAGTGAGGCCGGTTCCCACGGCAGGGACGCCTCACACTCACCTTCTCTATGAAATACCGCACTAAACCGGATGACCCCGTGTCCTTGTCCTCAGCCAGCACAGAGAACACCACGGAGCCGACTGGAAGGGTCTGTAAGAAAGGACTTCTCACCTGTGTGTTCTTCCCACCCCAACCCTCGGCTGGGCCTTCAGGGGAAGCACCAGATGCTTAAGATGGGAGCTCCCAGCAGGACGCCCCACCCATCCACCCCAGTGAACCAGCTCTGGAAACTCCTTTCCCCACACAGCTTACTCCCCGAGATGTACAGTCAAGACCACAAGTGAGAGAGCATTCTAGAGCCCAGCCTGGCTACGCCTCTCCACTGCTCAGATATTCCTGAAGGCTCCCTGTAGCCCTATAGCCTACAGTTGGACTTCCTCACTTTTGTCTTCTGAAAGTTTCCTGTTCTGTCCAGAACATGGTCCAAACAGTTTCGATGACCTTCAGAAGTCAGGCTACTGCCTGTCTCTACCCTCCTCACGCTCTAGCCTCTGAGGCCAGCCTCTTCACTGCCTGAGGACCATCCCTTCCCTGGAGATCCCCTAGCAGGCTCCTTGCTATTCAGATCTCACCTACTCCGAGAAGGCAGAAGCAGCCCGTCCACAGGGACTCTCTTCCTCTCTTCCCTATCTTGTCATCTTCACATCTCTGAGGAATCCCTCACAGCATCTTTTTCTGGCTACCACTTGTGCTGCAGACTGTGGGACCTGGAGTTTCATACCCAAGGGAATCTTGCCCTCCAGATGGTGTGAGGAACCAGGACAATGCCCAAAACATGGGTGCCGGGTGGGGCCTGTCAGGTGGATTTTACACCTGGACCCACTTCAAAGGTGTTCACAAGCATAAGGTCTGGAGATTTGGGGACAATGTTTCTCTATTTGTTACACAGCACTGAAGAGCCTCTTCCTACACAGTTAAAGCAGAGGTGCTATCCAGCTGAGGAAAGGGCCATGGCCCAAACCAGCCACTCCAGACCTCTAGGCAGGACACATGGGCCAAAGGGACTAAATGGAAGTGAGGCCTGTGTGGCTGAAACCACAGAGAAGCGGCCAGTGTTTCTGCTGAAGATGTAGAGACAGTGAGGCAGCTCAGAGCCAGCACCCCTGGGCTCCGCACCTCAGGACAGAGGCAGCAAGTAACACAGAGATGACAATGACCAAGAGATGGCAGTGACGAGAGATGACAGGTACAGGGTAGCCTTGTCATCACTGACTCTGTCTAAATCAGCGTACCTCCCTCCTCTCTTCAGAAACACGAGCTAATCACCTTTCTCTGGGTACACTTCCTACAACTGCTAGGTTTCTAATCTGAGGCGCTTGCCTGTAAAAGTAGCCCTGTCATTATGACCCTGCCCCTCCCAGACCAAGGCTTCCTGGTCACGCTCTGCTGAGTGGTGCTGTCGGATGCCCTCCCCATGCCCTGCTCCCACAAAGACCTGGGCATACCTCCTTGATGCTGGTGGAGAATTCAGTGTTCAGGAAAACAGGTGCGTTGTCATTTCTGTCCTCCACAATCACCTGCATCTCCTTCGTCACCTGCAGATGAGAAAGCCCAGGTGAGGCCAGAAAATGTGACTTAAGATGCCTGAAGAGCTTCATGGACACTACACAAAATGCTGGTACCTTTCTTCTAGATGTATGCACCTTCTCCTTCCTCCATTCTCCCTCTCCATCCTTCATGGATACGCATAAATGTACACCAGTGTGTGTCTGTCTGTCTGTCTCTGTGTGTGTGTCTGTCTCTCTGTGTCTGTCTGTCTGTCTCTGTGTCTGTCTGTCTGTCTCTGTGTCTGTCTGTCTGTCTCTGTGTCTGTGTGTGTCTGTCTGTCTGTGTGTCTGTCTGTCTCTCTGTGTCTGTGTGTGTCTGTCTCTCTGTCTGTGTCTGTCTGTCTCTCTGTGTCTGTCTGTCTCTGTCTGTGTGTGTGTCTGTCTCTGTGTGTCTGTGTGTGTCTGTCTGTCTCTCCGTGTCTCTGTCTGTCTCTCTCTGTGTCTGTGTCTGTCTGTCTCTCTGTGTCTGTGTCTGTCTGTCTGTCTCTCTGTGTCTATCTCTGTGTGTGTCTGTCTGTCTCTGTCTGTGTGTGTGTCTGTCTGTCTGTGTGTGTCTGTCTGTGTGTCTGTGTGTGTGTCTGTCTGTCTGTCTGTGTCTGTCTGTGTCTGTCTGTCTGTTTCTCTGTGTGTGTGTCTGTCTCTCTGTGTCTGTTTGTCTGTTTCTCTCTGTCTGTGTGTGTCTGTCTGTCTGTCTCTCTCTCTGTGTGTCTGTGTCTGTGTGTGTGTGTGTGTGTGTGTTGCAAGCATTCAGTACTTAAAATTTAACGTGTGTTTGCTTTATAACAGGGACACAGTTTAGCCCCCTTTTCCCCCCATAGCATAATCTGTGATCAACATGAGTACCCAACGAAGGGGATCAACTAAAGAGCTCTGAGGGGCTCCCATGCGGTGAAACAGATGTTACAACAATGAACAGAGGTCCCTGTCCTGTGCACGTGATGTTCTGTGCAACCTTGTGACCGCCAGCAGGAAGTCCTTCACCAGATGCAGCCCCTTGGCACTGCCCCAGAACTGTGAGCCACGATAACTCTCCCCTCCTATTATTCAAACAGAGTTTCGCCTACCCTAGGCTGGCCTGAAACACACGGTGCAGCCAAAGGTGGACTTGAACTATGGCTCCTACTGCCTTCAGCTCCCAACCACTGAGATTACAGGCATGTGCCACCCGACCGCCATGACTTTAACAAGAGGATGGAGGAGGAGGGCTGGGGGAGCCCTCCTCAGTGAAAGAAAATTGCAGTGCATACAGAGACTTGGAAACAACACTAAGTCAGTCATGGGATTGACACAGTAACTCTGACACAGTTAAGACCACTTTGTTGCTCTTCTGAAGGACCAAGGGTTAGTTCCCAACACCCACATGGTGACTAATGACTGACATGGCTCCAGTTCCAGAGGACCCGGCACCCTCTTCTGGCCTCTGTAGGCATCAGTGCACAGGATGCACGGGCATACGTGCAGGCCAAGCATTCACACACATAAGATAAAAAATGAATCATGGGCTGGAGAGATGGCTCAGTGGTTAAGAGCACTGACTGCTCTTCCAGAGGTCCTGAGTTCAATTCCCAGCAACCACATGGTGGCTCACAACCATCAGTAATGGGATCTGATGCCCTCTTCTGGTGTGTCTGAGGATAGCTACAGAGTTTTTTTGTTTGTTTGTTTGTTTGTTTGTTTGTTTTTTGTTTTTTTCCTTTTCTTTTTTTCGGAGCTGGGGACCGAACCCAGGGCCTTGTGCTTGCTAGGCAAGCGCTCTACCACTGAGCTAAATCCCCAACCCTACAGAGTTCTTAATATACCTAAAATAAATAAATAAGTAAAAAGTGAATCATTTTTAAAATTAGTATTTGTATTAGTACAAACCAACACTGTAATTTTATAAACCAAATACTTAGTAGTTAAAAAATATCAGGCTCTTGGTCATATTGTATGACAAGGTAAACACGATTTTGAAAATAATCAACATGGAAGCACTATCAACTGGGGTACTCAAACAGACACATAATCAGAAGCAGACACTTGGCACCCTGTTTGTCCCGCTCCTGATCACCCTCCCCTCTCTTCTTTCACTCACTTGGACGTTGTGACCGTCATTTACGGAGATGGTGATCCTGAAGGAAGGAAGTGTCTGTAACAGCAGGGAGAAGAAGGCCTGTTCAGTGTGGAATCCCAACCATGCTCCCAGAACTCTGACTCCAAGGGCCACCCCCTGCCTGTTTCCTCTCTCCAGGCTTTCTCTGCCCCACCATCCTTTACCTCAAAGTCCAAAGAGCTGACCAACTTCACTTCCCCAGTGTTTGAAGTGACAGAGAAGTAGTTGGCATGTAGGCCACTAATTCCATAGGTCAGTTGATCACCATCGGGATCAGTAGCCACCAACCAAAAGACCACAGCACCTACAGATGAACAGAGCTGACCCAGGTCCGTGGCCACCTCTTTTAGGGTGGTCTGATCCAGCTGCCCACAGGGCAGACATGCAGATGCGACTTGAGATCTGGGATTCTGATCCCCCCCCAACCACCACCCAGCCTCTCTTCCTGCCTCTGGGCACTGTGCTTCAGAAAGACTAGAAATGGCTGTACAGGGTTCTGTGGAAGAAACACTCTTGGCTGGAAGGTGCACTGGCCATTTTAATGGCTGCTTTTTAAATTTTATTTCTTTCTGTGGTTAAAGAAAAAAAAGAAAGAACTGTGTTAAATGACCATGTCATGACAAGAGAGACCCTTTCTGACTAGAAGATGCTGAGATACAGGAAGACATGATTTTGGTGCCTCAGGAAACATGGGAGGGAAGCTGGTGAGTGGGCGTCTCATCTGAGGGGTTCTGTCCTCAAGCTGATGAGCGAGAGTCCTGACTGAGGTCCTCTCTCCTACACAACCAATCAGAATCAACCAATCTCAAGTGGATTAGCAAGAGGATTGGGCATCCAGAAAGGCCGGTTCCGGGACACTCCTGAGATGCTGAAATCAGTGGGTACCCGGAACCCTCCTGGAAAGTGATGGAGCTTTTGTGTAGAACCCAAGCCTCTCTTCTCTGGTTTCAAATCCCCTCTAGATGACTGTTAACACTGAAGATGGTGGAAATAGTTGGTTTATGAAGTAAGGACAAGAATAAAAGTCACTACAACTCTCCCCCGGCATTTTCGCCCCTGGAAGCTGAACCTTTGATGTAAAACCGTACGTGCACACATGATCATTCAGGGGCTGCTCCTCAGATATGGGCAGGGAGTATGTGAGGATCTCAGGATAAACACTGGGCTCTGTCACAGCATAAGAACCAGTACTCACCCACTGGTGAGTCCTCCGGCAGGAGCACTAGTGTCATATTGTTCTCGAACACTGGTAATGAGTTGGCTGTCACTGTAGGGAAACACAGCAGAGGAAGTTACACCCTGCACCCCTCACCACCCATTGATCCTTTGGATGTCTTCCCCTTACCATCAACCTTCAGCCCAGACCACCCAACTAGACCGGGACTCTTCTATAGTTCTCCCAGGGCCTACCCAGTGTGGGTCATTCCATCTGGGCATTTGCTAGTGAAGCCCAAGTCCCACAATGTCTTCCTGGGGGTCCCCAGTTTAATATTGCTCTTGTAGGGGAGGGAGGCTCTCACCAGACACCATGAAGGTAGGAAGCAGTACACAGAGCAGCCACAGCCAGGCCATCTTGAAGGGACCTAAAAGAAAAGGTGTTTCCCAAAAGACACTTGGGCACAGTCCTCCCTCCTGGCAAAGCCCACTTGCCTAGGTCTGGCCCCAAGCTAACAAGGTCCTTTACTTGGTAGTTTTGCCAGGGTCTCTGCCACCCTCTGTCTATGTTCCACGGGGAGTCAGAGGGTAGGAAGGATCTACACTGAACTCCAGAAGTCAGCACCCACTGAGCGAGCCCTGGGTGCTGTTCTAAGTACCTTGGGGGTGTGGCAGAGCAGTGCTGGGGCTGAGCCAGTGCTGTGCCTCAGGCCACACAGAAAACAGTGCCAGGACTGGTTTTGAGAGCAGGTCTTTTGGCTCCAGCATTCACACCCTCAGCTGCCACTCGGCCACTCCACCTCCCCTGTCCCACTCACACACAACCAGGCTACACCATTCAGAATCAAGGGTTCAGAGGACCAGGTGGATGGGAAGAGAGGGAAATGGGGGGGGGGGACAGGGGTGGGGAGGCAGGAAGGAGAGTGGGAGGGGGAGTGGGGGGATATGGGAGTGAGGGTGGGAGGATAGGGGGTGAGAGGGTAGAGGGGAGGCGGGGAAGGGGGAGAGAGAAGCCGGGAGGCAGGCAGTTCATGGTCTCTGTCACACACTCAGAGGCTCACCCCTTCACATCTCTGCTCTAGAAGTGTCGTATCCAATTTGTTCCCCTCTAGAAGTAGCACATCCAATTTGTTCCCCCTCCGTTCCACTCCACTGCGCCATATCAGCCACCTTCCCCGTGCCCCCATGCTTAATATCACTGGTCGCCTCAAGGACTCTTCTCCAACTCAAGCCCACTCCCTGCTCTCAGGAAATCTCATCATAACTCTTTGTCTCCTACTTAAAACCCTGGGACGGCTCCTAAACAGAGCTTCCCAAGATTGCCACCAGTGACCTCCTCAGTCGCTAACACTCCCACGTGTCACTCCAGCCTACCGTCCCTTTCCAGCAAGATCCCTGTCCCTCCTGCTCTCCTGGTTTACCTCCAGGGCCACTGCCTGTCCACGCACTTCAGTTTTCCAGAAAGAACAGACTCCTCTTCCCCCACTCTTACTGAAGTGAGTGATACCACGCATCCCAAGCTGCCCAAGGCTAACGTGGGATACCTAGGGACTCAGCAGGGTGGTCTGTGCAGCCCAGAGCCTGTGGACAACCCCTGTGGACCTGGCTTCCCTGTGAGGAAGGCACTCTGGCCTCTACACTGCAGTGCCAGTTCCCAGTGAGCATACAACAAAGGTTAATGAATGATTACTACTGTGAAAAGGAATTCTTGGGTTGGGGATTTAGCTCAGTGGTAGAGCGCTTGCCTAGCAAGCACAAGGCCCTGGGTTCGGTCCCCAGCTCCGGAAAAAAAAAAAAAAAGAGAACAGCACATGAAAAGGAATTCTTCTGGCTAATAGTGAGAAGCTGGAAAGAACCCAGATTCCCTTCAACAGAGGAATGGATACAGAAAATGTGGTACATCTACACAGTGGAATATTACTCAGCCATCAAAAACAATGACATCATGAAATTCGTAGGCAAATGGGTGGAACTGGAAAATATCATCCTGAGTGAGCTAACCCAATCACAGAAAGACATACCTGGTATGCACTCATTGATAAGTGGATATTAGCCCAAATGCTTGAATTACCCTAGATGCCTAGAACACATGGAACTCAAGACGGATGATCAAAATGTGAATGCTTCACTCCTTCTTTAAAAGGGGAACAAGAATACCCTTGGCAGGGAATAGGGAGGCAAAGATTAAAACAGAGACTGAAGGAACACCCATTCAGAGCCTTCCCCACATGTGGCCCATACATATACAGCCACCCAATTAGACAAGATGGATGAAGCAAAGAAGTGCAGGCTGACAGGAGCCAGATGTAGATCGCTCCTGAGAGACATAGCCAGAATACAGCAAATACAGAGGCGAATGCCAGCAGCAAACCACTGAACTGAGAATAGGACCCCCGTTGAAGGAATCAGAGAAAGAACTGGAAGAGCTTGAAGGGGCTCGAGACCCCATATGTACAACAATGCCAAGCAACCAGAGCTTCCAGGGACTAAACCACTACCTAAAGACTATACATGGACTGACCCTGGACTCTGACCTCATAGGTAGCAATGAATATCCTAGTAAGAGCACCAGTGGAAGGGGAAGCCCTGGGTCCTGCTAAGACTGAACCCCCAGTGAACTAGACTGTGGGGGGGAGGGCGGCAAGGGGGGGAGGGTGGGGGGGAACACCCATAAGGAACGGGGGGAGGGAAGGGGATGTTTGCCGGAAACCGGGAAAGGGAATAACACTTTCGAAATGTATATAAGAAATACTCAAGTTAATAAAAAAAAAAAAAAAAAAAAAGGAATTCTTCTCTTGCCCCTTCACTACAGGTGGTCCCTCTTACCACCAAGCCCTGCCAAGGCTGGCTCCCTTGCACCCAACATCCCTTCAATAGTCAAGTCTGGCCCCTACCCCTTTGTTGTTCAACAGCTCTGAGGCCCCAGCATAACCCTCCAGTTTTGATACAGATCAGATCCATCTTGCCTCAGTATGGCAGTTTGAGTGAGAATGGCCGCCATAGGCTCAAATACTTGAATGGGAGTGGAACTATTTGAAAGGATTAGAAGGATTGGGAGGTGTGGCCTTGTGGGAGGAAGTGTGTCTTTGGGAGTGGGCTTTGTGGTTTCAAAAGCCCAAGCCAGGCCCAGTGTCTTCTTCTGCTGACTTCAGATCAGAATGTAGAACTCTTAGCTGCTTCTCCAGCAGCTCCATGTCTCCCTGTGTGTCCCCATGCTCCCCACCATGATGATAATGGACTAGACCTCTGAACTGTAAGCCAACCCCAATTAAATTCTTCTTTATAAGATTCAGGGCAGTCATGGTGTCTCTTCATAGCTACAGAACACTGATGAAGACATTCAGTTTTCCCCAACCTGATAGAGGACACTGAGGTGTCAGGGGTTGGGGGAATGGTCATTTTAAATGTCTGCTGACATGTTCTGAGTGCCTGGTGCATGATGAGTGTCCTGACTTATGCCTTCAATAGATATTGGCTGCCACCTACCATCAACCATCTGCCAGACTATTCCTGCCCTAGCAATACACAGTGAGCAGACAAGCAACAGATTGACCTTGCTCAGCTAATGGCTGCCCAAACTATCCATCGTGAAGAAACAGAATGTGTGTGTGTGTGTGTGTGTGTGTGTGTGTGTGTGTGTGTGTGTGAAGAACATAAGGAGAGAGGCTAGAGAGTTGGCTCAGCGGTTAAGAGCACTGACTGCTCTTCCAGAGGTCCTGAGTTCAAATCCCTGGCAACCAAGTGGTGGCTCACAACCACCTGTAATGGAATCTGGTGCCCTCTTCTGGTGTGTCTGAAGACAGTGACAGTGCACTCATATAAATAAAATAAATAAATCTTTTTTTTTTTTTCCAGAGCTGAGGACCGAACCCAGGGCCTTGTGCTTACTAGGCAAGCGCTCTACCACTGAGCTAAATCCCTAACCCTTTTTTTTTTTTTTTTTTAAAGAACATAAGGACAGAAATTATTTTAGGCATCATGGCAGATAAGTACTTTCATTGTTTGACATTTCTCTCTGCAATCAATGCAGACTGTATGTGTTTCCCTATCGCCCTAGCAGGCCTGGAACTTGACCTGTAGAGCAGGCTGGCTATGAACTTGAAGCGATCCTCCTGCCTCTGCCTGGCTGAACCAGGCGTGCTAGTTGTGGCTTTTTATTTCCCGTGTTTTATGATGCTCTGTTTTGGGTGTGGCCAGCTGGAGAGTTAATGGAGCTAATTCCAGAGACAGCAAACAAGGCCTCTGGACAACGCCTCTCTTGGACAAAAGGACAATTCAGAACCAGAGTGCCTACCACCCTTCAGTGTCTCTCACTCCAAATCCTGGGACAAATACTAAATGGGTGAATGATTACCACTGCTGCCCACAACACCCAGAGATTATCCGCACACCCAGTCCTGACCGCTTATGCTCTGGCTTCTTGTCCACCTTTCTTCCCTTGAAAGCCCCGTGCCTTTGGCTTCTCCCTTCCCTTTTCTGACCCATCTGGGCTTCCTTAGGTGGCAGGCTTCTTCCTCTTGAAGCAGTGAACAGTCATCCTTGCTTCCAATGCTCCTAGTGTCTGTGTCACCGTTTGGTCACCTCTTTACTGAGCCAGTAACATCCAGTGCTGCATAGTTTTATGTCAACTTGACACAGGCTAAAGCCATCTGGGAGGAGGGAACCTCACCTGAGAAAATGCATGTAAGATCGGCTGTGGGCAAGCCTGTAGGGCATCGGGCTGTGGGCAAGCCTGTAGGGCATCGGGCTGTGGGCAAGCCTGTAGGGCATCGGGCTGTGGGCAAGCCTGTAGGGCATCGGGCTGTGGGCAAGCCTGTAGGGCATTCTCTTAATTAGAAATTGATAGGGAAGGGCCCAACCCACTGTGGGTGGGGCCACTCCTGGGCTGGTGGCCCTGGGTTCTATAAGAAAGCAGGCTGAGTGAGGCACGGGGAGCAGGCCAGTAAGCAGCACCGCTCCAGGACCTCCTGCCTTTTTTTTTTTTTTTTTTAAATTTATTTATTATATATATGAGTCCACTGTAGCTGTCTTCAGACACCAGAAGAGGGCATCAGATCCCATTACAGATGGTTGTGAGCCACCATGTGGTTGCTGGGATTTGAACTCAGGACCTCTGGAAGAGCAGTCAGTGCTCTCAACCACTGAGCCATCTCTCCAGCCCCCTCCTGCCCTTTTTGATTCCTGTCCTGACTTCCTTCAATGATGAACAGTGATGAGGAAATGTCACAGCCCAATAATAAACCCTTTCCTTCCCAATTTGATTTTGGTCATGATGTTTCATCACAGCAACAGCAACCCTGACTGGGACACATCCTATTAAGGACAATGACAACATTGGACAGGAGTGGTGGCATCAGAGATGCCCTCTGTCAAGGCTCCAAGACTTCTTGTCTTTCGAGCCAGGAACTCAGGGCTGAAAGGAAGCCTGAGCTGACCTTAAATGGGTTGTCGTCTATAGCGGGGAATCTCTGTGGAGCTCCTGTGGAGAAGAGGGGGGCTGGCCAGACACTCGGTCGCTCCTGCTTGATAACCAACACTCAGTGGCCACAGGCCTGAGGAAACCATATTGAACCTAAGCCTATGCGGGGAGACGCCTGTCCATGCAGAGCCCTGCCCTTTCCAGACAGGATGGTGGTGGATGGGGTTTTGTTGTTTGTGTGTATTTGTGTATTTGTCTCTAGCTCTGGATGTCTATGTAGACCAGGCTAGCCTCTAATTTAGATCTACTTTCCTTTGACCAAGTGCTGGAACTGAAGGTTGTTTTTAGGGGGGGGGGGGGGGGACAGGGATTGTTTGTTTGTTTTTGTTTGTTTGTTTTGGTTGTTGCTGTTTTCACACAGGGGCTCTCTGTGTAGTTTTGGCTGTTCCAGAACTCTCTAGGTAGTCCAGGGTGGCCTCAAGCTCACAGAGATTTGTCTACCTCTACATGCCAAATTCTGGGATTTAAAAGTGTATGCCATGGGGCTGGGGACTTAGCTCAGTGGTAGAGCGTTTGCCAAGGCCCTGGGTTCAGTCCCCAGCTCAAAAAAAAAAAAAAAAAAAAAAAAAAAGTGTGCCATGATGCCTAGCTGGTTCCTGTGTACATGTGCGTGTCTGTGTGTGTGTGTGTGTGTGTGTGTGTGTGTGTGTGTGTGTGTGTGCACGTGTGCGTGTGTTTAATGTGAGTCTCACTATACTCTTAAGCTTTTGTCCCCCAGTCTTCCAAGCGCTGGATTAGAGGCGTGTAGTAGTGCGTGGCCTTGCTATTGTTCTTTGGCAGTAGCCTTTGTGGCGATGTCTTACAGTCATGAATATCAAGAACAGGAAGGGGAGATCTCCAAGCAGGTGAAGATCTGAGGGGTGAGGGGGCCTCTGTGGGGAGCAGGAGAGCTTCGTGGGGTGGCCCTGCATTGGCTGCTACTCCTCTGCCCCCCTCTTGGAACCCCACCAGAATGGCAGTAGGAACGCTGGAAGCTAGCTAGTGACTGTTGTCTTGGTGTCTGTCACCTCATCAAGCCGATGACACTTAAAACAGAGTAGGGGTGATAGGGGGATACACCCCCAGGAAGAAGACTTAAATCCCACCAAGGCTGAAAGTTCTAGAATTCCCTGAAAGCAGCGGCATGGGGTGGGCCGAAAGAAGAGAAACTTCTGAGAGAAGCACCTGCACTTCTAGACTCCATTGCCCGAGCCATATGGGCAAGCACTGTCCCACCTTCTTTCTGCCCCAAGGAATGTGGGTCACTTCCAGAGAGTCTGGATCAGACACAGCTGAACCTGGGGACACCACAGAGGAGAAAGATCCATGGGATGGAGCGATGTGAAAGGCTGCACCCTTAACAATGATGGAATGACACCTCCACCAATGACCAGAGACGGACAGCTGAGAACATGGGGGAAGTGGAGGGGGGACATGCTCCAGCCCAGTGATAGCTCCTAGCTTGTGTGAGGTGCTGGGTTTCATCTCCAGCATAGCAAACGAAATAATAATGTAAAAAAATGTAAATGACCCGCCTAAAGGGGAAAACAAATGCTAGACTCTGAAACGTGTGAGGGAGGCTCTCCATAGGGTCACCCTGTCATGTGGCTTCCAGGTGACTGGTGCTATCCACCGCCTGGGGGCCACCAACCAGAGTTATCGAGATGCAGCCATGGTAGGGAAGTGGACAAACTAAGCAGGACATTCAAACTCAAGCTGACCAACTCTGGAGAAACACAAAACACAAAGAGACTTGTGTATCTGTTATAATCACAGATACCCCCAGAGCAGGACAAGAGGCTTCTACGAACGCCAACATTCAAGAGCAGAAACGTCTCAAAATGTGCAGGTGGCTGCCAGCAAACAGTAGGTACACACTAGAGACTGCCGTACAGGCCTGCTCCCACAGAGATTCAGCGGTGCTGGGGCAGGGGACGTTGAACCCCTGTGGCTGCTAAGCTGTGAGATGCCCACTCCGTCCACTACTCAATCCTAGCTGAAGCCCCAAATACCGTGAACAGAGCTGAGCAACTCTTGCTATACCTAATCTAAATTCCTACAGGAATATTAGTAACAGATGGCCGGTTAAGCCACCATGCTCTGGGATATCTTATGATGCAGCAGGCAGCGAGTGGCCAGGAGACTTTCTGCAAAATGCTGAAAATAACGGTTTTTCCAGCCTCGGATTCTGTCCATACCCACTAAAGCTATTGGTCACACAGTCTTAGACAGACCGAGCCTACATTGTTAGCTCTTACGAGTCTTTTCTCAGGAAGCCAGTATAGGAGAAAGCCCAAGACACAAGACTGTATACCGGCACAGAAGGGAGGTAGAGGACCCTGAAGCCTAGGGGCTCCCACATCCCATGGGAGGTTTGCGTCTCTGGCAGAGTAAACGGATAGACTTGTGATAAAATAAGCAGGAAAACAGAGCGAACAAAACCAGTGACAGCCAGTGGAAGTCAGTCCGGGGGCGACTCTCAGTGAGCCTGGGCTCTCCTCTCCCTACCCTGCCCTGCCCTGTTCTGTGGGTGGTGTGCTGCGTACCCATATACCTATAGCTCTCAGGGGCTCCACGGACTTGAACCCCTCCCTTTTGTGCAAGAGCTTACACTTCACCTTGCCTCTGCGATCTCACTGGAGTCACAATGGAGCCTGCTCTTTCCTGAGACTCCATCCCCCATGCTCTGAGATTGAATGTAGAGAGAGGTCATAGGATACCAACCAGGGAGGGCAAGGCTTGCCACAAATGAAGCCAAGGTGTGCGTTTGGGGAAAGAGTTCAGGGTGGGGATGGTGGTGAGTGAATGAGACTGGGGTCTAGGGGGAGGGGGTGGGGGTGGGGGTGGGGGTGGCAGGGTGAGAGTCAGGGGAGCGGAGTGCTGATGTATATGCCACGTGCGTGCAGAAGGTCCTGGGGCTTCCTTGCCAGCTGGGCTGTCACATGAACACCTGACGTCTCCTTCTCGGGACTCTCGCTTTGAGCCTGACTCCTTTATCTCTCTCTTTTGATCGTCTTCCTTCTATTGGGTGTAAAGCAACAGCCACAGGCTGATCAATCGCTGATGTGTGCACAATTCATCCAGTCATGTCACAAAGTTCACCTCAGCCCATCTCCAGGAAGAAAGTCTCTCTACCTAGCTCACCCTGGGGAGGGAGTTAATGATGCTGGGCAGTGCTGGGCTGGCCCTTTGCACCCGTTATCAGTTGTTAGCAAAGAAGCTTGGAAGGAACCCACCACAGCCGATAGCAGGACACCAATCCGAAGGCAGGCAGCTGGATATGCCTGTAATCCCAGCTATTTGGGAAGGGAGGGAGGAAGGCTGAGAGTTCAAAGCTAGCCTGAGAACTTGGAAAGATTGGATCTCAAAAAAAAAAAATGTTTTTTGAGATGGGGTTTCTCTGTGTAGCCCTGACTGTCCTGGAACTCACTCTGTGAACCAGCCTGACCTTGAACTCAGAGCCACCTGCCTCTGGCTCCTGAGTGAGGGATGGTATTAAAGATGTGTACCACCAGCACCCAACTAAAATAAACCTTTAAAGGCTTAGAGATATGTGTCAGTGGTAGAACACTGGCCTGATGTATTCTGGGCCCTGGGTTCCATCCTCATCGCTGGACAAACTTTGTTCTCCTTTTTCAGGGCCTCTCTTCCTCCTTCCTTCCCTTCCTTCTTCCTTCCCTCTCTCTCCCCTCTCTCCTTCCTTGTTCTTCCTTCCCCCTCTCCCTCCCCCTTCTTCTCTTCCTCTCTCCCTCCTCTCTCTCTCTCTCTCTCTCCTCTCCTCTCTCTCTCTCTCTCTCTCTCTCTCTCTCTCTCTCTCTCCCTCTCTCTCTCTCTCTCTCTCTCTGTGTCTCTCTCAGACACACACACATACCACATACACACACAAACCACATACATACACACACACACACACATACACACACAGGCTCACATACTTTACTTGCTCACACATCCATACAAAAACACACATACACACACACTCACATGCACACACTGACACACACACACACACACACACACACACACACACACACACACACTCATATACACATTTCTCTCCCAGGTTACTCAGAACCCCTAGAAAGGTGCAGCTGAGGACAAAGAAAGCAAACTGGGACCTTTGTTCCCCATGGCCCCGTGCAGGCTCCACTCAAGCCCCCTTCTCTGTTTCCTCCCACTTCCCCTCCTGTCCTCATGGTGTAACTCAGGTGATAGTGCCCCACACCTGAAAGCTCACGCGCCATCCCTGTTGAGTCACTCCTGGAGAGATGGCTTAGATACTCTGTTTTGCCTATGGGGATTCTCAAGTCTCCAGGAAGCTAGGTTTCCTGTCCAGCAGTCCCAGAGTCATGTCTGACTCACATCTAGAACTCCTTTGGATTCTCCTTCCTATACTGGATGAGTTGACCCTAAGTTTCTCAGCCTTGTCCCCTTTGTCACAGTGACTTTTCACAAGCATACTCACTAACAATAATGAGGCCAAAGTTCTGCACTTGACAGCAGCATCTCCCGGACTCCATCACTTAAGAAAAATGTGTTGTGAGATAGGAAGCACCTGGTGACCTGCCTCACCTCGATGGCACAGGCGCTCCCAAGACCTGACCTGTGCAAGGCTCAGACCAACTGTTGGACACACTTCCCACCTTCGGCAAGCCAAACTCTTAGGGGACCTGGGTCTCACCTTCCAAGAGTAGTTCCCTTTCCCTCTTGCGGTATCCTGTCCACAGTACACACACACACACACACACACACACACACACACACACACACACTGCATCATCTTTCCCCTTGATTTGCATGTGTCTCTTCTGCGCCAAAGGCCCTCTTGTGTCCCTTGCCCTTGTGCAAATTCTCTCTGTCCTTCAAGGCTCAGGTCACAGCTAGAGTCTCTGAGCTCCAGTCAGGGGTCATATGCTACAGGACATATGGGAGAAGAGAGGGGATGTGCCCAGGTACTGGAGCTGGGGAAACTTCCCCCAGGTGCCCTTTCCTCCTCAGAGGGACCAGAAGTCAAACATAGGCTCTCGTGAGACACCACTGATGCCAGCCCCCGTCCACTCTGCGCCTGATATAGTTTGTATCTTTAAGAGATCGGAAGCTGGGCCCGGAGTGCCACCAGTATCCTATTACTCAGGAGAGAGGAGGCTCTCTAGTTCTAGACTAGCCTCAGCTGTATGGAGAGACCTGTAAAAGGAGAGAGAAGCAGGGAGGGAGGGAGAAGAAGATGGGGAAGATGAAGAAGGAGGAGAGGAAGAAAGAACAGATCTAGACCCTAGAAATCCAAGATCCTTGCTCCCAAGCTCCTGCCGCCTTATTTGAGGCTGGGCAGGAGGCTCTCTACTGAAGCAGGCTAGCTGTGACGGGCAAGCCATGGAATGAGGAGACGCTCTGGTGTGTTCCATCAGTGTGTTCAATTATTTAGTGTCTGTTAAAAGCAAAAATACTGGGGTTGGGGATTTAGCTCAGTGGTAGAGCGCTTGCCTAGGAAGCGCAAGGCCCTGGGTTCGGTCCCCAGCTCCGAAAAAAAGAACAAAAAAAAAAAAAAAGCAAAAATACTCAGCTACTCATGCTATAACGTGTCTGAGGAAAAGTCGGGAACATCAGGGGCTCCAGATCACTCGATGGACCCCCAGGCTCCCAGACCCAGGCCATCCACAGCAAGGGGGGCTCCTCCCTCTTATCTCAGAGGATACGCTGGCCGCAGCTCACAAGACTCCAGGAAAGCAAAGACTCTACAGTTCAATCCACTGGGTGTGAGGACCCCAGACCTCTTGGAAGGCCGCAGAGGAAGGGAGCCCTCCTCCGCTAATGACCCAGTTACAGGCTTCCTCACCCCACAGCCACCCCGCCCTGCTGCAGCCTCAGAAGTTCCCTGAGCCCTTCCTTTCACTTCCGCTTTCTTTTACTCCTTCCCACAGCTGATCTCTGGGAGCGGCTATCCTACCGTTACTGTTCATCAACCTTTTCGGAGGGATGGCCAACCACAAAGGGTTAAACACCAGCAGCGGGCAAGGCTGGACCCAGGTACCACTTTGCTGACCCTACAGAGGTCTCTCCTGATCCCACCAGCCCAGCCAAGTGATGCAGCTGCAAAGACAGGGACCCAGGGACCTTTAAGTGTCCATGCCCCAGGTATACTAGGCTTCTTATAGCCAGAGATGGTGCCCGCCCTCTTGGCTGCTTCTTCTGAGGGGACGGGTATGGATCAGGCCCCAGGTTTGGATTTCAGCATTTCACATACAAGCCTCCCCTACCCTCAGCTCCAGTTTTCCTCTGAGGAGTAAGGTGAGGGCAGGCTACGTCCTCTGCCGATCAGGAGACCGGCATTATGCTCTGAAATGCCACCTGGGAGCAACCAGCAAGTAAGTCCTGTCTGAAGCCGAGCTGGCCCAGCTGAGTCTTTACCCTAGGACCAGGACGAGGATTAAGTTAGGGTTGGGACCAGCATAGTTAGTCCTCCCTGAGGTGACCTAGCATTTGATCTCTGAGGCTCTGAAGGGCTCAGGGCTCCAAACCCTGCCATGTCTGCTTCACAAGCCCTCCCCAGGCTACTAGTATCGTGCCACCCCACCCATGCAGAGACCAAGGACCAAAAGCAGTCAGCAGCTCACTCGAGTCTGCAAGGAGCTGAATGAAGATCTGAGCCAGGCGGGGTGGAGCCAGCCTTTCCCCCTCGGGCCCAAGGCCAGATTCAGCCATCTTCCTCATCTTCCCCTTTCAGATAACAGATGAGGTTGTCGATTAGTTTCCTAGGGGAACCCTTCTCCTCAGGCTAGAAATACCCCAGGGACCACAGGAGGTGGTCACTGCCTGGAGAGGAAGGTGGTCTTAGCCCTGCATTCCAGAAGAAACAGGCTTCACTGGTGGCCTCACCAGCTCAAGCCTGGCTCTGCCCATCCCAGTGGCTAATGACACAGCTAGCTCTCCCCCCTGGTGTCCCCGCCATGCTCCAGACGCCAGGTCGGAAAGACCTCAAAGTTTGCCTCAATCCCAAGGACCCCGGCTTACCCCTGGGCTAAGAGCCCCCGAAGCAGCTGAGCCGGACAACCCCTGGAAGGGGCCCAGAGGTGGTGATGTGCACCCAGTCACAGGTGAGCACCGTCTGGGGCCAGCAGAACACAGCTGCAGACTTTGGCACCATCTCCACCTCCCCCGAGCAATCATTAACCATACAGAGACCACACCTCCTCAGAAGGCACTGGCTGCAGCTAGGGCTGGCAAGGCCCTAGGGCTGAGGTACTAGAGGAGTTGGCGGTCCCACTGCCAGAGAAGGGGCTAGGCAGATGCCCAGCCCAGGGTTCTGCTGCAAACTGGAGATGGTGACAGTCAGGGGACATGTCAGGACCATCTCTCTTCTCCTGGTTCATCTTCTGGAGAGGGGACCTGTGGAGAAAGTGGGGTGGGGAGATCTGTTGGGGTGAGGAGACTTGACAGTTATCAAGCACTGAGCCTTCAAGCCAAGGCCTGAGGCTGGTGTGAAAGGGCACCCTGCAGCCTTTTCAGCCCCATATCTGTCCCCTCCAAGCAGGACATCAAAGGGCAGGGTCAATGCAGGGCATAGTGGCACATGCCCTTAATCCCAGCCCTCAGAAGACAGAGGCAGGTGGGTCCCTATGAGTTCCAGGACCGGCTGGTCTATAGAACAAGCTTTAGACCAGACACAGTGAGATGTTATCTCTCAGAAACAAAGGCGAGCTGGGGAAGTGGCGCCTTCGATCCCGGGACTTGGGAAGCAGATGCCCACGGATCTCAGAGTTTGAGGCCAGCGAGTTCCAGGGCAACCAGAGTCATGCAGAGAAACAAAACAGAAATAAAAACCAACAAAATCAAAATCAAAATCAAAGGGCAGGTTCACACACTGTCCCAGGGTCTCCTCACACTCATAAGGGCAGGGTCACACACTCCCAGTGGTTGCCTCCCAGGGGGGAACAATTCCCAAGTTCATTTCATCCAACCGCATAGCAGGAAGGAGGCCCATGCCACGGATCACCAGCCGTGTGCCTCTTCCTACCTGAGTGGCCTGAGGAAGCCGCTGCTCCCTCTTGATACTGAGGCATCCCTTCGAGGTTTTGGTGTGCTGACACAAGTTCTCAGGGAGCACCAAATCCACCAAAAGAACTCATGGTTCTTCAAAGTCCTGGTGAAGACTGGCCTCATGTCGCTGGGGGAGGGGCTAGAATCCGTATTTATTGAGCACCTAGTGTAGGCATAAATTTTTCTCAACCTGCTTTAATAAGGGTTCAACCTCCCCTCGAGCCCGCCACCCTCCAGGGGTAGTAGAAAAGAAAGGTTATTAGGATACTAGGGAAGTGGACCTGTTTAGAGACAGTTCTTTGGGAATCTTCTAATCTCCTTAGTTCAATCCACAAGCAAACACCAATCACGAATCAGCACCAGCAGCCCAGTCTTCTCAGCAGACACTGCACGGGAATCAGAAGAAACCTTGAGTCTCGCCAACTGGCCGGAGCGGATACACAATGTAATGCCGACCAATACATGGAGGTCGTTAGCAAAGACTAGTGAGTGAGGTGGAGTGAATGGAACCAATCAACGCCGGGGCTCCCACTGTCTGTGGGGTCATATTTAAAATCTTTCTAAACACCACACGTCCTTTCACGTGTCCGCTTTAGCAGAGCATCCTTTTGCCTGTGTGCCCCAGCAAAACATCACCTGAGATCACCGACTTTCCAAAGAAACTGGAAGTTTCCCCTTCAACCTACTGTGTGCTTTACATTGTGTCTCACGGATGCTGGATACCACCAGAATTAAGGACTATGCTTGTGGGGTCCACCCCCCTCCCCAGGAACGGAGCTTAAATTCATGTTTGCTTCCCTTGACTGCTAGTGACTGAGAGGAGCCCACTCTCAGACAGAAAACGGTGCCCTGTTCCTCCCCATTACTCCCCCGGGGGTATTCTCTATGCTCTCCCTGCCCACAAAGCATCCCCCAACCCCGACCCCCATCATGGGTACCAGTGTCCAAATAGCCTAGGAGCCCTTACCCAGGGAACAGTCCTCTAGTTTCTTCTAGGAAACCCAGAAACGCAGCTCCTCCACTCCATGCTGGACATGTGGATGAGGCCTAGCCTGTCACAGAAAATGGATAGGTTTGGTTGTAAGAATGAGAAGCCAGCCATGTTGGCCCATGCTTATAATCCCTGCAGGAAGGGACAGGCAGGAGAATGATGGGTTCAAGGCCAGCATGGGCGACATGGCATCTTAACAGCAAAGGAAGTCCCATTGGAGGAGATAGAGAAAGGATTGAAGGAGCTGAAGGGGTTTGCAACCCCATAAGAACAACAATGCCAACCAACCAGAGCTCACAGGGACTAAACCACTATCCAAAGAATACACATGGACAGACCCATGGCTCCAGCTGCATATGTAGCAGAGGATGGCCTTGTAGGGCATCAGTGGGAGGAGAAGCCCTTGGTCCTGCCAAGGGTGGACCCCAGTGTAGGGGAGGTCAGGGTGGGGAGGTAGGAAGGAAGGATGGTTGGGGAGGGGGAACACCCTTATAGAAGGGGGAGGGGATGGGGGGCCTATGGACGGGACACTTGGAAAGGGAATAACATTTGAAATGTAAATTAAAATATCCAATAAAAAAATAGAAAGAAATAAAATAATAGTCTCAAGTAATCAGCTTCATTTGGAATGGTTGAAAGCATGGATTTTTTTCCTCCCAATCTGGAGTCTAAACTGTAAAAAAGTGATTAGGGCATCACATAGCTGCTTTAATGTCCTGAGGGCAAATAAGTGAGATACCCCAAGACTAAGTAAAACAGAACTGGGGGGGGCGAGGATGGGGAGGGGAACACCCATAGAGAAGGAGAGGGGGAGGGGTTAGGGGGATGTTGGCCTGGGAAAGGGAATAACAATCAAAATGTAAATAAGAAATACCCAAGTTAATAAAGATGGAGAAAAAAAAAAAAAAACCGGGGTTGGGGATTTAGCCCAGTGGTAGAGCGCTTGCCTAGAAAGCGCAAGGCCCTGGGTTCGGTCCCCAGCTCCGAAAAAAAGAAAAAAAAAAAAAAACCGAAGGTGGTAGAAACAGGCACTATGTAAATGACATGTAAATGAGGGGCGGGCCCCTGCACTTTAAGAGCTAGTGCCCCCCACCAAGCAGTTCACTAGCTCACTCCCATCCTCAAGAGTACTTTCCCTTTCTCAATAAACTGTCTTTACATTTACTTCCAAAAGAAAGAAGGAATGCATGAATAACTAAATAAGGAATAAAGAAAGAAAAAAGAAAAAAGAAAAAACAAACCCAGAACTCATAAACGGAAACACGGGGGCGGGGAGGGGCGGTGGTGGCAGAGGCCTTTAATCCCTTGCTCTGGAGGCAGACCCTGTCTTAAAAACAAACGAACAAAAAGAAAATAGAAACAATATCTTCTTAGTGACTAGCTCTGTAGACCAGGCTGGCCTCTGACTCATAGTGACCAGTCTCTGCCTCCCAAGTGCTGGGACTAAACGCATGCACACCACCGCCCAGCTTTATAGGATTCTTACGAAGACTAGAGAAACACCGCCAGGGAGATGGCTCAGCAGGTAAAGGAGTCTGCCATCGAGCCTGACAACCTGAATCAACCCGTAGGACCTAGCTGGAAGAAGAGAGCCCACTCTGACCTCCACATAGGAGCTGTGGCACATGCATGCCCCACCCCCAGATGTAAAGAAAAATGTTTAAAAGACCAAAGAACTAAGACACCACTCCTGGGGGCTGGGGATTTAGCTCAGCGGTAGAGCGCTTACCTAGGAAGCGCAAGGCCCTGGGTTAAGTCCCCAAAAACAAAAAAAAAAAACAAAAAAAAAAAAAAAAAAAAAAAAAAAGACACCACTCCTGGAGGACAGCAGAGATGACCCGCCCACATTGCTGCCACTCACTTGGGCTTCCCCAGACCAAGCTTTCCTCAGATGCATGCTGTCTCATTACTACTATTAGGCTGCCTAGTAATCCTCCGCAGAGCCACATCCGGTTCACGCTCAGTAGATCTGTGCCATATAATCGATATAGATGGACATTTTGTCAGAGTAGTTTGATCCCCAAACCCTCTCAAATTTAAGACATTTGATTAAGATATAGGTAGCTGGTTATGCTGGCACACAACCTTTAATGCCAGACTTTGGAAGAGACAGGTGGATCTCTGAGTTCAAGGCCAGCATGGTCTACATAATGAGTTCCAGGATAGCCATGTTAACACAAACCCATTATTGAAAAACAAAGGAAAAGAGATAGATAGATAGATAGATAGGTAGATAGATAGATAGATAGATTGTAGATAGGTAGGTAGATAGACAAACAAATGAGGGAAGGGGAATCTATAATTGAATTGTGTCCACAGAATATATCCTGGTGTTTTGAGTGAAGGGAGCAGTCCATGAAAAATATGTCTCTAAGAGTCCTGGTAGCCAAGACACAAAGAGAAACAGGATCCATCTATCCAAACACACACCTAAGGCCCAGCATGGTGGCATATGCCTTTAATCCCAGCATTAAGGGAGGGAAGCAGAGGCAGGTGGATCTCTATGAGTTCCAGGTCAGCCTGGTCTACACAAGGAATTCCAAGCCAGCCAAGATTACACTGTGAGACCATCTCATAAACAGCAGTGGTGCAGTAGGACTCAGGAGACAGAGACAGGAAGACCGGGAGTTCAAGGTTATCCTTAACTGCATACAGTCTGGTCTAACCAGTGAGGACTTACAGATGAGCTCTGGCTACACTGTGACTCTAAGGTTCAGTACCCAGGAGTTTTCTCTCGGAGGTGTTCCTGAAGACACTGTGCAGGGCTGCTGCGTCTTCAGTACTGACAGGAGTGTTCCATGTATCCGGCTCAGGCACCAGGCTGTAGGGGTCCGTTTGGGTGGGGGAAGCTAGATAACTTGAACTGTAGTAATGTATGACACCTGCCTAGGCAGGCGGCAATAGTGTATCAGGGTCAAGGTCTCAGTGAACACTGGCTTTTGTTGTGGCGTACAGCTGATTGTTGCGATACTGTTGCAAATATGATTTCTTCCCCACAACTCTAGAATAGCCCTTTATTACAGATGAAAAAACTGAGACCCAAGGCCAGGTTATCAGCTGAAGGTCACCCATGTACGGTAACACTATCTAGGCAACTATTGTTGCCCGATTCTCTGGCCACCGCTGTGATTCTGCTCTGGGAACGAGAGACTAATCATGGGCTGTGGCTTGGGTGGTGGGAGGAGAGGCAGGTGACCTCATTAGAGGCTTCAGCTGTGCCTTAGACCTTGGGTCCAAGTACACCAGGCTGCTCTCTGTGCCCAACCCAGCAAAGCAGGTGAACCCAGGACTTCTTCCCTGCTCTATGGCATGGTCAGCAGCTCTGAGTCATTACTCTGGCTGCCAGAAAAGTGGACAAAGGCTAGACCATTACCCATCTGCATAAACCTGATAAAGCTGGAATATCTGCCCATAGCCTCCTGCCAATCTGCTACCAAGACAGCCTGGGAATTCCATTAGGCTCTGGGCTGTGACGGTCCAGGTCTGGATGAGACTCATGTTCAAGGGGTTGGGGATTTAGCTCAGTGGTAGAGCGCTTGCCAGCAAGCAAGGCCCTGTTGGGTCCCCAGCTCCGAAAAAAAAAAAAAAAAAAAGGAGACTCATGTCCAATGTCAGTTTCAGGAGATGGGAAGTAGAAACTGGGGTGAAGAGCCAAAGATGACCAGGGTCCTAAGGCTGGCCCACAACCTACCGCCTTAGGTTCTCAGGTCACCTCAAGCCCTCCTGGCCTGGAATCTGCACATGAGGACAGGTTCCAATTCATAGAAATGTTGTAGTCTTGTAATGTCTGAGAGCACCAAGCATGGCAAGCCACAGAGCAAAGTTCGAATGAGTAACAACCAGTATACACCAAAGTCCTTTGTAGTCCTCGTGTTAGTGTGTGCTTTCACAAAAGAAAGTCTTAGGGGTTGGGGATGTAGCTCAGAGGTAGAGCGCTTGCCTAGCAAGCGCAAGGCCCTGGGTTCGGTCCCCAGCTCCGAAAAAAAAAAAAGTCTTTGAGCATCATGGGGCAAGCCTTTAATGGTGCACACCTTTAATCCTGGCACTAGGAAGGCAGAGACAGATGGATATCTTTGAGTTCTTGGCCAACCTGGTCTACATGGTGAGTCCAGGACAGACAAGGCTATAAAGAAAGGCCCTGTCCTTTTTTTTTTAAAACAGATTTATTTATTTCCTTTATATATTTGAGTACACTGTAGCTATTTTCAGACACACCAGGAGAGGGCATCAAATCCCATTACGGATGGTTGTGAGCCACCATGTGGTTGCTGGGAATTGAACTCGGGACCTCTGGAAGAGCAGTCAGTGCTCTTAACGGCTGGAGACCCTGTCTTAAAACAAACAAAACAAAACCAGAGAAGCTTCCTGTTCTTGAGTGTTCTGTACACCCTCTGTGCCCAGAAACTGGTCAAGGTGAAATCTAGTGGTTGTGTGTCTCTGACACTGCCTTAGGGGTGACCCGTAGAGCCTAGGCTGAAGGAGGTTCCTTGGTGGAGTGTAATGCGTTTATGCCTTCATTCTCCAAGCTCCAAGATCTTGCAGTTGGCAGGTACAAAATCTTTTCCGTGCCTGTACAGTGAGGGTAGCAACCCTTAGAAACAAGTTTCCAGCCCACATCTGGCTTCACACCCTAGACCCCCTTCCAGGGACACATCCCCTTTAAAGCGCTCTTGTTAGGAGGAAGCCAACAAAGGGAGGCTTTAAAGGCCCAGTTAACGCTGAGGACAACAAACCACAGAGCAGCCAACCAAATCTTCAGCTGAGTTCCTGGAGCCCTTGGGGGAAACCCCCAGGGCTTGGTCTGCAGGAACTACAACTTCCGGCGTGCTCGGCTGCACGGTCCGCTGGGAGTTGTAGTCCTCACCCGCCCGCTTCCCGCGCGGTTAAGGGACGGCCCAGGCAGGATCTATCCCCTCCTCTCGTCTCTGGGGTCTATGTCCTCTGAAGTGTCCTTGAAAGGCCACAGAGCCGTATTTAACTTATTTATCAGAAGAAATACAGCCCGCACTCATGCCGGGTCACCGAGGCACTGATAGCGCGACGGTTCTACGCGCATCGCCCGCGCCTCGCGGGTCGCGCCAAGGGGAAGTGTCCGGACGCCCCGCCCCACCCTCCCCCAGCCTGCGATGGTGCGGCCCGATAGGTCCATTGTGCGCCCCGGGGAGAGACGACGTTCAGCTCCTGGGTTTCGCCAGCGACGAGGGGGCGTGTCCAGATTCCCCGTTCCCGGCTTTCCCCGCTCGGCGTTGGTGAGGCCCGACCCGCCCATTGTGCACACCAAGCGGGGAGTTCAGTGAGGGGGCGTGTCCGGACGCCCCGCCCAAGTCCTCCCCATCACTGCGATGGTACGGCCCGACCGGCCCATTGCTCTCAGTGAGGCGGGGTAAAACATTCAGCTCTGGCGCGTCGTCCCCGCGGTCCCGGGAAAGGTAGTGTGCCCAGACGCTCCGCCCTCTAACCCCCCTCCACGATGGTGTGGCCCGACAAGCCCATCGCGCGCATTGGGGGTGGGGGAGGCGACGAGCAGGGTCGTCGCCACTGGGAGGTTCCACTGCGGGCGCAGGGGGAGGGCCGCGGCCGGCGGCTTGCGAGCCGCAGCCGGAGCCGGACCGGGCTGCCCCGGGAGCAACGCGCCGCTGCCTATTCCGGGTGGAGCCCAGCCGTGGCCCCAGGTAACGCCCGGGCGCGGGCCGCTGTAGACGCGGCGGGAGGTGCGGGAGCTTCGGTGAGGCCTTGCCGGCCCTAGTCGTCGCTTCGGCCGGTCCGCTTGGTCCAAGTGCTAGGGCGCCGAGCTGGACGAGTTCCTGCGCGCTCTGCGCTCGGATGGTGGGACTCCAGCGAGGATCCTGTGCCCTGTGGCCCCGTGAGGGTCCCTAACATTTTACCCTTTGGCAGCCAGAGTGACTGGAGGTCCAGGGAACAGAACAACACTGACACAGGGCCATCACTGCATTCGCGATGTATAACCCCGGGGGGGTCGGGTAGGTTTGCATCTTGCCCAGTCGCAAAGCTTTTGCCGTCTGAGCCCCAGCTTGAGTGGAGCCGGTGCTGGGGACCAGGGAAGGAAAGAATCGAGGGGTGATACGTAAAATTCAAGGAAGTGGGGTATTGGGCCTTACCGACACTGCACTCCTCTAGCCCCAGTTTTCTTCTCAGTGGAATAGTGCTCTCCTACCCGACTGCAGACTGAGCGATCCCAGTGGTGAGGTGCATGCAGTGTCCGGGTGAATGAGAAAAAAGCCCCCCGCCCCCACCCCTACCATACACACAAGGTTCACACATCCCACTGCAGATAGAGCCAGGGAATCGCACCAGTACACCGCGATCTGAGGAGGTAGGTACAGGTACTCTCACCCCCTGGACAAACAGCCTCAGGGAGCTTAGGGAAGACTTCAAGGTCACAGCCCCCGAGAGTCTAAGCAGTCTACATGTAACCTTTAGTGTAGTAACGTTCAGCGGGTGAATGGTACCTCAGTTATTAGTGTTGTCATTGACCCCATTTTACAGATGAGAACTGAGGTAAAGAGAAGATAACCTACCCAGTGTCGAAGCTGATTGGTGCTCTCGTGAGCACAAGACCCAGAACATATCTAGCTGCACGTACCCCCACTGTGTGCTCCTTGCCCATCTGCACAAATGGTCCAGTATTTGGAGAGGCAACGCTTGGGGTTCATCCTTGCCCAAAGCAGAGAGGATGTAGAACAGGACCTGTTAACGCTCTCCCTGGTGTCTGAGGCTCCGGGCTCCAGTCTGATGCTTGGTAGTATTTTGAGAGACCTGAGTCCCGAGGTCTGTGTTGTGTCCCAATGTTCCAGTTGCATGTTTTCTTAGTTTGGGGAGGGTACTGTGTCCCACCTCTACGGAGGAAGATTTGAGGGGCCAAGGAAGAAGGAACCAAATACTTCCTCACTCAGAGAGGGGGAGGCAGCCAGTTTTCAGGCTCTGATGGTAGATGGGAACCCTGGCTGGGCAGGGCCCCACTAGGAAAACAGTGCTGGCACCTTCTTCCTGCCTCAGCTTGCCAGAGTCCTGCTCATGGGCAGATGAGGCCTGGAGGAGGAGGCTGGAATGCCGCAGCTAGTGCTTAGCACTGGGATCCAGCTGAGCCCTCCAGCTCCCATCTGTGTGCTCTCAAGCCACTTGCTAGATCCTACGCCTCTCTGTGGTCTCCTTTTACCTGATGTCTTTGCAGTCTCAGAAATGTGTATGGGTCATCTGTCACCTCAGTGGTCTCTTCTGTGAAGTGGGGCAAATACTAGCATCTAGCTCCTAGCTCACTGGGAGAAGATCAGGGTGTGAGACCTGAGGAAGTTCTACAAAACCCCTCAGCACTTGCCGGAACAGAGGCAGCAAACCCCATCTGTGCTTTCTGCAATTCACTGGGCTACCCTTCTGGGTTCTGTGGTGAGGGCAGTTACTTCCTCTCTGAGAGTAAACAGTACCTGCCAACTGGGGGATGGGCTATTACACACAGTAGGTGTAAGGGCCACACCTCACAGGGAATGGGCAGCGATGAGGAAGAAGCACACACTGAAGAGGGCCACACTGGGGTTCCAAAGCATAGGACTTTAAAGAAAAGTCTAGATTTCTGGCTTCTGTTGGAAATTCAGAAAACTTGGTAAAAGTCTCCTCCCTTCTGCCCATAAATTTTTGCATGTGGCCAGGAAGGATCTTCAGATTTGGAGGGGGTGGTTTTGGCGTCTGTTCCCAGGGAGAGATTGACTGAGGGCTTCCAAGGCCGGGCCCAGAGAGATCAACAAGAGGGCCCCGCATGGGAAAAGGTGAAGGGACTGCCTAGCCAGCTATGGACAACCTAGAGCTTCTTTGAGTATTTGTGGCCCAGTGGGAGCCAGGTCCCAGGTGAGTCTGGACCCTGCTAGGACTTGCAGGATGACCACATGGAGATAGCACCTGTTGAGATGCAGCCTGATCAGGGCTCTTTGGGTCTGGGAAGCCAAAGCAAACCTATCAGGTCAGGAAAGGTACAAGGAGTTGTCTAGCTTTGTGTAGAGCTTGACCAAGAATCTGCCAGATGTCGGCATGTGAAGACATATTAGACAGAAAAAATTATACCCAGGCCAAGCGTGGGTTCAAAAGCCCATAACTGGACTGTGGATGGAGGGTGAGTTTGTGTGTTTTATGGGTACACATGTGGGCTGATATGTGGAGGTCAACCCTGGATGTCATGTCATTCCTTAGGCAGTGTCCATCCTTTTTAAAGATAGCTGTGGAACTAACCAATTAGTGTAGGCTGGCTGGGTAGGCAGCAGGCCACAGGAATCCATGTTTATTTTCATGTGTGGCAGGGATTGAACTCAGACCCTCAAGCTTGCTTGGCAAGTACTATCTCCCTAATTGTCCAGAGGGTGGCTTTCCAGGAAAAGAAATTAGTAATCTGTGCTTGTGCAGGTCCCTTCCCTTATGCAGTCCTCAGCCTTACCCATACACTGGGCTAGTGCTGATGCCATGCTTCTAGTGAAGGCTGATTTCAGTGCACTTAGAAGGCGAACCCCTTCATCCAGGAGATTACTGAGTGAGACAGTGACTGCAAGGGTTTTGTGTGATTTGTTCACACAAAGTGAAGGTCAGGGTCCCATCAGCCCTTGTAAAAGAGGAGGTGGGAATGGAACTTTGAAGGAAGGAGGAATTGATTTGTAGACTAGGAAAGGCTCCTCCAACAGAAGGGGCCAGGCTCAGCTGACAGAAGGAGCACCATTATGGTGCAAGAAGCACTTAGAAGAGGTGAGCCCAGAAGATGGGCAGGATGATGACCATATTAAAGGCACCTCCAGGTAGGAGCAGCAGGCAAGTAGATCTAGGTGTCTTTGAATGTGGGCAGGATTTCTAGGTGCTTGTAATTGGTGGAGATGAGGTTGAAGGAGACGGGAGAATTGAGGAGCCAACAAAGAATATCATTGTGCGTGTCCGTGTCAGTTCATACACGTTTGTGGGAAATAGAGTGCCATTCTGAGTATTGTCTGTGCCATTGCGTCATTTCCGTGAAGTCCCGTTGCTCAGAGATCTACAATTGTCCCCAGGTACCTTGCCATCATGCTGCTGGCTACACATCCATAGTGCAATTAGTTGGCTAAAGGGCGTTCTGAGCTATAGGCCAGACCCCCAGTTTTCTTCCAGGTTCTTTCCATTGGTTACTTTTCCTGAGGAGAGATTTACATTGTAAGAGAAAGTTTTTAATGCCTTAAAATTGGGCTTAAAGGACTGGAGAGGTATTTCAGCAGTTAAGAGCACTTGGTGCTCTTCCAGAGGACCAGGGTTCAATTCCCAGCATTTATATCAATTGACTCAAACTATCTTTAACTCCAGTTCTCAGAGGTCCAATGAGAACCATCTGGCCCTTACAGGCACTGCATACATGTTGTAAAAACATACAGTCAGATATACATTCATACATATACACAAAATGATAAAATCCTTTAAAAATAGGCCTAAGATAAATTGTTTTATAGTTTTTGGCAGTTTTTTCAGTGGGTTGTACTGTCTGAAGTTTGTGTGTGTTTGAGACAAGATTGCTGTGTAGCTCTAGCTGTCCTGGAACCCAGTGTGTAGGTCAGGACGGCAGCTATCTGCCTCCGACTCTCAGTTTCTGGGAATGAAGGCTCGGGCCATTACACCCAGCTCTGTCTAGAATTGTTTTTATAGAATTCATTTTTAGATGCACTGGTGTTTTGCCTGCGTGTATGTCTGTGTGAGGGTGTCAGATCCCCTGGATTTACAGACAGTTGTGAACTGCCATGTGGGTGCTGGGAACTGAACCCTGGCCCTCTGGAGAGTAACTAGTGCTCTTAATTACTGAACCATCTCTCCAGCCCTCTGTCTAGAATTTTTAAAAGCAAATGCAGAGTTACCAAATTTAAAAATCTAAACCAGGAGTGCTGGTATATGCCTGTAATTTCAGCTCTTGGGGAAGATCAAGAGTTTGAGGCTGCCTGAGATACAGGAGACTATGTTTATAAACAAACAAAAACAACAGTAAACAAAGAAAATAGAAAATGCCCTCCCGAACAGGTGCACCCTAATGACAATTCCTGTATCATTTCAGGATACTGTATGTAGATACAATATCCAGTTGAAATTAATAATACTGTTACATCCTATTAGCAAATTAGTTTGATTTTTTTTAGTATTTGAGATTATGGGATACATCTACAAAATACAGAGTGTCACCAGTCTGTAGCCACAGAGGTTTAACAAATGTTGCCGTTTTCTACTGACACCTTGTTCTGGGTTGGTGGGCGCTGGAAGAATCCAGTTACTACAGACCATCGTAGTAGACATTAGTGCTTTAGGTAATGCGGATGCAGCAGCTTATATAATCGGTGCAGACACCATACCCCACTTTGTACGTTTGCCTGGAGGACAGTCTAAGGGGAGACCGATGTCTGCTCCATCTCTTCTCTCAGCTGTGTTTCCTGGGTGTGTGATACTTTGTTGTTTGTCTTTTGAAGACAAGGTCTCTGTAGCTATGTAGACCAGTCTGTTCTCGAACTCACATTGATCCACCGGTCCTGGTGGAGTGACTCTCCTCTAGGGTACAGTGGACTCCTTGTCATAATCCCTAGGCTCACACGTGTTGGGAGGCATAGAGAACTAAAGTGCAGAAACTTCCCTAGGTTTGGTACAAGGGATTCCAGCTCTTCCTACTACTGCTGAACTAGAGTCTCTCCACCCCTTTTCCCGGGCCGCGCTGGAGGCGGGGTGGCGAAATGTTTCTGTGACGTCATCATACGCAGGACCAATCCCCCTGCCCGGGAGACGTTAAATCATTTGCATGGGTCCTCAGCCATTGGTCTCTTCAGCTATCTGGGTTGTCCCAGCTTTTTAAAGGCGCCGCGAAACGGAACAGAAAACGAGAGTCGAGAGGCGAGGTGAGCTATGAGGTCATCGCAGGCCTGCAGGGCTCGGGAGTGACGTCATCTCCGGGAAGTGTGCTTGCTGGGCTGAGAGCGGTCTTCTCACCTCGGCTGCCTGAGAGGCTGCGTGCCCCACAAAGGCCGCGGCCCTAATAAGGTAACCATGACATGTTAGTGCGCGCCGCCGCCCGGGCACCTGAGGTCGTGCCCCTTTTCACCTGCGACCTGGCCTTGGGGGTTTTGAAGTATGAGGTGGGGGCGAAGAGGCTTTTTTAGCCAGCCTTTCAAGATGGCGACCTGCTAGTCACGTGCCGTCCGCAGGACCCGATTGGCCGACGCGCGGGGTGGGGCGGGGCCTGCGGGGCGGGGCCTGCGGGGCGGGGCGGGTGCCGGCTCCAGCCGCTACTGTTTGCTTGAGCGTCCTGGCGCGCCCCCGCGAGCCGCCTCCCGCGCTGCGCGCCTCCGCCGCTCCGAATGTTGTGAATCAAAACGTGGGGCTGGTTCCATCCGGCCGCCGCGGACAGTTCTTAAAGGGCCAGCCCTCCGGAGAGCACAGCTGCGTCCTGCGCCGCCCTTCTCTCGGGCCCGGGCTGGGGAGGCGGAAGACAGAGCAGGCTCGCGAAGGAGCGGGCGCTTCACCGTCCGCACCCCGCATCGCGAACAAAGGAGCCCGCGTGTGGTCGGACGGCTGCCGGTGAGTCGGGCCAGGCCTCTAACTTCTGTCCCGCACCCCGGAACTACGGCTCCCTCGGGGACGCGTTGTTGTTTGCCGGCCTCGTAGGCGTCGATTCTGAGCTGCGGGAGTGGTGGGGCACAGTGGCCGGGCCCCTGGGGCAGGTGCTGCCTGCGGCTACCTAGTCCGGGCCGGGCCGCTTCTCTGCCTTGCGGAGCGCTGCGGTGGAGGGGAAGGAGCTACCCCCTCCCCCTGCAGCCGCCACTTCCTTTGTTGTTGCTTTTGTCTCACGCCGAGCACATGGTCCGGGATCCGCGGCTCTTAAAGTCACAGCGCTCTAGCCCCAGCGCTGCTGCCTGGCCTCTTCCCTCAGTGTTCCTCCGAGTGCGGCATTACGGAGTAAGAGGAGAACAACGGAGGCCCCTCCTGGGACGTGTGCGAGCTTCGGTCCCATCCTCAGGGAGGGGGTAGCTTTGAAAGACTGCTGGAGCCCCACTGCCTGTGTCTGGCCTGCTTTTGGGAGGCGCCTTATCCTCTAGGACTTTGTTTTCTTCCCCTATAATGTGAACACCTGGTTTCTTGTCTCTGCCTTTTTAGGGGCGCCCTGGGGAGATCTCAGTCCTTGCTTAAACTTATTGTAAATAAGGCTTAGCAGAAACTAAAGGAGTTCTTTAACCAAGGTCACCCAGGGAGTTTAAACTGGCCAAGGTGTGGTGGTTCCACCCTAAATCGGCCTCCGCGGCCTTTGTAGGAGTTAGGAAGCTACTGCTTAATGGGAGGTACAGCAAAGCAAGCAAGTAGGGAAGGGGAGCTTGATTCCCACCATAGCCTGATTTTACTGACCGAGGGAGCATATCTTTCTGCAAGCAGACCTTACTCGGGAGTCAGAATACGTGCTGGGAACACTGTACTTGACCAGCAGGGGTGTGGACCCATGAGGGCAAGATCAGACTTAAGGAGTTTACACAAACTTCATTGAGAATACAGTGAAAGAGAGGTGAGGAAAAGCAATGTTGCTGGTTGACCTTGAGTGTTGATTGGTCTAGCTCAGTTACTCTTGCCTCTCCAGGACGGCTACTCACACTCCATCTCCCACGTGGTCTTGAGGTGTTCTGTGGTTTTTCCTCCGACCACTGTCATTGAGAGGACTGGGGCTTTACGAAGTCTGCACCAGGGAACCAGCCAAAGAATCAGTTGTGTTCCCCGTGAGGTTTCAGTAACTGAAATGGGTGTGTCGCCTCTTTACCCCTTTAGTTTCTGGCAGGAGTTAGAGAACCACCTTTCCTTCCTGGGGTGCACAGCTAGGGCAGCATGCATCTGCCTCTTTCGATACTTAGGAGCTTATGTCTGCATAGGGTTGGGGTGCAGGACAGGAAAATCTGTCTTACTTTCTAGTGGTGACAATTCACACACTATAGCTGGCATTCCCTTGAGGTTGCCTTTTCCCTTACCTTTGGAGCGGGCTTTGATGGTTCCCTAAGACGAACCTAAGAGGTTGTTCCCATTTTTACAAAGGAGGACTCTGAGGTTCAGGGGGTGGAAGCAGTGGGCAGAAGACCCTGGCACAGTTGGAGATGTTTGTTGGGGGATGCTGTTACCGTTGGCCCCATTGCTCCCACTAGATGCCCTGCTAGCTGCTAGTTTGGGGTAGGCCAGGCATCTTGTCTCAGGTATTCTGGTCTTCGTCACCCTTATTTGTACCTGACCTGGAATCCCAAAAGTGAGGACCTATGTGTACAGGTATCTCAGAGAGAAAGCCCATTTTCTGACTCTGTGTGTGTGTGTGTGTGTGTGTGTGTGTGTGTGGGAGGTGGGGGTGGGGGCTGTATGCTTTAGTCTCATTTCAGAGACTAGGATTTGTAATCTCCCAGTGTTTACTCTGACAACACCCGGTCATTGATGCCAGACTGTGTGCTTTTACATACATACAGTAAAGGCTTTCTTCAGTGAATCCCACCCCTGCTGAGTGCCTGAACCTGAACAGGTCAGTGACAGAAATGAATCCAGGTGGTGTACCCCAGGCCTGTGGCCTTGGCCAGGCACTGTTGGGTAATGTGGAGAAAGCACTCTCCTGTGCAGATTGAAGAGTTGGGGCCCAAACTTGGGTAGAGGCAAGGGTTCTTGTGATGTTTGCAGGGATGACTGAGGTGCTTAACTGACACAACGCTCCCTTGCTGTGTCAGCAGGTGGCAGCATTTGGACATCAGATGGCCGTAGGTTTGTTGGCTGAGAAAGAGTGGAAAGACCACCTTGTGGCAGTGATGGCAGACGGCTGGCTGGTCCAATGTGATGCTCTTCAGTGTCCCAGGGCCCAGTGGGTTTCAGCATGTTCCTTGCCAAGGCTTCATCCTGACTCTGAGTTAGTTGCAGAAGCCTAAGTGAGATTGGAGACCCTGCCCTGACCCACCCTTGGGTCTGCCTGGGGTTACAGGACATGGACATATACCAGGCCTGGCATGCTGCCAGCCGAAAACTCCTTTCCCAGTCCCTGTGAAGCCTTGAGGTGGCCTTCCCCATGAGCAGCAGGCTGTAGAGACAGGCTTAAAGTCGCCCAATTCCTAGCTTTGCCATGTGGAACATAGGACAGGGAGTCTCTCCTGCCAAGCCTGCTAAAAGCTTTCCTTAATTAGTGGAGTCACACCGAGTGTACATTAGAGAAAGAGAACCACGTCTGGCCTTAGCCAAGTCCCGAGAGTGGGAAGCAGGTCAGACCGTCTTATATAGCCTGTTAGAGGGAAGTCGGGTCCCGGGTCACTTTGGAGTTCCTCTTCAGCCAGCCACATGAAAGGGGAACCTGAAGCTCCCCCAACCCCAAAAGCTGCAGCTGCCTAGTCAGCCCCTGTCATGCAGCAGCGAAGGAGCTTCTCTAGCCTGCCCCTCACTCGAGCCAGCCGGCCCTGAAGCACACTAGTCTGGTCTCTGAATTTACCATAGTCTAAGGAGATTTGATCCCATTTCCCAGAACAGGAAACCAAGACTAGCATGTTAGCGTTAGATCCCAGGCTTCAGAGAGGGATGGACCTGTCCTGTCTGGGTTTTATCCATTTCCCAGTTCTTAATTATACAAGCAACTGGATTTTTCTATCCCTCCACATCTTTCTCTAATTGCCTCCTAGGGTTGTGAGCCCCGGTCCAGCCCCTCCATCTCCCTGCCCTCCTGATGAGGCCATGGGCTCTGGCAGTGACTAAGTGGCCGCCCTCTGCCCCCGTGGGTCACTGTCGAGTCTCTACGAGACCTAGCAGCAGCCCAGGCCAGCTCTGGGGAAGGTAAGAAGTCGTCTCCATCTCTAGTTCAAGGGCAGCAAGTTTGGCTTGGGTTCAAGGGCAGAGGGGTGGGTCAAGGCCCTGAGCTACTTGGCTTCCTAGTGTGGGTTATGACCCTGGCATCCCTCCGTGAATTATAAATGAGTGGTGCCCCTCTATCCTATTGGGGCTCCTCTGTGTGGTACAGCCTTGGCCACGAGGGGCCCCTGGCCAGCCCACCTGCCCAGGATGAGCGCTTACCCTCCCAGCAGCTGCTGCCCCGACCGCCACACCTCTCTGTAGAGGAGCACCGAGCTTCAGAAGCTCCTGCCGGCAGGAGCCCCCGAATGCTGCACCCAGCCACCCAGCAGAGCCCGTTCATGGTTGATCTCCACGACCAGGTAAGTAGGACAGCTCGTACCTCACCCGTTACCCCCACTTATCTCTACGAGGCTGGTCTAAGGAGTAGAGGTAGCGAGGATGACTCCATCTCACCGTGCTTGGCATGCTATCCTATGGTGTGGATGGAGAAACTAGGTTCCAGAAAGGGGAGGGTCTTCTTCCCCAGGTTTTCTCCCTCCTGTTTTCTGGTGCTCTCTCCACAGGTGCACCAGGGACCTGTCCCTCTGTCCTACACAGTCACCACAGTGACAACCCAAGGCTTCCCTTTGCCTGCAAGCCAACATATCCCTGGCTGCAGTACCCAGCAGCTCCCAGCATGCTCCGTGATGTTCAGTGGGCAGCACTACCCCCTCTGCTGCCTCCCGCCTCCGGTGAGTGAATGCTTTCTTCTGCCCAGGTACATGCCACACTCACACTGTCCCTTCCAGCAGATGTGGTCACAAGCACCCTTAGGAACTGACCTAGGTGCCTATGCAGTACATTAGCTTGGCCTTGTGGCCCTGGCCCTTTCCAGAGCTGTGTGTGTGTGTGTTGGGGGTGGGGGGTTAAGGCAGTGTGGGTTGAGGGACTGTTGCTGCCCACAGTGGCAGAGGTGCGGTGGTGGTGGCTGTGCTGTGACATACAACCTGCCTGTGTGCTCTAGAGCAAGGCTGGGGTTGAGAGGTGCTAGAGCCTCTCGTTTGGGCACACGTGAGAACCTTTAGCTGGATGGTGTTCCCTGGCCTTTGTGGCAAGCATGGGCCCAGCTTCTCTGCCTCTCTCAGCAGCTGATCCAGGCGTGCACCATGCAGCAGCTCCCCGTGCCCTACCACACCTACCCCCACCTCATCTCCAGTGACCACTACATCCTTCACCCCCCACCACCGGCCCCGCCGCCCCAACCTACCCACATGGCCCCGCTTGGGCAGTTTGTATCCCTGCAGACCCAGCACCCACGTATGGTAAGTCTGGGGGCCGGAGAGGGTGCAGGGTGGGAAGACTAGGACTGGTTATGGCCAGCTGGCTGACCAGCCCTTCCGTGCCCAGCCCCTGCAGCGGCTGGACAATGAGATGGACCTTCGAGGAGACCAGCACCCCTTGGGTAGCTTCACTTACTCCACCTCTGCCACTGGCCCCGCCTTGTCGCCTTCAGTGCCCCTTCACTACCTACCCCATGATCCACTGCACCAGGAGCTGTCCTTTGGTGTTGTAAGTGGCCACCCTGTCCCCCAGGCCGGGCTGCGGGGAGCAGACAGGCCTGCAGTTGACCTGCACTTGGGTCCCCTATTTGCAGCCATATTCCCACATGATGCCACGAAGACTGAGCACACAAAGATACCGCCTGCAACAGCCGCTGCCACCACCCCCACCGCCGCCTCCGCCATCGTATTACCCAAGCTTCCTCCCCTACTTCCTGTAAGTGCCAGCATAACTGCCCTAGAGCCATTGGGCCTTGTCTTTTAGGGGCCTCCTCCATAGTACACACAGCGGTCATCCTTGCCCCTCTGCCGGTGCCTGGAACAAATCCAGGATCCTGAGCTTGCACTGTGCAGACTCTGCACTGTGCACAGGGCGGAGTGAGGGTCCCTTTGGACTGCCTCTGCTGACCTGCACTCTGGGACTCCCTCCCTGTCTAGTTCAATGCTGCCAATGTCACCAACCACCGTGGGCCCTACCATCAGCCTGGATCTGGATGTGGATGATGTGGAAATGGAGAACTATGAGGTCTGTAGAGCCTGTGCCAGGGGTAGGGTTGGGGAGACGAGCCTCAGGTGCTGCTGACCCTCCCTTGCCTGGCTCTAGGCTCTCCTGAACCTGGCTGAGAGGCTGGGAGATGCCAAGCCCCGAGGCCTCACCAAAGCAGACATAGAGCAGCTGCCGTCATACCGCTTTAACCCTGACAGTCACCAGTCTGAGCAGACGCTGTGAGTGTCGCACTGAGACCCTTGGGAGGGCACTCAGCTGTCAGTGTGGGGTGACACTAAGCTCCTCTTCAGGTGTGTGGTCTGCTTCAGTGACTTCGAGGTGCGGCAGCTGCTCCGAGTTCTCCCCTGCAACCACGAGTTCCATGCCAAGTGTGTTGACAAGTGGTTGAAGGTAAGGTGGCCTGGCTCCTGGGTGTCCCCCCGTGGCCAGGTGTGGAGGAGAGTGTCCAGGTCGAATAGGTGGGGGTGGGGAGGTCACACAAGAGTGGGGTCTGACGTGTGGGTGTTCCTCCCAGGCCAACCGGACCTGTCCCATTTGCCGGGCGGATGCCTCCGAGGTGCCCAGGGAGGCCGAGTGAGGCTCCACAGCCACCCACAAGAGCCCTGCCCAAAGCTCCGGAGATGGGTGGGGGGAAGCAGGGAGTGGCCCAGGGAGAACTGTAAGGGAGGGGCCAGGCCTGTCAGCGTTCCCACCTGCTACTCCAGAGCTGGTGCCAGGGTCAGCCCTGGAGAAGCCCCTGCAATAAGCCCCTGCGTTTGCCAAGCTCCAAAGACTCCTTCCCCCGTCTGCCTGCCTGCCTGCCTGCCTGCCCGCCATGGAGCTGTCTGAGTGTCCCCAACTCAGTCTGCCTCTTAGTTACCCCTGGGTCCTTCTTCCTGCTGGCTCTGGGAGGCAGGAGTCCATTGCCCAAGTGTGGTGGCTGGTGTGATTCCTCAGGCCCCAAAACGGGGCAAAGGAATGGCCACCCTGGGTCAACTGGTCTCTTGTACTGAAGTGAAGTGTCCTTCCCTGCCCTAGTGTCCTGCCAGGTGTGTGGGCAGAGTAGCCAGAGACATTTCCTCAGTTCTCCTGTTTAACTCCAGACAGACTTAGGCAGTCAGCTCTGCCGCTGTGCGGGGTGGGTCTGACCCCCAGGACCCTTCCTTACCCCAGGCACAGCACTCCAGCCCACCCTCCAGGCTGGAGAGTGTCCCAGCCAGGCTCCATGAGCAAGTGGGAAGGGGCTCCAATGGATACGTTGTGTTCTGCAGTAGCCGAGCCACGATCTGGGCATGTCCTTGTGTTCCTGGTGGCTACCCCTTCACCAGTGACAATGTCAGACCCATGCTCGATCTTCCCCTCTGTCGTTTTGCATGAATGTGAGGAACAGCAGTTTTTGTTTATTCATTTGGCCCAAAATTGCGTGTAGGGTGTGGATATTTAAGAGGTGTTTGGTTTTTATTATCTTGTTTTCCCTTTGGTGTAATAGGAGTGGGGGCATAGGGACCGACCAGGACCAAATGCCCATGGGGCAGGGTAGGGTCAGGTTGTGCCACACCAGTCGTCCTCATGAGTGCGGCTGGGACTGCGCTGGGTGGCTGGAAGTCACAGGGCAGAGTTGGGGGGTCTGTGCTCAGCTGATAACTGCCATGCACTGTACTGCACATGTCCCTAGAGCCTCCCGGGACCGGCTGCTTTTCAGGGCATCTCCTCTCCAGCCAGGGCCTGTGTCCCACCTGCCTGGGTGAGTCTCCTAGCAATCCGGTGAGGACAGGGATCAGGGAGGGTGTGGACCTCCACCTCGGGGCCCCTCCCAGCCTGATTCCTGCCCTCCGAGGTCTGGAGGAGGCTGTGTTCCTTACCCTCCCTCCAGGGCCCTTCCTTTTCCCTTCCTACCGCCAACCAACTGGGGTTGCTGCCCGGAGTGAAGGAACCGCGTGTGGGGCCGGCACATCCTAGCAGGCAGCCATTGGCGCCTGCTGCCTCAGGGATGCTCCAACCACCCTCCTTCTCACAGCAGCCCTGGCTCCCTGCCTCCCGCCCCAGCGCTGCCAGGGCCCCATTGGCCTGCTCCCACCCCACAAGAACCCAAAGTCTTACTGTATATAACTCCAGGTGATGTTTCTATATTTATAGCAGTGTTGAAAATCCACGTGTTTTACACAGAGAACCACCTTCTCCAACCCCCATCCCTTCCTCACCCCAAAAAAGGTTTTCAAACCCTTGTGGTTCCTGGGGCAGCGGAATCGGCTCATGGATTGTGTCGGCTGCGGTGAGGATTCCAACAAGCAGCTACTAGGGGGGAATACACCTTTTCTTTTTAATCATTTAAGAAGATTTATGAAGCAATTACTTAGGATGTTTGTGATTTGCCGACCTTGCTGTAGATGCCATGTTACCAATGATCTCCTGTGGTGGGGGCTGGCATTGTTTACTCTTTATTTACCAACTTCTGGCCTAGGCATGACAGTGGGCACCTTCCCCCAGCACTGCTGGGCCCAGCGCCTGTGTTCTGTGTTAGAAAGGTTTTATATATATATAACTAAACACACATACACACACACATATATATATATAAACACATGTGATTTGGGGGCCCTGTTCCTTGCACATCTTACAGTTACCTCATTTTTCCCATGTATGTATTTGAGAAAATGCTAATATATAGAGACAAATGGTTCTTAAAGCTTAAATGTGTGGTTTTTCCATCCCATTGGACTCACATTGGTTTGTAGCATTTAATATAACTAGTATGTTGTATTATATATGTGTATACATTTAACATAACTAGTATGTTGTACTATATATGTGTATACTGATTGAAATTTTTAACAGATTTGTACTTTTTTTAAAATGAAAGTTGCTAGTTCTGCTTGACCAAGTAGTGCAATCATTATTTTTTTTAATATTGTTGCTGATTTCAGAGGGATATTCACTAATAAATGTATGATGAATACAAGTGCTGCCCAAGCTGCCTCTAGCCCCTGCGTCCTTTCTGTAAGAGAAGTGGGGAGGACCTGGGGGCTGGGGTGGTGCTCAGTGGGGCAGTGGACCCAGGAACCCAGCAGCACTGACCGGACACAGCGGCCTCACATGAAATTGGATTCTATGGGCAAGTTACAAGATTGCGTCTGACACCCGTTGTGGTGGTGCACGTACACCCGTAGGATTCGCTATAGGAGGCAGAGGCAAAAGGATCACAAGTGGGGTTGGGGATTTGGCTCAGTGGTAGAGCGCTTGCCTAGCAACCGCAAGGCCCTGGGTTCGGTCCCCAGCTCCGAAAAAAAGAAAAGGGGGGAAAAAAAAAAGGATCACAAGTTTGGGGCCAGCCTGGGCTACACTTTTTTTTTTTTTTTTTTAAGTTTCCATCTAACAAGTTTGGGAAGGGGCATCTTTTACTAGTCCTGACTTCTAAATTCTTGGCATACATCTCACGTAGCCCGGGCTGGCCTCAGGTTCAAGTCTGTAGTTGAGGATGAACTGGAATCTCCTGAACCTTAGGCTTCTATCTCCCAAGCCCTGGAATTAAAGGCAATGTCCCCTCACACAGGCCCTGACATTGAAGTTCTGAGGGAGTGGACTGCATGCAGCGGGGCGGTACCGTGTGCCGCCTAGCATGTGCCAAGCCCTGGACCTCATCCCCAACATGATGGAAAACAAAACCCTGAGGTAGAGTTCAGACTGGATCAGGGTATAGTCCGATTCTGCATTTCTCCAAAAGGGAAAACCTCAGTTTACCTTAGTTAGACATTGGACAACTCTGGCTGCAGACTGAACCTCAGTTAATCTAGTCTCTCAGTTCAACATGGTTGGCCAGGCCACAACCTGAGAAAGACCTGTGCACTTCTTGTCTCTGGCCCCTGCTCCAGAGGGGCTTCATCTATCTCCATGGTGACACTGGGTACTGGGCTTCAGGAGAGAGCATGCCAAAGAGGGGTAACCTGTGTGATGCTCCTAATCAGAGCTCTAGTCAGGTGCTTGTGTAGTTCGGATCATTTCAAGGGAGAGGGGAAGGAGGGAGGATCAGCTGAGGTGTTTTCCACAGTGAAGAAGTCCATTAGGAAGTATCAGTTCATACAGGAATAGGGAAGGGCTCTTGTCAGCTAACGGGCCTTGCTCTGACCTGTGCCGCCAGTCTCCAGAGTTGATTCTCAAGGCTGCATATTCTGTATTTGCTTTGGCGCAGCCGCACACCCTTGCAGCAGGCCGGGACATGGTAGACTATGTATTGGCAGCAGCCGAGTCGCCAGGCTCTAGAGCAATAAAAATCCAAAGTGAGGGGGGGAATGGGTTTTTAGAAGCTAGCAATAAATACATGGAAAAAGTATATTGAGACAGCATTAACGTGTCCTAAGCTAGTCTCCAACTTGATAGCAGGTTGGTCTTTGGTCTCCCAAGTGCTCGGCTTGTAGGCATGGAGGAGTGCTGCGGTGCTGCTGGGCTCTGACTGCTCAGTTGAACACTGACTGCTCTTTAACCGTCAGTAAAGACTTGGGGCTGTCAGGATGGCTGATCGGGTGGGAGTGTAGCCCTCTTCCAGACTGAGTTTGATTCCCAAGCTCCAAATCAGGTGGCTCAAAACTGCCTGTGAGCCCAGCCGCCTAGGACCCCATGCCTCTGGCCTCCACAGGCACCCACACATGATACCTTCACACAGACACGTAAAACGTTAATCTTAAAGTCCAAGCTATGCCGGAAACTAAAAACTAGGGTACAGGCAAGTGCAGCTGCACACAGATAAACTCACATCCAGATGAATGAAAGGTGTCTTGGAATTTTAGGAAAAAACAATTTTTTTTTTTTTTTTTTTTGGTTCTTTTTTGGTTCTTTTTTTCGGAGCTGGGGACCGAACCCAGGGCCTTGCGCTTCCTAGGTAAGCGCTCTACCACTGAGCTAAATCCCCAGCCCCGGAAAAAAACAATTTTTAATAGAAAGGGTTTGTTTTAGCTTACAGTTACAGCTTACAGTCCAAATTGCAGGGAAGTCAAATTTTTCAAGAACTTGAATCAACTGGGCATACCACAGTATCACAGCCATAGTCGAGAGCAGAGAAAGAAGGGCATGCACGATTGTCCTCAGCTTGCTTTCTCTGTTCTCATACAGACCATGACCCAAACCTAGGGAATAGTGCTGCCTACAGGAGCTGGCTGTTTCTACCTCATGAAGGCGATCAAGAGCTCCCACAGATGTGCCCATAAGCAAATAGGTCCTAGATGACTCCTTATTGAGATTCTCTTCCAAGGAAATTCAAGGCCGTGCCCACTTGATAAAACTAGCCGGGGTTGGGGATTTAGCTCAGTGGTAGAGCGCTTGCCTAGCAAGTGCAAGGCCCTGGGTTCGGTCCCCAGCTCCGAAAAAAAAGAAAAAAGAAAAAAACAACTAGCCATCACGTAGGGGTTGAATTGCTCCCCTTAAAACACATGTAGTTACATGTTGAAGTCCTTGTTCTTTTTTTTTTAAGTTGGATATTTTATTTGCATTTCAAATGTCATCCCCTTTCCTGGTTTCCCCTCTGCAACCCCCCTATCCTGTCCCCCCTTACCCTGCGTCTATGAGAGTGCTCCTCTGCCCGCCCACCCCCTCCCGCCTCACTGCCCTAGCATTCCTGTACACTGGGGCATCAAGCCTTCACAGGACCAACGGCCTCCCCTCCCATTGAATCCAGATAAGGCCTTCAGCTCCTTCAGCCCTGCCCGTAACTACTCCATTGAGGCCTTTTCAAACATTTATATGACAATATCAGAATCATGTAATTGGCTAAGCAAATGACACTTGGTGACCTATGCTTGGTCTTTAGGGACCAGTGGGAGGAGAGAACTTTCTGGGAGTTGCCATCTGATCTCCACATTGTGCCATGGTGCACATCACATGTGTACACACACACACACACACACGCACGCACACACACACACACACACACACACACACACGGCAATGTAAAAGGCAACACGATAGACTATTACAGAACAAAAGAACCCAGAAGTTGGGGCTAGAGAGATGCCTCAGTGGCTCAAGTCTAAGAGTACAGGGTGCCCAGATTTGATTCCCAGCAAACCACATGACTCAAGGGAACTCCAGGCAGGGGTGGGGAGTGGTGTGGGTTGGGGATCTAATGCTCTCTTCTGGCCTCCATAGGTATGTGGTGCACAGACATGCATAGTCAACAAGGAGTTTTGATTGTTTTTAATCTCACTGTGTAGCTCTGGCTATCCTGGAACTCAGTATGTAGACCAGGCTGGCCTCGAATTCAGAGATCCCCTTTGTCTTTGCCTCTCTGGAGTGCTGGGATTAAAGGTGCGAGCCTCTTCAGTCTACACAATTATAATGGGCTTTACTCACAATGACATTCCACAGATTATGCAACAGTTAATACTGAGTGGAGCGCAGATTTAAAGGCCAACATAACACTTGAAAACGTTTAGGAGGGTAGGTAGAGATGGCCCTATCTAGGGCTAAGCAAAGTAGTTTTGGCTATTACATCAAACTCAATTCATAATATAAGCTAGTAATTTGATAGCAGAATAAAACCCTGCAAACCACATACCCAATAAAGGGCTCCTTTCTCAGATACGGAATAACAAACGTTCAATGCACAATTTACCAAAGGCTGTTTTGTTGCTTATGAGAACAAATGTTCAAGCCCGTCAGCTATTAAGGAAACCCAAATAAAACAACACATTTACAAAGCCAAGTGGAAATTAAAGGCTCCTGTCGCCGGCCAGCCGCTACAACTCCAGCAGTGGCTGCAGCAGGGAGCCCCCACGACTCTACACTTCAGGTGTAGGCAGAAATGTGTTTGCAGCCTTCAGGCCCACTGCTCACAAACCTGCTACTCTGGAAACCCGAAAGACCCGTAACAGCATCTTGACAGTTCGGCTCCCCAGAGTTCAAATCTGTCCCATTGGAGCGGTACGGACCAGTTTTTCCTGTTTATCCTGTTTAAGGTCAGCAAGCCCGTGTTAATAAAGCTTCACTCTTGGAGAGGGTCAAAGGAGAACCTGGGTGGAAAAAAGGAGACTGGCTCCCACGGTGTCCCGCAGCCAATTGCAAGGGTTACACTGGATTCTATGGATCCAACGCTACGAGAATGAGAGCACGGGAGAAACGGCAAACACAGGAGTACACACGTGGGGTAGGAATAGGAAACAAGGGACTGGAGAGTTGGCTCCGTGGTTTAGAGCATTTGTTCTTGCAAAGGATACATACGGGTTCCATTTTCAGCACCTACATTGAGGCTCAACCCCTTCCTGAGGCATCGGGCGTGCATGTGGTGAGCAGACGACATACATGCTGGCAAAGCACTCTCTCTCACACACACACACACACACACACACACACACACACACACACACACGTCTTTTTCTTAAAAGAATTTATTTATTATTATTGTTATTAGACAGAGCAGCAGGAGGAAGTCCTTTGTGGCGGCAGAGTGCCTATCTCTGGGTGGATCTGCATGTGACAGGAAAGAATCACACAGACACACATATGCGGGGTTCATGTAAAGACCTTTGAAAGTTACAGATTGTACCAATGTGGATTTTCCTGCACAGGTTTGGTTTTGGTTTTCCATGCTGGGACTCAGACATGTGACTTCTTGCATTTTAACGCTCTTCCTCCGACCAACAGGCTGCACGAGGGGCAGCCCTAGCCTCTCTGCCCACCAGGTTCTACCTAAGAGGGAACGGAGGTACACGTAGGATCCTATTGAAACATTTTTGCACTCACCATAACTCTAAAGTTATTTTGAAATACAAACTTTAGGAAAGCTGGGTGTAGCAGGTCTCTCCGGCCACCCCACCCACTAAGGAAGGTAAGGAGGGAGGCCTACAGTGGGTTTGAGGCCAGGCTGGGTAGCCTAATGAGTTTAGCCTGTGGAAAAGGCCCACCCCAACAGGACAAACTGGATTAAGGGCTGGGTTTCCCACTTTAAGGTACGACATGGGGCAGGATCAGAAGGCTCTCAGTTTGTTCCCTCTCAGAAACTCTGTCTAGGAGCTAGCAAATGCAATGGTGACTGGCCCACGGGAAGCATCCTGGGTCCTGGGCGTTCAGCTTGTACCTTGGCAGGGGGAACATTCGGAGTTCTCAGGCCACAAGGATCAAGTTAAAAAGCCTAGGCATTCTATAGAGGAAAATTTGATTGCCCTGACGCCTGAGGGAGGTTGAGTTCTCGGTCTATCATGTGTGTCAAACAAATGTATTCAATAAAATTAGCTGACCTCTGCTTCGAGCCACCCAGCTGTTTCAAATGATCTCTAGGTCCTTGAAGGAGGGGCACCCGAGTGAGGAGGGGGCATGGCAGGGCCAGGGGCTGTTGCTTCTGTTTCCCCACAGCCTAAGAAATGTCTGATTTCCACCCGGAAAAACTAGGAACTAGACAGCCGGGCTCTAGGACTGACCAGGAGTGTGCCCAGGCTTCAGTGAACAGAGGCCCTCGTTTGCTCTGCCTCTTTTCAAGCTACTGTTACTGTCAGACTGGAGACACAGGAAGTAGAAAGCCTCAGCCCTTTGGGCAGCATGGGGCGAGTCAGTCTTTTCTTTTTTTGAGTGAGGAGACAAGGATTTTGCCTAATTTCAAAGGATGGTGGAGGGGAGGAATAGTGTGGGGCCT